>NW_028327177.1:23053994-23418994 GCF_987537825.1 Furipterus horrens | reverse complement strand
GCTTTGAAATAAATTACTCATTTCATCTGAATTTTAAGAATAACTAAATATAACATTAAAAATAAACCATTCTTTTTGGTTTATGATATACCTCATGATATGGATTTCATTTTCTACATTTTTGGCTGAGTAACATTTCGGAACACCTGTTTTTACACAGGTCGTGCAATAAAGGATAATACATTCTGTAGATTAATTGTTTTATCAATAAAATAAATAGATTGGTACCCATTGTAAAGTAAATAAATTAATTTACTTACAAATCTGAAATATATTAATGCATAGCTTTTTCTGGAAAAAATCTAGGAATAAAGATGTAGTAGATTAAAAATAGGCAAATTTTAAGATGGCTAATATATGAATCCTGGTTTTTAGGAGTTAAAGAGAATAAAAGATCATTAATCATGTAGTCAGTTTTTTTTTTTTTTTTTTTTAAGTTCAATGGAATCAACAATGAAAATATAAATGCAGTAGCATTTTCATCCCTAGTTTCTGTCAAAGAGTTTAGGCCAAAACTTGGCAATATGACTTGGAATTAAAAGAACAGCTCTTATGTTTTCCACCTCTGGTAACTTTCCAAAGTGGTTTGTTTGTAAAATTATGTAGTAAGGAAAACTGCGAAGTTTAATATCACATATCACAGTATTTTTAAAATGGAAAAAGAAGCTCGAACTTTTCTGTAAGTTATATTTAGAGGCCTTGTGAATAATATAATTTACTGATTTAATTACAGGGAGTGTGAGCATCTCTGGATTTCACACAAGAGATCAGTGTTTGTTTTATATATCACGGGGTTAACAATAAGTTTTTGTAAATTTTATTTCCTGAGCTATTTAAATACAGACATAAAAATATGTGTGTGACTTGTCAAGTATTATTGAAGTTGATGCTATTAAGTTGTAAAAGAAAACAATGCAATTAGATGATTTGCTTCTGAGTTTTACATTCTGCTAATTTAAAATTTATTATATATTTAGGGGTTAATAAAAATATTTATACATCGATTTGTTCTGGATAATTAAGAGATTTATTGGTTACATCAATTGTATAGCCTATATCTGTATTTATGTTTTGCCTACATAGTAGTGTAAATTAAGTTAACTTTGTGTTAAGGTAACTCACTTCTGTTTATGAGCAACTCAAGGTCTTATCCATGTTATTTCTGCTATTTGAAGACTATTTAAGGACTAATTGGGTCTTCCTTCACATGATAAAAACAAAAAATGAAATTCCAACTAGCTCATTTAACTATTAGCTATTATCACTGGAGAAAGTTTTGAGAAAACTAGACTGAAGCTAATATGTTTGCTAAAATGAGATATTTGGGACTACATGTATGGATTTCAAATATTGATATTTTTGCTCTTCCCCATAACCAAGGCAAATCAAGAATAGACTTATTTGCATTTTAGTCACTTCCCACTTTTTAATATGTAGCTTTTGCAAAAATGGTATTAAACAAATAAACTAATTTTATTCACTGTACATTTTTTTTATTTTTACATTTCGAGAAACTGCCTTCCCAAATGAACTTTCCTTCAAAATAGCATTATGTTCATTATGTGACATTATTTAGAGGAAGTTTTTTATGTTTGGCTGAATTGTGTACAGAATCTAAAATTAGTTTTGTTTTAGAATATACTTTTCAATATTTTTCTTTTTTTAATACAATCTTTGTTCACCAAAAGGTATGAATAAATATGGTAACTTCGGAGCCCTGATCTCCAATCATGTTCCTTTGAAGTTTTTGTTACTTTACTAATCCCGAACGACTAGTAGGACATTTCAGGAGAACACTGCAGGTAATTTTGAAATCCTGTCTAGTTCAGTGCCTGCCACTATGTAAAATTCATTCCCTCACCAAATGAATAGCAGCAATAGTTCCTTACTTCAGTCACCAGAGAATGTGTTTCCACTATAGATAAAGGGGTAAGTATGTATTGTTCATTAAGGTTATATTTTTAAAAGCTGGAAGGCAATTAAATTAATAAGCTCAAACATGGCACTAGTTGGCTTTCTAGAAAGAACTATCTCTTTAAAGGTATTAGCATAAAGATACCACATTTGGTTATTATGCTTCCAAATCAGCTGCTAGTATCTCTGCCACAGGTAACAATTGACTTTTCAGGCTTCAAGTTAATAGCCTTGTCTCTTGCTTGTAGGGATCAATATTAGTATTAATTAATCACCATTATCGGCACTAGGATCTGGTTCTATTTGTTGTTACATCAGCAAAATATCAATATAGAAAGTGGACTCTCTGATCGTCATGGCAACTTCATCTCTTGGGTCAAAGAAAGTTTATCTTATCTGTGCATAGAGAGTGGCAAACTGTTTAGGGATCTAGTTTGAACTCTAAGAACATTGATTTAGTTTTTGTTTGTGAATAGAGGCTGAATTCCAATCACAAGGGATAGGTAAGATTTAAATATTAATGCCGAGAGGCTTGTCTGAGAGGGTATCATACCATACTGTCAGACTGTCTTTTTGAGATGACAAAAAGGTAGAGAAGAATTGTCTGTTCAGAATTATTTAAAGCCTTAGTAATTCATACTTTTGACAAATACTTGTAAAGATGAGTATATGATAATTACTAGGTAGAATTAGTTTTGCTCCAGATTTCAGATGTTAAAATAAGAGACTATTTTATTTTCTCTTCCATCCCTTCTTTCCTGGTCCGTTATTATAATATGCACCTCTTAAAAAAAAACAAAAAAAACTTTTGAGGACCAGTTTGCCTCAGGTTGGGTGTGAGGTTACTAATCAATGCCTGAGACTGGAGAGATTTTCTATGGATATTTAGGTCCAAGGGAGAAATATTCATAGGATTATTTTGATATTAAATATTCATCGCTAATAAGTGAAATCCTAAAGCAATACACTGAAAGGATAGATGTCTTTGAAGAATGTTTGCAAAGATAATAAGAGATCATAAGTTGCGCAAGCCAGGAAAGAGAAGACATGCTATTTTGTTGATATTCCTGATATTTCCCCCTCTAAATCCTATCATGGAAATTCACCTTACTCATTTTTTTTAAGGTTATTCTAAAGAGTAAAAACTGGATTTAGAAATAGCACTTGAAGTACTCTACTCTTAGGGTTGTAGGCATTAAATAAACATGTTTGTGTATGGGGAAAATGCATATGTATCTCATGATTTTGGAGACTTTAGAAATAAATGTCAAATACCTGGTAGCTGTAACCAATACCATATCATTAATTGCTTATTCATTCCATGCATTGTCTTACTAATAGCTGAAAGTAAACTATTTAGTCTTCAAGACAATGTTGTTTGTTGTTGTAATATCCCCCCAGGTGTAAAACAGGGAATATATTTATCAGAGGCACTAATATAATATTTAGTATTAATAGGCCTTCTTTTTACCTGGGCATTACCACTGACAGCTTAATTTTATTTATTTGTTAAAATACACCCCTTTGAATTGCCAGAAGTTGTTGAGTGGTGTTAGTTTACTGTTTTTTGGTACATGATTTGGCTTTTGTTAATGTCGAATTTATCATAAACAACTGTCAAAAATATATATGTGTCATAATAGCTTATGTATAGGCTAGCATAAATATATATGATTTTAATAACTTTTCAGCAGGCTATATAAAGCTATTTTTAAATTTTTGCTTAAATTTTAAAATGCATCTAAAATTATATTTAAGTGGGTATTTATTGAACATACATTTAATGTTCTTTTTCTGTTGATTTCCTTCTTAGATAAATTCTTTTGAAGATGTAAATTACTCTAATCTACATTTAGAAAACTTTGGTGAGCATCTCTTACTGAGACAATAAAAGATGGATTTCAACCAGTTGACATCTATATATTACATGTGGAAGATTTTTTTTTAAGGGAGTTACCTGACATAGATTTTTCAGCCATAATCTCTAAAATTCTTTTATTTATTACAAAATTTGCAACAGTCTTAAAACTTGAATAGGGTGAAGAATTAATTATAAAATGTAGAGTTAGAGACAAATATATGTGCTTCATTGTCTATTTATCTGGAACTTTAAATTTTCTTACTAGTTGTTCTTTTGGAATATTAAAGGTGCTGTACTCTTTAAGACTTGAGTTTGCTTCACTGTAGTATATTCTGAAATTATTTCCAGCTACAATAAACTGAGCATTAGAAGATTAAAAATGGTGAGTTGACAAATCTTCAAATTCAGTTGAGGGCCAGATTTCTCTAAGTTTATCTATTAAGTGGTTTTAAAAATAATAAAGCAAATAATAATTAAATACACTCAATACTTTCCATTTCTCTTTTGCTTACAATATTTAGATTACTTAATTTGGAAGAATGGTTTTGAAGGTTATAAGACAATTCAATTAACATACCTGATTATTTATGATTTAATAACATATTTGGTATTCAAAAATTTTTAATGGATTTAAAGAAATGTCTTACAATGGTGTAAAAGGAAAACACCTTTTTTTCATATCACAAGTAGAGCTTCCTTTAGTTTCCCATGTCTTGTGACTCCAACATGTAAATGCTGTATATTTGGAGACTTCTTGCTTATTTTGTATGCTGAGAAGTTCAAAGGCATTTGTTTTTTTATCAAACCTTATGAATTCAGTGGAAATCTTTTGGAATGATATATCAATTATTTTTGTACTTTATCACCGTGTACAAATTATTTGCCTGGTGTGTGTTTTCATCCATGTCGAAATATATCACTGTAATACTCTGTGGTATTTTATTGGTATGTATTGATGTGAATAAATTGCAGATAAATTTTACATTGCTTATAGAAATCTTTCAAAATATAGTTAAGTGAAGACTTTAATGAGAAATGGATGACATAGTTATAATATTGCCTATTAATAGAAATCTTACATTCATAATGAAAATTGTTGTTTGGGTTTTAAGGAAGATTTAAAAATTTAATCAGTTATTACTTGAAGAAAAAAGACTAAGTTAAGCAAGTAGACAGCTACTTATGCTAACGTAGAGTATCCACAAAAGATATGTATATTTTACACTTCTCGCTTCTATGTAAAAATTATGTAACAAATATTTACTTTGGATTTTAAAAAATTCAGTTTTATAATCTATGTCACTATCGCCCCCTTGCCAAACCAGTTTATGTATAGGAGTATATTCTGCGTATCATTAGAGCAGGGGACCAGCTAAAATATATTTGCCAACAGCATTGATGATTTAAACATCTTTTTTTTTTCTTCAAGACCTTAGTCAATGTGAATAGATATAAAGGCTTTAATTGTCTGAGTAATTTTTTATTTATTTGGGATAAAACTGTCTGAATTTGTATTGTGCACATTTATCAGTTAGGTCTTCTTTCTCTTCTTAAAGGGACACCCCAAAATTCTCATTTTGATAACCTTTCTGCCTACATTGAATAAAGAACCACATTTTCCAATGACATTTGATTTATACCTAAGTACCCTTGCATATTTTGAATTTATGGGGCCTCCCACAGCCAAGAACAGACCCGGTGTTCAGGGGAGGCTGACCAACATGGAGCTGGTGGAAACGTGAAATATTCAAGAGTTCATTTGCAAATATATGAGGTAGCTGCTAAAAATATCCCCCCACTTCTTAACAATGTGCATCTTGGACAAACAGGCGCATATTTTGTCATCAAGTTGCTTAAGCTTCTGAAGTCAGGGCTACAACTGGGTCAGGTGATAAGATGAGCACAACAGAGAAACGAAGAGAGCGTCTGATAAAACCTGATTGATTGATGTCTGGCTTCCCCACCATCACAGGCAGTTGACAGTTAGTTTGGGATCAGATGATTTGGCTTTCGCGATAGAAGATGGGGCCTGGTAGGCAAGCCTGAAGGACAAAAAGGTCGCTTTCTGTGTAGTGTCAAGTAATGCCGAGTTCCCACAAGGTGGGACACTATTAATATTTCATTCTTTCTCTTTTAGGTCCAAGTCCTAACATTTGATAGTCACTTAAAGGCATGAAGATTCAGTCTACAAACAGAAATGTGTGACTATCTTCCTGTTTTAGTTAATGTTTTTACATCATTTATGTCACAAAAAGCAAGGGCATAGTATGTTTATTTAATAATTATGTGCTATTTTATATGATTCTTTGCAATACATAATGACTTTTGCATATTTTACCATTATCTTGTAATGTAAAAATAATTATAACACATAAACTGGCCAGTCTTAGTATTTAAAAATTACTTTTTATGGAGAAATAGAGATTTCCTAAGGGAAAAATTATACTATAAATTAATCTAGAGTCTCAGCTCCAGGTATTTGGGTATTACAGATTCTAAGAAGCTTAAGTCAAAAAATATCCTAGTATACAGTTTAGATATGTCAGGATTTGGGAATATTTTGGCTGGCACAATGGGAGAACTATCATTCTTTATTAGGTCTGTGGTTAGTGAATGATTGTTCTATAATTATATGAACTTGAATCTTGCTGGTGGTTGGATTATTGGAATGTTTCATTGTATTTTAATCACGGAAAACACCAAATGTTGACACATCAAAATTATCTAAAACATATTTGAGTTAGGTAGTTTACATGCTACTACAGAACAATACTGTAGATCACTTTTGGGTGTGAAAATAATATGATAAATATTCTTAGAAGGGAGAAAGGGAGAAAAGGAAAGATTGAAAGAATAACAAAGAATGAGCAAATGAAAACAAAGGAAAAAACACCAGAATAGTTAGTTTTAGAATAAAATATTTTCCAGTGTTAGCTGTGAAAATTAGTGCAACTGTTACAGTATTGGAATCTGGACACTTTGGATTTGAATTTAGACTTAGAACAGTTTGATACTCTCTAGAAATCCTTTGGGATGTATCATTTTTCTCTGAGTTTTAGGGTCAGAACTCCAAAGGACAGTTGGGTCTCAGCTAATACCATGGGCTGAATATCAGCAAGATGAATTCTGCAAGGTGCTTACACTGTATTGCTGACAGCGTAAGGGGAATACTGTATGAAAACACTTGCTCCAAAACCTGAAGTGGTTCTCATATATAAGTGACCAGAGAAGGGGCTGGTGGCCCTGTCACAGTGATTGGTAATACTTTCAGGAGAGGTGCCTTAAGAAATGACCTAGTCTCTTCTACATACATTTATATGGAACAAAATTATCTATTTATCTATCTATCTATCTGTCTATCTGTCTGTCTGTCTGTCTAAAGAATAAGGAAGACTCATTACAATTACAAACATTTTTGTGGAAAAGATTTTTCATGCAAAAGAAGTGCTTTAGTGACCCTGCTCTGATGGCCACGATACTGATGGGAATCCAGTGGTACCCTGTTTCAATGGTAGCTAATAATGGTCAACACTTGCTATATCAGGGAAAACAGGGAAAAGGGAAAACAAATGATTTCTTTTTGCACAATTGCTATGTAAGTTTGATACATTTCTCGGCTATTCAGTAAAACTGATGTTTTAAGGTGGTGTAACAGACGTCAAATGCAAATTGCTTTTGACAGTAACTATGAGATTACTAGAGGTCTTTTTTAGTAACTATGAACAGTTAACTTGCTTCTCTGTGTGCATACATGCACACACACACACACTACAGCAGATTACTTCCTTCTCAACCCTTTTTTCCTTTAGTATTTTTTTTTGTTTGTTTCTTTGTTTCTGTTTTTCCATGTTGTTTTGAACTGATTACTTATTCTGCACATAGGTAAACTGTATTTGAAAAATATCTAATTATATATTGAGGAAAATTAGAGCTGACAAATGAAAAAAGTGTCAGATTATAAAAGTAATGTAGGTCAGTAGTCTTTATAAACAGAAATTAACAATCAGCTATTTGGTTGGCTAGGCTGCAATTTCTTGATTACTACTCTGGAATATAAGTTTGAGATGGAGAGACTGGACTGATTAGTCTAACATTCACTTTCATGTTTTTTCACTCTTGATTTGGAAGTTTACATTTTGAAGAAAATATAACAATCGAGTTCAGGTATGTGTTGTTACTAAGAAAGACCTCTGGCGATTTGTCTTTTCTAGACTGGTTAATACCAGTGTTCTTTATAGTGAACAATAATCTCTTAGGTATTATGAGAGGTTTGCCCTGGCTGGTTTAGCTCAGTGGATTGAGCGTCGGCCTGCGAGCTAAGTGTCGCTGGTTCGATCTTCCAGTCAGGGTACATCAGAGAAGGAAAACTCTGACTCCAAAAAACCTCCGCTGCCTTGCGGCATACCTCTTCAGGGGAAAGGCTAAGGGAGTAAACCCCGACAGAAAATCCGGAGCCGGAGTCCCTAAGGCGGTTTGACGTTGTAGTCAACACCGGCAACTCCTGCGGCGCACCTGAACCCAAGCTGTATCGACTCCGTCTTTCCCTTGGACCCTTCAGCTGCGAAGAGAGGGGGGTCTGCTGCATGGGCAACAGCAGACCCTCCATATTACCCTGCCCAGGCTCTGTAGCTTCAGCGTCATCGCAAGATGTCGATTCAACACGGGAGGAGACAGATACCATGTCACTCCCGAGTCGGACTGCACAGCCATTCTTGGCGGTGCAGATAGACTCTGAAGAAGCTACACCATCGTCTCTCGAGACGGACGGCTGCCGACGACGACGATTATGAGAGGTGAAACATGTTGACTGCACATTGTTCTCATTATCCTCAGAAAGAAAAAATTAGCGATAGCCTATTAAATAGGAAGTTTTAGCCTGATTTATAAGCTTTGAAGGGTTTTAAAGTATCCAGCCATTTTATGCAAAATTTTGTATGTTCAAGAATATTCCTAGGAAGAGGTTTTAATGAGATATCAATGGGCTTCATGGTCCCATCCAAACTTAAAGAACACTCTAAAAGAATTTCTGAATAGGTGTCTGTATGATCACTTATTACATGTAAAAAGTTATCATGTAAAATAAGTTTTATTTTTATTTGTTGTTACTTTTTCAAAAGCAAAATCAAATCCTATCACCCTGCTGCTTTAAATCATTCAGTGGATTTCCGTTGCAATTAATATGCAAACTTTTTTTTTTATCAAGGCCCATTATATCCACAGTGATCTGTTCCTTGTCTTGCTGTCTGACCTGGTCACCAGTTATACCATCATGTAGTGCCACATCTCTTCCCAGCCCCTACCCTGGCTGGCCCCCGTAAACCACCACATTCACTGCATTTCATCTTTATGGTCCTCTTTTTTTGTTCCTTGAACATGCCACAATGCTCCTCTCCCTGTAATGTTATTTCCCTGGCTTTCCTGGCTGTGGCTGGGTACTTCTTATCACTCACTGCTCATTTCCTACACCACCTCTTTGGAAAAGCCTCCCATTGCCCCCTATTTGGAGTTCTCTTTCCCCCTACATGCCTCAATTTGCTCTCTCGCCCATTTACCTTATTTCATTTCTATGACACTGATAGTTAACTGAAATTGTATTATTTATTTATTTTTTCGTATGTTTATTTGTTTATTGGATGATTTCTCACTAGACTGTAAGCTCAATGGACAGGACCTCGTCTTTTTCACTTTTGTATCTTCAGCTGTTAGAAGAGTGCCTGGCACCTAGCTAACACTACAAGAATGTTAGCTGAATGAATGACTGAACCTTTTTTTTTTTTAAATGGACATCATTTCTCGTGGTATATCTTTAATACAGGTGGCTTTGCGATACCCCCCCCCCAAAAAAAAGAGCTACTCTCATGCTTTAAATTAATTAAATTAACGCCTATTTCTTCATTCAGCAGTCATTAAACAAACACATAGTAAGTACCATCATGTGTACCATGTTAAGCCACGGGGAGGGGAGAATACAAAGATAAACCAATTATGGCCTCTCCCCTCAGGTCACACATTGGATAGTGAATAAGAAAGGCCAATCACTGTACACTGTGATCTATTCATGACAGATGGAGATAGAAAGGGAAGCGGGAACAAAGATGCCTCGGTGATTTTGGATGAGCCTCTAGGATAAGGTTTTATTTACTTAAGCTAAGTCTTGAGGGATGTGTAGGAGATCTCTTCAGGACAGAGAGAACTACATCCTGGCAGAATCAATAGCTTGACTAAGAGCAGAAAGACATTAAAGAGTGTGGCATTTTCACAGTTTAGGGAGTAGTTGTGACCGAAGATGAAAACACGTGGAAAAGAGTGACAGAGAATTGAGCTTAGCACTGATTTGGGACCACAGTTTTAAAGAGCTTTGTGTATCATGTTAAAAAACTTGAGCTTATTCTTTAGGTAATTGACAGCCATTGCAGATTAAAAAAAAAAATCCTGATTAGTGTATTTTGAATGTGCTTGATAATGACATGATCTTACCAAATTACAATTTACTAATAAGAGAGGACAAGAAGCTTGTGAGTTGACAGTGGATTTTAGTCAACTCTTATTTGTTAAATTTAGCAATTATTGTTATCTCACATTCAACCTTAGACCTCTGTGCCACCCTCTTACTTCTAGATGTAGATTTAATAACAACATTGTAGCTGATGGCTAAAATAATCACTCACTGTTTTCACTAGTTTAGTATGAATATTTTATGGAGGCTAGATGACACATGCAAAAATAAATGAACAGTGCAATATCTTTTTAATTGAATCTGTTTGTGCTTAACTCATGAGATTGTCTTGGGTAGTAGCTTTCCATTCATTCATATGCATTAGTTTAGTTTTATAAATGAATATCGAGGAGGATTAATGTTCAATAGCAACTGGGCAGAGTAATTGTAACTGGGATCGCCAATTGTTGCAACAATTTGGCAGTTTATAGCAATTAACATTACAAATAAGCTCTTTGAACAGGGCCATTCCATGTATGTCATAGAAATCCTTATGTGTGTGCTTATTCAAGCATGGTTAGTTACAGCAAAAAAAAAAAAAAAAAAAAAAAAAAATGAGAAATCCCTAAATGTCCATTAGTAAGGGACTGGTTAAATAAAACTAGGTACAACCGTCACTGTAACCCATATGTTATAAAGGATGATACAGATGTGTCTATGATGCTATGGAAATATCTCAAAGACTTATAAAGTGAAAAAATTTTAATATGGCATCTCCTTACTTGTATTTAAAAAAATGAAAGAAGGAATAAGTATATATTTATATTTTTTCATGAAAAAAATGTCTGAAAAAGTATGCAAGAATTATTGATGATGCTTTTCTCTGGGAATTAGGACTGGGAGTTTGGAGTAAGGCATAGATTTTCTTATTTTCATACCACTAACAGTACTGCTACTAACAATAAATCCTGTTGCAGATGGGAAGGTAGAGAAAAGAGTGAAGTGTATACTATCATCATAATTAAGTTTTAAATTGCTCATTTTTTTCCCTTACTGTGTAGTTGAGAAGATATAAATATTTTGGGGGGTTGGGAAGAAAATATAAGAGACAGAAAAGTATTTTGATAACATATTTCAATATCTAATTCAGACATTACTGTGAGGGAGGATAGCTATAATGATAAAGTTTTTCTTTAGTCCTTATTAAGCTTAATATGAAAAACACCAAAATTGAACACTCAAGTGAAGATTAAGCTCTGTTTTACTTTAGAAAAGGTAATAGCACAGAGAAAAATATTAAATACATAGCCTTTTAAAGTATAGTATTTCTCTGTTCTCAGCATGCCATGGCTATATTATTAGCCTCTGATTAGCAGTATATGATAGTTGGTTTTAGATAAAAAATAATTCTTTAAAATTTGATATACTGTTACAAGATGCTCTTTAAAAAAAGTTTATCCCAGGATGTTGTTTTTCTGAGTTCAGAAATCTTGTCTTGCTTGGCCTGAAACAGCTCATTTTTAACCCATAGTCAGTGTTTCACCTTCTAAGTGACTTAAGATGCTTGCCATTTTTCTCCAAATTATTATATTCAGAGATATTTTAATTAGTTCTGGACCAAGTATGTTGCTCTTGTTTGCACCTTATTAATGATTTTGTATCCTTGAAAATCTTCCAAACTATCTCAAGTGTTTGTGGGCAGCAGCAGCAGCAGTGGAAGCAGGAGATGAACCTGTACACGGTATAAAGGAAAGCTTCAAATTTCAGGCGCGTTTAAGAAGGACACTCTGAAAAACAATGAAGGTCTTAATTCATAAATGCCATCATAAATTTCCTCAGATAATTATGACAAAGTGGAAAGAAAATAAACTATGTTGCATTTTGGTCAAATAATTTTAAAGGCATGGGCATAAAGTGAGGATAGAAAGAATTTACAGAATTGGGAGAAATTATAACCTGAAAACAAAGATTTATTTCTTACATTTGAAGGAACCTAGGCCTATAAAACGTATATCCCCTACATAACATCTTGCTAAGTTTGTTAGGGTTTTTAAAATATTTTCAGCCTCAGCAGCTGATATAATCACAAAGTCAGTTTCATTCAGTTGATTCTCATGTATTCTGAAAACCAAGGTGCAGCTGAGGATTTTGTAGTGTTTTTGCACGTCCCATTTTCAGTTGGACAGGGTGCTACTGAGGTGCATGGTCAAATGGGAGGGAATTCATCTAATCAGTGGCGGGAAGCAATGGCTGTATGTTAATAGAGAACTTGCTTGGAAAAACAGCATTTGATTTGGCTTCTTATGGTATTGTCAAGAATTCTATTCCTAAAGATGCAGAGGTGTAAAAGGAAAATAAACGCAGAGTGGATCCAGCCCCCTGCTTCCATGCAGTCTGCTGATGTCCCAGCTGTCAAGTGTTGAAAAGCCACAAGTGGTTTTCATGATGATAAAGTTAGTGGTTGTACTAAAAATAGACCCAGACCAAGGTCTAGTAGAAGAAATTATTGAAGATGATCTGGTTAAAAATACCTCTACCCAGAAGACTATATAACATTTTTAGGATGACTGGTTTCTGGGGTGAGAAGTCATTAAAATTACATGTTACGAGGACCTGTTTTCAGAATTAGGTGGTGTGCCACATGCAGGGTACTCTGATCAAATAAATGGTCTGCTGCTTCTCCTCAGACACCCTGTGGAGATGTTGTTAGCCCAGAGGACTGAGTATTATTCTAAGAAATAACTTCAAGTTATCTACATGCAAGTGAGCACGTAGGTAAACTTACATACATATTAACTTCAAGACACGGGTGCAGCAGCTGCCTGGGGGATGGTATTTGAGCATACATGTGTCTACAGTTGATGTATACAATCACCCCTTAGAGGGGGAATATGGTATGCCACTTCAAAACTTTGGAGTCTTACATTAGGGTTTCAGTTCCAGCTCTGCCTCTAGCTGGTTGCCTGTCCTTGAGCAAGTTTCTTACATTGTGACTCAGTTTCCTCCATTTCCTAAAAAGAGGTTATTAAAGAAACTTACACAAGTGCTATGGTGAGGATTAAGTGGATCAATACATGCAAAGTACCAGGTATACACTAGTAAAATATTTTTCTTTATTATTGTCATTTTGAGGGAAAATTTATGTAAACAAATAGCTCTCTTGTAATGATAAATATCTCCAGGTAACTAAAATATATGTTTAAAGGTTTTTGGTTTGCATATTTTAATGGATAAGTATTTAAACAAAGTATATTCTTTTTTGTAAATACTGTTTCGAGTTGAAGTAAAAACCTAGATCATGTTGAATATTCTAAATGAAGCTTTTTGCTCAGACAACTTTAAAGTAATTTTTAAAGTTTTCTCCTAAAGGTAGAAAATATTTCATGTTTCAATGGGAAATCTTTATGAGATATATTTATAGTAAAATATGTTTCTCGCACATTGTATATAACTCTAAACTAGCAAATGTTCATAAAGTATATGAAATCTGTTACAGATCATTTTGTATAGTTTTTTGGTATTAAATAACATAAGCTGCCTTTGGATATAATAATAACTACTGGAAAATGTGAGTAGTAAGGTGTTTTTGTTTGTTTTTATTCTTTCCCCTGGGACAGTTCTGGAGTTCAGACACAAAATTCACTTAGGATGCTCTGGAGTGGAGTATCTGAAAAAGGTTACTGAAGTAACCAGTTGGTTTAAAATGCATTTGGATGACCTGAGCACATAGTTGTTGTGTCTCTAAATCCTAGACATACTTTATTAGGACAATCCAGCTGGTTTGCTATTTCTATCTCCTCATTATCAACACGTTATGGTATGGCCTCTTCCCCCTCTCTTCCAATGCCAAGAATTTGGCAGAGACACCATGCTAGTCAGAGATGGGGGGCGGGGAAGGGGAGACACCAAGGGCTTCACATGCTGCAGGGGTAGGCAGATGTGCTGTCTACACATTTTGTCATTTACTTGAAGACTGAAGAAATAATAAAATTTCACAAGTTTCTGTAAGCAATGTTATGAAAAGATTATATTCATTCTAGTCTACATCTTGTATATCTAGAATCTATAATGATCAAAGCTCCAAAACTCTTTTCTCCCTTTTCCAAACCATCCTAATACTATAGAAGCTCAAGAAAGTGAGGAAAATAAAAGAATTGCCCAGATCTCAACTGAATATCATATAATATTTTATTATTATATGAGTAACTATTAAATGGACTAAGTAGACCCTCTTCTAATATTATCATACATAGAAATCTACTTTTGGTCATTCTTCACAGTTTTGTAAAAGTAGTTAAATGAAAAGCAATCAGATTAAGGACTTCCTTGTCAGTTTCATAGGATTTTAGATTTTGTGAGTCATTTCAGCTCTTTGAAATTTGTCTTTTGCTTTTTACAGAAATATGGATTCTCAAATTCATAGTGATTATACTAATTATCTTTTCTTCTATGTACATATGTAATTTTGTGGGCTACAAAATCACTTCTCACAGACCTTCTTTTCCCAAAAGAACTCTGTTCCAAGTGTCCTATGACATTCAATGTCACTGATGACATATTATCTGTACTTAGATAGAATGTGTTAAAAATCATCTCAAATTAAGATTACTTAATTACTTAAAAAAACCCACAAATTGTGCTCTGAGAGTAACCTAAAGGTATTTTTCATGATATATATCATATTATCATAACATATGAGTTTTTAATAAGGGTCACTGTTTCTGTGCATATAATGATACTTATATTAAAGCCAGTAAGTTATTATCTTTTTTCTCCATATAGGAAGAAACTACACAGTTTATGTTTCATTCACATATTTATTATTTATATATGTTAAACTTTCTTTTCACCGTTTGGTTCTTAGGCATATCCCATACATAACTCAGACACCTTAATGATAGCAAGTATAACATTATCAATATCAATAAAAACACAGTAACTTAGAAATTGATACCTAGAGACTTTTAAAAATAATGTTTTTCTATTAACAAAACACTACTCTGTATGATGCTTCTTATTTAGTCATTATCATATTCAAGATACAGTCATGGATTTTCAAGTTTAAAAAATTAAGCTAAATAATAAGGTAGTATTTAGTAATCTGAGAAAGGAATAAAGACATGAGTGAAAGAATATATCATAGCTTCTTTAGGTCATACATCAGTCCAGATCTGTGCCATCAGTATAGAAGTGAGTAAAAACCTAATTTTCTTCTAAAACCTTGATTCCCAAGTTTTCATCACTGCAAGGGAAATGGAAAAGCACTCTCCATGAATTTTCATGCATCTCATCTTACAGTTGTAGAAACACTTACAGAGATTTCCTTGTGGGTAGGAAAAAATTGCCAATTAAAAGAGAAACGTTTTATTCACAAATCAAAGAAACAAATCATTCCCCTGGGTGCTTCCTTAATTGATGAAGAGCAAATAAGTAGGGAAGTAAGGTACAGTGAGCAAGACAAGCGGAGAAGAGCAGGCATATCTCTCAGGACGGAGGTGAGAACCTCAGGCTTTCTAAGTGTGAGGGATTTGTAAATGAAGCTACTTTGTTACTGTCAGAATTAATATGCGGATAAAAATCTATGTTTTCAAAGCTCTTACAGCATTTTTTTGTATCCCTTCTTTATTTTTAAAAGTAGTTTTATGTTATTTTTGCACTATTAACATTCTACACTTACGACATTTCTGCCCCCTCACTACCGACACTGAACAATGGAACTGCTTCAATTAAGAAACAGAACATCAGCCCCTGGCATCTTATTCTGTTGTTCCATCTTTTTGCTAGGGAGAATTCATTTGTTTCTTAATTAAGAAAAACACCAATAGCATGGAAAATCTGCTTATGGTACCTGAATGGTAATTAGGCAAAAGGTAAAAAAGAAACATGCACATAACATTCCAATAGCAGCCAAAATGAACTTGAGCTGATAAAAATGAGCTAAGCTACCCTTGCATAAATGGAGGCTGAGAGAAGTGTACAGTCATTATGGCTAAGACAATATGCAAACTATCTTCAAAGAAATCAAATTGCTAGAGTGTTTTCATTTGCATGTATTAACTATTAACATAATGAGGAGAAGTGACATTGGACCCGGATTGTGTGTCTGTTCGGATTGATAACTCTACTGCATCTGCAAACAGACGCCCAAAACATCTTGCTAGTAGTTAGATCAGAGTTGAACTCTACAGTGTGGGCTAAAATGAAATCCAGAGCTTGACAAACCTGCTGAGTTATTGAATGGTTGATATCTCTCTCATTCACAGTCGATGTCTGTTTGTCTATACTGTCTATATCTCTTGTTCTCTCTCCCTCCTTCTGTTCCTCTTCTTTCTCTTTCACATTTAGTTATTTTTGAAAAACAATTATAATAGTTCAATGCAAAAACTTACTTTGAGCTTTAAAGGAGCAAAATTCTCATTTGAAACTTCTTGGATTACACCAGTACAATTTCTTGTGGTATAAGAACTGATGCTAACAAAATATAAGAGGTCTGTCCAGAAGGTGTCCAGGCATGTAATATAAAAAATAGAGAAATTTATTGAAAGAGATACAAGATTCCAGAAATATCGTACACAGGACAATGATGCCTCAGTCCCCTTCAAAGTAGGCACCTTGGGACCTCACACCGTTCTCCCAGTTGCCATCAGCTACTCCATCATATTTTCCTGAATCTCATCAACAGTCTGAAATCTCTTTCTTTTAAAAGGTGATTTTAATTTTGGGAAAAGCCAGAAGTCACAGTGGACCAAATCTGGACTGTACAGGGCTGAGTCACCTGGGTGATTCAATGTTTCACAAAAAAACTTCACACAAGACATGATGCATGAGTGGGTGTGTTGTCATGATGAAGCTACCAATCATCAGTTGCCCTTAGGTGCGGCCTGCTGAATCATGTGAATAGTTTCTGTGGAGGGATGTTCAAACTTAATGCAAAATTTGATGCAGATTCATTGCTCTGTTTGCTCAATCATTTTGAATGTGATGGCCATGTAGTACACATGCTCACTCAACCCCTACTGACTAGTACAGTGAAGTCGTCATTGTTCACACATGCACATTCCAGCCCACTCTCCTTGGCTGCCAGGTTACATCGATGTTGCGTAAACCATTCTTCTTATATTAACAATGGCTGGACTTTTTGGACAGACCTCATATTATAGTATTTGAAAATTTAAGTGCTTTATTTACTTATTCTCAGCAAATATAAATCTAGGAATAAAGGAAACTCACATTTATTGATCTACTCTTATGTGCCATGCACTTTACAGAGTGTTTTTCCTTAAAAAAATAGGGAGTTCTTGAGAAAGGTGAAGGAGACCTGGCAGTGAAAGACATCTTGAACCTTTCAAATAACCTAGAGAACAATATCTAAACATGTGGGTATTAACTTTCACCTATAAAATGGGACAATGTGACTAAATTGGTGTTTCGTAATCTAAAAATCTTTGAGTCCAGTAGTTAATTTCTGTGATTTTAAAAACACAGGAGAAATTAGAAGGTCATCACTCAGACCTTTACCCAGAGCAACTAAGATATTTTATTTCCTTAATAGTCAGGGGATTTACCACATAGTGGGATGACCTTACTAACCCATACTAGTGAGAAAGTTGGACAGCTATATAAATCTTGACTAATTTTTGAGACGATAAAGCCACAATACATTTCTATATTTTATTATGCATATTTTAATATTTCTAGCATCAGAATATAGCTTGCTTTAAAACCATTAAATTTATTTAATGTTGTAGCAGTTTTTCTTGTTTGGAAACACTTACTGATGTGTCCTACAAATAAAGGAGGCTTCCAATTAAGAAACTTTGTATCATATAATTTCTAGTTTTGTTTATCCTATTAACTAATATATATTGTCATCCTTCTCTGAGTCCTCTTGGCTCTGTCCTATGAAGAGAGTTCAGTTGTGCCCTAGGAAGGTAAGTGCTCTGTTCTGCTGGAATGTATGTTGTAGACATGGGTAATAGGCGACAGAAACGATGTCACAGTGAGTGCACAGTGTGATTTCTGATCAGGGTAAGGCTGTGAAGGAAACCAAATAGGCTAATGTGACAGAGCATGACTGTTGGCGTCCTTAGAATTATCTGTTACACAAAACTTTCTTAAACTTGGTGCTGTTGATGAGCAGTAAAATGAGTATCTTTCCTTGTAAATTTGTTGGGAATTATTCTCAAGGGTGAGGGGACAAATGCCGCCCAAAGACTATGAGTCACGCCATCCCCCAACTTCTTGCTTGAAAGATGTTACCTTTCTTAATGGTATGGAGGCCAGGAAAAATGTCCAGAACAATTAAACTTTACTGAACAAATTGTTTGAGGAGAAAAATGTCAGAAATGGAGTTAGGTTCTAGGGATAATGTAGTTACCAGGGCAAACATAGAACACGCTCCACATGGGACTTTCATTCTAGGAGAGATACACCATTCTACCTAAAATAATGATCATTGCTCTCAGACAGCTCAGTCCAATGTCTTATGAGCTTTTCATGTTACTTATTTATATGAATATTTTTAACAAAGTGGGATTAATGTAATCACACTGATAATTACATTATTGTGTCAATATTATGAAAGATAGTTTCTAGTATAAACTATTGTATAAATATATAACATTAACACAGTATTTCCTCATTTTATATGGATATATATATATTTTCCTTTGAAGAGGTATTTATGATGATCAGAACAAGTGGTAACTAGTGGAAATTCTGTTATCAACTATTATCACTATTGTGTTGGAGTAACAGCTGTGAAAATTTTAGGTTCGAAGGCATGTTAATTCCACTTCAGTTTCAGTTTTAATTTCATTTCACATAACATGCATCACTGTTTAAGCGGACATGTGTGACCTCAGAACCTGTGGAGCTCCTTGGGGGTGCCTTGGGACCAAAAGGCATTGGGGACTTTCTAAAAGATTACAATTTTGTATCCCAGACAAAAGATTTATTGGGCTTCTGGAGGAAGAATTTCTTCACTGGTTCGTATCTGGAGAGTGCTCAGTGAAATGGCCCAGGCATTGCTAGTGTCAGTTAGTATAAGCCTCTTTTCAGGGAGCTCATTGGGGAGAAAAAACAAAACAAAACAAAACAAAATCATCCTCAAATTGTGGGTGCCTGAAGGATTTTATGCTTCTGAAGATATTTAATAAGTGTCTTCTGAAGTAGGAATAGATGAACTGACAACACTCTTTGAAGACACCAGCACTCTTAATGAAACCTTAATTTTCTGTTTTCATGAATATGGAGATGATAAAGAAATCTGTTTTATATTTAAGTGATAAGTTAACCTTCTGCCACATATGTTGGTTGTATTCTCAAAATCTCCTTGGAGGAAGTCAAGTTTGATGATGTATTCTGAATCATTCACTCAGATTCAGCCTAAAGAAGTTAAGAGGTGAGAGCAACTGTTGTCATATTCTTTTAGAAATTACATAACAATTAGGTAGCACAGTAGAACCCTGGAAGAACCTGTCACTGTCACCAGAAGGAAGCAAAAAGAAAAAGAAAAAAGAAAGAAAGAAAAGAAAAAACTGAGTTCATCTGAGTAATTTGAAAAAAAAAAAGACTCACAACAGATTTCAAGATAAATGTTTGAGACATTTAGATATTTAGTAATAATAGAACATTAATATTTTCATTTTGATTTGCCTTTTTACCTAAAGAAAAATAAGCTGATTCAGAGAGCCATGGGAAAGGGCTGAGGAACCTCTTTAAAGGGAATGTTTATTTTTATGTTTACTTCAGCCTAACACCAACAACCAAAACCTATAAAACAAGCCAAGAAAAAAAAAAAACAAACAACTTATTCTTTCTTTATCAATTGCAATAGTGTTGATTCAACTTGAAAGAGAAACAACCAATTTCATACTCATTATTATGAATTATTTTTTATTTTTCTTGATATGAAAACTGCAGTATGTGGAGCAGTGTGTCTCTGGGTTTCTACTTACTCTCTGTCAATTTCTGCCTCTCATGCTTAAACTGCTAGGTCTGGTACCCGAACCAATAAAAATACAGCACTGATCTTCTGGGGATAGACCCAAGTGCTGAAGATGGAGAGGGGCCCACTTAATACATGTCTGAAAATCTTGAGTCATTTTTGTTTTAATGGGTTTTACCATGTCTTTTAATGGGAAACAAGAATTAATGGGATCAATGTTTTAAAACTCTGCAAGCCTGAATAGTGTCCTAAAACTGTTGGCAACATTTAATAACATCCTAAATTTTGGTATCAAAAAGTCAGCTGAATAAGTACAGGACAAGAAGAATGAACTCCATATGCTGCTCAGATTAAAAGTTCATAGGTGTTTCAGTTAATTGTGAGTCTTCAGTGGGAGTTGTAGTCTGGAAGATTCTGAAGTTTTTGGCAATTAACAAGGAATCCTGCTATGTTGTATACTGGCCAATCACATCTTGAATGTTATATTCAATGTTCATGTCCTTCTTAAAACTCGAGTGTGTCTGGAGGATGTTAATAGACAGGCAATAGCTGAAGG
This sequence comes from Furipterus horrens, assembly GCF_987537825.1. Classification (NCBI taxonomy): domain Eukaryota; kingdom Metazoa; phylum Chordata; class Mammalia; order Chiroptera; family Furipteridae; genus Furipterus; species Furipterus horrens. The sequence continues at coordinate 23,398,278 of NW_028327177.1, read as the reverse complement.
AATTGGGTTGTTCAATAGGAAAAGAAAATTATAGGTTTCTTATGCAAGTTAGATTCAAGTATCTGAGGAACTCATGGAAAAAACGAATTAGCTTTCTTTGTAGCTCAGAAAAAATAATTTCAAAGGGCACTTTGGGTCTGCATTTTACCCACTGAGGGAAGGAAGGTTTGGGCTATCAACAGAGCAGTCAGAGTTGTTCAAAATGGAATGGTTTTTAGGGACAGATAGAAAGCTGCCCATCACTGGAAGAAAGCAAGTAAAGGTTTGCCTAGATAATCACTTGCTATAATTATTATTTAATAGATTCTTGGAAGACGGGGGTGATGGCAATTCAGGGGCAAAGCAGGGGTAGATTCCTGGGCAATTTCATAATCTAGGTTGGCCTTAGAATATTTTAAGGCTTTCAGTTCAATTCTAGAAAGATTTACAGAAATGTCCCCTTAGCTGAAGTTTCACTATCCTTGGTTTCAGTTACCTGCAGTCAACTACAGTCCAAAAATATTAAATGGAAAATTCCAGAAGTAATTCATAAGTTTTAAACTATGTGCCATTTTGTGTAGCATCATGAAATCTCAAGCGATCTGGCTCCATGCTGCTCAGGACGAGAGTCATCCCTTTGGGCAGAGTGTGCTGTATAAGCTCCCCCCTTGTAGGGCACTGATAGTAGCCATCTTGGTTTTGGTTCAATTATCAGACATTTTAAGAGAAAGACCACATTCACATACCTTTTACTGTAGTAATTGTTATAATTATTTTATTTTATTATTACTTACTGTTATTAATCCCTTACTTGCCTACTTTATAAATTAAACATCATTATAGGTGTATAATTATAGGTATATATGAATGTATAGGAAAAACCATAGTATATTATACAGCGTTCAGTACTATTCACGGTTTTAGGCATCCACTGGGGGTCTTGGAACATATCCCCTGCAGATAAAGGGGGACTACTGTAATTGGTACCTGTCAAGTCCTTTTCCTCATCATTGTTACTGTATCAATAACAACTAACTTTCCTAGAAGCTAAACAAGCTCAAGGGTCAGGTCCCTCACCATCCAAGGCTCTATATAAAGCCTTGGGAGGGGGTCAAATGGTGTGTTCAAAATTAAGATACTTTAACTACAGGTGATTAAGACTGCTAATTTTTCCTTCTCAACTTTCCCTCTGCCACTCAGAATGGCTACGGGCATTGTTGGGAACTTGGTGAGGGGAAGTTGAGCTGGAAAAGTAAATTATCTTCTTCTTAACATTTGCAACTTACTGATATTTTCTTTGTAAATAAATATTTACTTTCATACATACTTTGTATTTGTAATTTTGTATTCTTGTACAGAGGAACCCAACTGTATAAGCTTCAGATCTTGTAAAACCTGGATCTTTTCCTCTTTGCCCCTTTTATATGTAGCATGACTTTTAAGTGCATAAACTGTGTCCTTTATATCAAGTTATGCACAATGTAGTGGGGAATCTGATCAGTTTTATTATGGGTTCAGATATCTACTTTAAGAAGTAATACTGATTAAAAATACAATATTTATGCAGCTTTACATGCATGGACATTTTTATTATTATATAAGAAATGATTAATTTAAACAACAATAAGAGATCAACAGGGACTGTGATCCTTCAAATCTAAGAACATCATATTATTATATTGCATTATAAGATATGTGTATATTATTCCCATAATAATGGCAAAAGGATTGTGCTATTGTGTACATGTTATTGATTAGGAAACTAATGTATGCATGAGGATGTCAAAACATTTTTATGCTTTAGGGATGACAATAACTTTTACATCAAACCAAGCGAAGCCAGCGGATAAATTTTGAGAATCTCTATGAAAGAAGATTTCTCTAGCTCAATCAATAATAATAAATCCCCAAATACTCTGCTTTCAGACAACCTAGAGCCTTTCCTCTATCTTTTACAAATATCTCAGTGCTCTGCAGCTTTTTTTTGTGAAAGTTTCGTTTTATTCTTGTTTCTGTGTTTTGGAAAAAGTCATGTTGAGCATGATTCTATGCTGACATGTGCAGCTTATTGGGATTCTTTTTTCAAAAAAAGTGCCATGATTAAACAGATTAGATAGGAGACGTGCCATCACTGTGCATTCTCTTATGCTACAGCATCATTTCTTCCAGCTAGGGAAGCTCATGCTTCCTAAAGGGTATCGAATCTCCTCCAAGTGCTTGGCTAGCTAGCAGGTGATCTTTTCATATCTTCTACTGAGCAGACCGGCTCAAGGGGAAAAAATGCTCTCCAACTTGTCCAAACACAGCTAATGTGGAAAAACATATCAGATCAAAACTAGTTCTCTTCGTGTGCCTCCATTGTTGAGATTGGTGTAATAGAGAAATTAGAAATGCAGATGTTCTGTTATAACCTTGTTAATTAATAATCCCCGAATGAGTTGTATATTTTAGCATGTGGACTTGTTTCTAACTCTCACATGGGGTTTGGTGATTTCATCATTTTCTAGAATGTACTATTATCTTCCTCCACTTCTATTTAAAAATCACTTTTATTATGCCTATGCACCATATTTCTAAATATCCTATTTCTTATGATTTTAGAGTTTGTTTTTTTCAACAAATATTGCTAATCAACTGCAATATACCTGAGATTGACAAGTATTTGAATGATTTCAGTTGAACTTAGAAAAGAAAAACAGACATTAAATACTATTATGGTATAGATAAGTAGATGGTGGGTAACTTCTTGCCATACTTGTGTTAAGTGTTACACATGGAATTATGGAACTTAATAGGAGAGGAATGCAATAAACATTTATTTCCTTTATTGAAATATCCCCTGGAAATCAGTGATATGCAGTTATGTGTGTATTACATATTACTTCTGGAGAAGCAAAAACAAGAGCAAAAACAACTTTGAGAGCCCTCCTATACATTGTTTAAAATTATTTATTGCCTTTGTCCTATTTTATGTAGGATAGGTACAATTAATCCCTTTTGAAGACATTGTTCTGAGTGGCTCTGTGATTGACAGTGCCCATATTTAGACTGAGTTCAGGGGGCTTTTCTCATTGCCCCATTTTATCAGGGGAAAAGATTCTGCTGCAGAATGGAGGGATTCTATAAGTACCGTCCAAGGGAACTTCTGGAGCTGATGGACATCTGTGACCATGATTGTGGCAATGGTTTTCAAAGCTGTATGCACATGTCCAAAATATCAACCCATACACCTTAAACATGTACAGGTTCTTGTATATCAGTTATAGCTCAGTAAAGCTGTTTAATAATATGTGCACAGACATAACAGGAGACATTTTGTTATAACATCAGAAAAAATAAATATGTTAAACTTGTTTTAAAAAAAGGTGTAAACATGTACTTGAAATGTCTCCTAATAGACCTGGTGCATAAACACAGTATATTTTACCATGGTTCCTATCCTTATTTATATTACAATGTAAAGAAACCACATACAACTTTATGCATAACACAAAATGAAATGCAATACAGAATGAGAGGAGTGCCATACAGCTTTAAATGAAGAGCTATGGGAATTTAGTCTGGGGCCTTTTGTGTACTTATTTGAGAATGTATGTTATTGGAAATTTTAAACAGTTTTAGGTAATATGAAATCTCCTGGAAACCCTGGGCCTCAGAGAGAAAAACTTATTGAAAGTCCTTTATATATCCTTTTGAGAAAGTGTTTTAAGTAATCTAAGTGTGGTTATTCTTTTAACAGTTAAAATCCCAAGTTATTGATGGTGAATCAAAAGGCTCTATGGAACATAAAATTTCCAGTCATCATTGTCAATAAAACCCTCATTTTCTCTGAACTTGTGAGGTTTAGCTTAGAGTTGGTATAGTCTCACAGAGTTATTTTAACACATTATTTTATTGTATAGAGTTAATAAGATACTTCCATAAGACTTACTGTGAAAAATGAATGCACATTCTATACTAAATGTGTGAAAACTCAGGCAATGCCTCAGTTCAGAGTATTCTGTTTCTCCTGTCTCCAAGAGGTTCTGTTTCAAATATGATGAGTAAAGGTTCTAAGGTTCAGTAAGACGTAACAAATACAGGAGAGGGTGAACTGCACACCAAACCAGCAGTGACACAAAAACGCAAAGGTGGCAGGTAACATACCTTACTTCATTCAGAGGAGAGGCAGATGTCACAGTGCTCTGCACTACAGCACAGTTAGTGTGAGCCATTTCCATTCCATTTTGTTCTCTTATGATTTCTGTTTCATCCCCTTTCTGACTTATTCAAGTGTTTAAATTTCAAATTAGTAGCTTGTTTTTATCACGCATTTGGGGTTTGGGGAAACATGTTACAGCCATTGGACATGTTTACTATATTAAAAGTAATAACAAAGAAAAATATGAAAAACGAAACAGAACATACTAAGGGTTATGTTTAAGTCACAGGCTACCCTGATAAATGACCTCAAAGCAGTCTTGTTGAGTTACTTTTCTAAAATATGCTTATCCAATCCTGAGAACGTTGAGAAAACCTGTGCATGTATTTAAATATTTCAAATGTTGGGACAGGATCAACTGATAGGAGTAAGTCCTAGCAGTTCCTTTCTTGATACATTTTTTGAGACTCTCACGGGTCACTTCATAGTCTGTGTGGATTGATCAATCATCATGTACTAAGGACCAAGGAAACAGTAACAACAAAATACAGTATTATTTATATATATATATAAAATGCTGACTGTTTCATGCTTTACCTTTTTATAGATTTCTTTTTTAATGAAGTCACTTGTATAAGAAGCCGAGATTTATAATCTACCATCTGATGATTTGAATTGCTTTTCTAGGAATTAAGGGAAGGCGCTCTGCATTATTTCCACAGTGTCTCATCAAGTGACACACATCAGATTTTTAACATGGCTAGCTGCGGTCAAAATGCTGATGTGTTTCTCTATGGCTTTTTCCGTGTAAGCAATGTGAAATGAAAAATTGAGGCTATTGTTTATATTATTCAGTGTTCCATATACTTGATCATTTTTGATAGAAGAAATGTTTCTTATTCCAGTTAAGAAAAAATAAATATATATATTAATGGTAATGTGTACTGTGACCATGTGATATTCAGGGTCTGGAATATTCCTTTTTTTTTTTTCATTTTTAACTCCCGTTCACTTCCTTTCGAGGGCCGGGTGATGGGGGTTGTGTAAGAGGAAACCCAAAAAGGTACTGATAGATGATCCATATTTGAAAATCCACTCAAGAATAGGAAGTCAACGTCCTGCTTTGTAATTATGTAAAAAGATAACTAGGGTTTGGAATTTCATTTATAAATTTGAAAACTGGAATTTGTTGATTTTATTTGCAAATGATTATGAGGTTCAACAGCACGCACTCTACTTGATCCTGTGTAGTGAATTCACATATGATCAGCATAGATAAAGGAACGTTTTTTTTTTTCTTACTTAAAAGCATTTTCAAAAGGTTTGTAGATATTTGTTTTTCAGGGATCCATTTATCTTATTCCTCGGTTCCAAAAGAACTGTTATGGGGTTACAGAAAAAGATGATAAATGAGCCCAAGGAGCCTGCGTTGAAATAGTCCCATTCTAAGGTTACTATTATTTTGTAGACATGCAAAGTCTTTGAATGCATGAATATTAACTGATTAGGTACTGGATTTTTTTTAACAGGAGAATTTTGAAATGAGAATAAGTCACTCATGGAGATATTCTGGTTTTTATTTATCCATAGTTAGAGCCATATGAAATTTAAATATAACAAGAAAAAAAATAGCTAGAAGACATACCTTTTCAAAGGAATGGCCTAGACTTCAGCTGCTCAATTCCCATTTAGTTCTGAGGGCCAAGTAATGCAGTGTGTAATTGTATACAAATCTTGTAACAAAGAGAGTGACAACAAAACCCATCTGCTCTTAGTTATCCTTGTACCCAATACAGGGTACAACCTGGAATAAACCACAGGGTATTTTGATTAATTGAATTTAACTGATGGTCATCCAGAAGCTCTGTTTTATTACTACCTTTACTGAAATTCTCAGTGAGAAGTTTATGTTTACTTTAATGTGAACATAACAAAACTCATGATAAGTTAAGGCATTATAGAAACTTTGAATCATCATGATAAATGATAAAGCTCATTACATACATTGTATAAATCCAGATATAGAGACACCGTATAGAAAATGTAGAAGTCTGTATTTAATATGTACTGACCCCAATTTTTTATAAAAATATAAACACCAAAAAACCTACAAAAAAGTGCCTATAAGACTATCAACTGATTTCTCAAAAGAAACTTTGCAGGCAAGAAGAGACTGGCAAGAAGTATTCAATGTGATGAAAAGCAAGGACCTACAACCAAGACTACTCTATCTAGCAAAGCTATCATTTAGAATGGAAGGGAAGATAAAGTGCTTCCCAGACAAGGTAAAGCTAAAGGAGTTCATCATCACCAAGTCATTATTATATTAAAGGGACTTATTTAAGAAAAAGAAGGTCAAAATTATAAACATTAATATGACAACAAACTCATAGCTATTAAAAACTGAATCTAAAAAATAAAAACAAAATCCAACTAAGCAAACCAGAATAGGAACAGAATCATAGGTGTGGGGATCATTTGGAGGGTTATCAGCTGGGAGGGGAAAGGGGAAGGAATGGGGAAACGGTGCAGGGATTAGAAGCATACAGTAGTCCCTCTCTATATTGTGGTTCACTTATCGCGGCCTCACTGTATCGCAGGATTTTAAATAATATTATATTTATTTATCACAGATTTTTTGCTATGTCACGGGATTTTTTCATACTGTATATGTATGTTGTTAAAGTTCCGTAAGTTTAAGAGTGTAGAATATGTTTAAGAACATAAGTAGTGTTTATAAAAGTGTGGAAAAGGTTAATAAGGGACTGGGAACGGTTTATAAGTGTGTGGGAATACTTTATAAAGCCTTAAAATATATATAAATACTAAAATAAATGTAAGGTTCCTACTTAGCGGATTTTCACCTATCGCGAGGGTCTAGAACGTAATACCCATGATAAGTGAGGGAATACTGTAATTGGTTGATACATAATAGACAGGGGGAAGTTAAGGATACTCTAGGAAAGGGTGAAGTAAAGGAACTTATATTCATGACCCATGGACCTGAACTAAGGAGGAGGGATTGCTGGAGCGAGGGGTGTACTGGGCAAAGGGGAACAAAGGGAAAAGAAATTGGGACAACTGTAACAACATAATCAATAAAATATACTTAAAAAATACACTTGACTACCCTAATACACTGGTTGGTTTTGTTTCCTATATTTTTAATTTATGTATGTAATCCTAGTGTAGACATAATATTTATAAAAAGAAATATTTTTTATGTTTTTACACGGTCTTATTGATTTTCATTTTGCATTTCTGCACTAGAGTCTGTTAGATAATATCTAAACATTCTGTTCTAGAGCATTTGGCTGTTATTCAATTTATATATCTAATACTACAATGACTAAATTAGTGCACGTAGCCATTTACTTCTTTTAGGTTTTTCTCGAAGTATGACTTCCAAGGAATAAGTTTAGTGGATTAAAGGATATATACTCTTCAGGAGATGGCCCTGGCTGGTTTAGCTCAGTGGATTGAGCGTCGGCCTGCGAGCTAAGTGTCGCTGGTTCGATCTTCCAGTCAGGGCACATCAGAGAAGGAAAACTCTGACTCCAAAAAACCTCCGCTGCCTTGCGGCATACCTCTTCAGGGGAAAGGCTAAGGGAGTAAACCCCGACAGAAAATCCGGAGCCGGAGTCCCTAAGGCGGTTTGACGTTGTAGTCAACACCGGCAACTCCTGCGGCGCACCTGAACCCAAGCTGTATCGACTCCGTCTTTCCCTTGGACCCTTCAGCTGCGAAGAGAGGGGGGGTCTGCTGCATGGGCAACAGCAGACCCTCCATATTACCCTGCCCAGGCTCTGTAGCTTCAGCGTCATCGCAAGATGTCGATTCAACACGGGAGGAGACAGATACCATGTCACTCCCGAGTCGGACTGCACAGCCATTCTCGGCGGTGCAGATAGACTCTTAAGAAGCTACACCATCGTCTCTCGAGACGGACGGCTGCCGACGACTCTTCAGGAGGTTAGGGAACAAGGAAAGGATAAGGAAAAAATTGATACTTTGGTATTAGACTTCTCGAGTTGCTGCATCCTTAGAAATTGTGGAATTCATTGATTCTGGAACATCAACATATGTTTTTAGGCAAGGTGTGATATCATCACACAGTAATTTGTACAGAGGCTGAAGGCAGGCAGCCCTTCCAGGAGTCTGTTAAAGACATTCAGGTGTACAATATGACATCCTGGGCCAGAGTGGGTTTGACAAAGGGAAGAAACATGGCAACCTGCCCCTCACTGAGTGTTCATCCCGGGTGCTATAGGACAAAAACAAAACAGAAGGTCCCATTCTAAAGGTCATGGAATATTTGAGAAGTAAAAATATTCAGAGAAGAAATACTCAGATAGAGGGATAGAGAGAATATTGTTGATTTTAGGCTTTGTTTTGCCTGAACCTTGAGCTGAAAGTTGAAGAAAACGAATGTTGATTAGTGGGAAGAAGGGAAAGATAGCTCTCTCAAGGTAGTAGGAGAGCAGAGAGAAACATTAGACAGAGTCTAATTGGAGGGCACTGAGCAAATGAATAATTTCTTCCTTACTGGGTATTTTAGCATATTAACATGCTGTTTATTTGTTCATTCATTCATTCATTTGTTGGTAACTTTTGGAGCATACGAAGTTGAGTCATATTTTTTTCTGATATGAAAGTCACCATGTTCCATCTTATTTCAGTGTTGTGAAATATACATCAAATTTAACTAGAATGTTTCAGAATAAATACAATTTTATTTTATTTATTTTTATTATTTTTTAATTTTTTTTATCCACACTGAGGACATGTTTTTTTTTTAATTTTATAGCGAGAAGGATGGAAGAAGAAAAAGAGGGAGAGAAATGTTGATGCATGAGAGAAACATAGATCTGGCCTCTTTCATACATGGCCTTTTGGTTTATGGGATGGCGTTCCAATCAACTGAGCCACACTGGCCAGGTCAATTTTATATTTAAAGATCCTGAGTCAGAATCCTTTCAGATCTGGGCTGTTGTGAAATTGCACACACTGTCTTTACATATTTAATGATTAAATTAGGTTTACAGATATTGCTGATTAGAAGTGTCGATAATGAAATCTGGAATTTTTAATAGGAGAGATATTTCTTCATTTCTGAAACCAAATATTTGTCTCCTTTAAAATGTATGCTATTCAAAATTATTGCTGTGAAAGAGATGGGGGACCATATTCCCCTTTGGATAAAATGGTTCAATGTTATATAAAAGCAAAATGTGTAGTATTTAATTAATGAAGACATTATTTAGCTAAAATGTTACCATTTATGTCAGATCTAGCAGCCTTGGGATCCCCATGGGAGCTTGTTAGGAATGCAAATTCCTGAATTCTACTCCAGACATACTGACTCAGAACCTTGAGGGGTTGGGACCCATGAATCTGTGTTTTAACAAGCCTGCAGGTGGTTTTTATGTATGCTGAATTGAGAAAGCCATTAATTTAGAATTATTTTTTAAGCTGGTTCCTAATCTCCTAAACTTTACGCATCTCAAGTTTGGGACCATGCCTCTGGAACACGATGGATAGTGTGCTGTGTGTGTTGCTAGATGTTTACATGTTCCTTCAATTGTGTGCCCATAGTAGAAGTTTCGTTTAATGATTTTAAATACCTAACTAAAATATGCTTGCTTCAGATAATGGAGAAAAAGAAAATGGAGGAAGCCTTGCTAAGAGGGTCACTTAAAATGGAGTCAGGAGATCATCGAGGAGCTGGGGCCTGTGTGAATCTCATGTCTGACTACTGGGAACTATTGTTATGTAGCTAACCTGTTGCTAACCTGAACTCAAAGCCAGACAACAAACATCCTATATCAATGATTGCTACATGGACATGACTGGACCATCCTCATTCTACACCTTGAAAGGAACCAATCCCTTTCAACAACCATAGTCCTACATTTACATAATGGACCTAACCAATCCCAATTGGCTTAGCCCAACATCCTTCGTTTGCATGGAGGAACTAATGAGAAAAGCTTAATGGTTTTGCCCTTTATGAAACCTCTCTCTTTGTACCCTTTGGACCACAATTTAGGTTGCTACCCAAATCTGTGCCCCAGATTACAAACCCCCCTTTTCTCAAATAAAAGCTTTTATGCTTCATTACAGCCTAAACTTTGTGTGTGAGTATGTGGTTAACATTTCTCTCATTATATGCTGTAAAATGTGTATTTTCTACATAATAACAATCTTAATGATAATTTATATAATTAATAGGGCATAGTTTTTTTGTAACCCCCTTCAGTGAATTTCTTTCAAGATAATTAATGGTATTTATGATACTGGCAACACATGAGCCCACATCATTTTTACACTAAGGAAGAGCATGACTAATTTGTAAACACGTCCAGGCAATACTCCTCCTTTTGCATTTTGGTTTTCAGGTCTTCTGATGTGACTTAAAAAATATCAAGAGTTCCTGTATTGCCATTTTTCTTTTTTCCTTTCATTTTTTAGGATATGCTTGAACAGATGAGAACAAGCATCAGGACTTTGCTCTCTAGTTATCTTTTCTTAGTCTCCACAAATACTGCCATGAAAAGCAGAGCCCAAATTGTGGTTCAGATTTACTCCTGCACTAAATCTTATAGAATGCCTTCTTGCTTACTGAAAACAAATTTTAAATGTTGATATTTAAACTTACCTGCCTACCTACCTACCTACCAATCAAGTTATCTATTCTAATCAGTTACAGTGAGGGCAACTCATATAGATTATTTCACTGTGGAGAACATTAGTGTATTGTTATATAAATATAAGATAAGTGTATTACATAGGGTTTGAGCTAAATATACAGCTTGGCATAATTTACTTACCTGGGGAAATAAAGTAGGTATTGGTTGGGTTCGTGATTTGAGTCATGTTACTGTCTGAGCAAACATGTAAATATTCAAACATGATGGTTAATAATTTTTCACCTTCCTAACTTGAGCCTTTTGCAGGTTGTTTTCTTGAACTATCAAAATTCATCTTCCCAGAAGCCTGTCCTTATTCTTCTGAAGGGACCCTTTCCTGTAGGGACACACTGCATGGTGTGTGTGCCTCCCCATCACTCATAAACTTGCTCTGGGCTGTGTTCAAATGTCACCTTAGAAGAGAGGCCTCTCCTGACCATCGCATATATGATAGGGCCTTCTTCCTTTGTCCCTGGTGCTCACCTTACTTTGATTTTTTTTCTTCAAAGAACTTATCATCACCTGCAATAGGTAGTCCACACAAGCATGGAATTTTTGTTTGTTGGATTGTTTTTGAATAATCAATGTTCAGGAACCTGAACAGTCCCTGACACCAGAAATTATCCAGGTTTAATTTTCTTTCTCCCTCTTTGGAGTGTAAGTTCCACTAGAGCTGGGACTCTATTGATTGTATTTCTTGCTACATCTTCAGAGCAAGTTACAGTGCTAAGAAATAGTAACCAATCAGCACTAGTTGGTGGTCAGATAAATATGTAAGTGGGTAGCAGCAGAAACATATTTTAATGGGTTAATGCATTTGTATTCTTCATGTGCTCCTTATTAGTCTTTATAAAAAGTCTTACATTAAAACCCCTAATGTTAGCACTCTTCATATTGCCCATTAGGTGCTTATTTTAAACACTTTTTTTAAGACTGGAGTTTTTATTATGTGCTAAATTCTGAAACATTGATTGTTTTCAGTTTCTAGTATGATTTCATTCAAACTTTTACTATTGTATTTAGAGCATCAATAAACTGTGACTTAATTATACAGGTATCATAAAGAGTTGGATTGTGATAGTAGTCTAATCAGTACAGCCACCCACTTCCTGGACCATCGTTGTCCAGATGCAGGCATGCTGTCAGCAAACGAATTTTAAAAAGTAAATCTCAGTGGAGAGCTCTCCGGATAGGCTGGTTCAAGATGCTGCAAACCACTTAGGGAGGCTAACTTTTTTATAGGATGAAATATGATTAAGATATGTTAAATGGAAATCTATACAAAACCAGTGAAGTTGTTAAAATATTCAAATATGCCATATTGTAACAAGAAAACACTGTAATGCACTGAAATCAGCAGTAGAACAGCTGTGTTTTAAAGGACAGTACTTTGAATGTCACTTGACAATTTGCTTTCAATTAGAAGTAATTTACAGGAAGATGCCCACAAGCTAATCTTTACAGGATAATTAAGTTCCATTTTCTTTACTTTTAATTAAAAAGCAGAAAAGATTTAGCTGATCCATAAAAAATGTTCTGTTTAAACATTCATCAGACTTCACACTCTTTTTTTTGTTATTTGTTGTAGCAGATGTTATCAAAAGTGCAGTCTGCTCTGTTTTAAACCCTGAGTATTTGGGAAGTGAAACATGAGTTGCAATAGGCATGTACTGGTGAGGTATGATCATTTAACATCTGCATATTCAAAGAGAATAAAACAGACATTACTACTCCATTCTGTATTTGTGTTCTGCCTGATGCATTTAATTATACTACAACAACATATATTAAAATGAGATGCTGTGCATCTTTTGAATGGGAACATTATACGTAGCAGGATGATAAAACTTTACTTCAAGTGTTTTAAAGCGTCTGTAGATTGAGATGTCATGTTATTTTATTGTAACTTTAATATTATAAAAATTGATACTGTTTTTTAACGTGGAAATTTACTCATTGAAAGGATGGGAGATTTAAAATGATATCCTAAAGTCATTTATTAATAAAACATATTCTCTGTATTAACACAGTTTCTAGCATCATTGATATTATTTTCACAGAATAAAGAATTTTGCCAAAGACATCAGAACTTTGGTTTTATAAATCACTATTGGCCAGTGCTTTGGCTTATTTTTATTATTATGTTTTTAGCCAATGGAAGGTAAATAGAGATTTGTCATGTTTACTGTGATATCATACTATATTAAGGAGTTTTGCAGTGAAATTTGTTCAAGAATTCTTTGGTTTAGTATTATAGTACTTGTTTTTTATTCTCTTTTCTGGCATTTTAATCAATTTGTTCATGTTGGTAATAGCTTTATTTGTTTGTTTGTTTTTGCACTCTAGAAGATTTCCATAACTTGAAAAAACGTTGGACCACAATAAAGCATATACATAAAATTTTTATAGTAATGATTCTATTCACTATGCCTTTTGTCAAACAAGCTTGGTTTTCGATTTTCTAATCAGTGATTCCCTAAAATTTAAAGATGCTATTAAATTTACCTATTTTTGCTTAGTTTTACTTTGTAATTTTATTTTCCTTCCTTTGAAGGAAAACGAGGAATGATGAGAGAGGATGCTCAGAATCCCGTTCATTTATGGGCTTTTGCTGTTTAGGTTTGCACATGTAGGGGACATGCCCAAAGGTGCTTTGACTGACACAGTTTAGGGCACTGCAAAATAAGATAAAGAAATGCAGTTTGTTTCAGCATATATTGTACATTGCAGGTAGGAGCTTAATTGTAATAATCACAATACATTCATTTAAATGGAGTATGTGTTGGAACATGTAAATGTCATCAAGTTCAGTAATGAACTGGCAAAAAAGTGTTCTCTTATTTAGAGAATAAGGTGGGGAAAAGATTAAGCATGCCCTGTCTGCCTCTTTCCCTCTTTTCTCTTTGGTAATCAGCACCTGGTTTGATTACATCTTTTTGAACTATAAAAGATCTACTCCTCCTTACGTGGATGTCTTTATGAAAGGGAATTGTAACAAACAGTGGTTGAACTTTCCACTTTCAGGAGAATTTTAGCTTTTCTGGTAATCCTATAATTCATACTTTCTCTAGTGAAGAATAAAAGCAGTTTCATTATCGTTCAGGAGAGTGTGATGATTTTCTTTAGGTGCTTGGTTTTCAAGATCACGATTGCTTTAGAAGGGCAGGCGGGACAGAATCTTACGTAGTCGTGGAGCTTGGAGGAGTTACCAGCTGACCTTGGGTGTGTTCACCTTGTCCATTGCACGGAACATGTTGCCTTGTATGTGATTGGGCCTTTTAAAATATTTATTAAATGACTGACTGGTAGAAAAAAAAAATTAGACACAGTTCCATTTGATTCATTACACCCATTTAGTGAATTCTTTTTCATTGCTTCCTTTTCCTTTTTTGGTAATATCAAAAGGATCATGATCTAAGAAGCTATAAGCAGTTGTTTTGCTTTTCATATTTAGACCTGCATTTCTTGTAAAGCTTGGTGTTCTGAATATTGACCTTCTCATGAACTATACATATGAAGTGATTTGTGAAAGAACTAAATGATACTGAAATAACTTCCAACTTGGAGAGATAACAAAGATGTATACATTTTTCTTGTCTATATTTAGATTTTGGTTTTTCTTTGTAGCGGTTCTGGTTGACTGCCCCCCACCATTTGATTACTGGAATGTTTTTAGCATTTACGTATTTCTTTATTCAATACATTTATAACTCCTGCATATTTTCTAGAAATGAGTCTTGAACTTGCTTTTTTTTTTTAAACTGTTAATTCTTTTTAAAAAAATTTATTTATTTGTTTATTTATTTTTATTTTTAGAGAGAGGGGAAAGGAGAAAGAGAGAGAGAGAAACGTCACTGTGTGGTTGCCTCTCACTTGTATCCCAATCTGTGGACCTGATGTGCAACCTAGTCATGTGCCCTGACTGGGAATCGAATCAGTGACACTTGGTTCTCAGGCTGATGCTCAATCCACTGAGCCACAGCAGCCAGAGCTTGAACTTGCTTTTGTTTTTTCCTCTTGATTGCTTCATTCGTGCACTCTCTCCTCTGTCAAGCCTACTAGCTTGATCTTCCAAAAATAATTGACAACATGTCATCATTGCTTAAAATCTGCCATGGCTCCCTATTACCTACTCCATCAAGTCCAGGTTCATCCATTTGGTTTGAGGACTTTCTGTAATCTGCATTACTTTTCCCAAACTATTTCACTCACTCTGCAGTGCACACAGAGCCTTTGCCCCAGGGTGCCTGTGCCTGTACTGCGCTCCTATGGCCCTCCCCCAGCCCGCACATTCCCTTCAAGCCCCCGCTTTTTGCCTTTGTTCATATAATGCCCTACCTTTTCCCCTTCTTCACCTAAACCTTTCACATGGGAAAGGTCCAGTGGAAGTCCCACATCCTCCAAGAAGCCTTCCAGTATTCTTGTAATTCACAGTAACTATTCCTTTTTATATTTCTTTCATAGTAAGAGTCAGTGTCAGGCACTTGCACATTTATTACCTATCTATTTACTACATATATATTAGGTTTGTCCCCCCCCCCCCTTATGAAGAATGTAAGCATTTTAAGGACAGGAAAAAAAAAGAGTTCTCCTGCCTTATTTGCTTTTTTAAAAATAAACCTTAAATTTCATAGCATTCTGGTAAGCAGGTGGTAAGCATTTTATTTCCTGTCTTATTTGACATAAAAACAAACTATATATAAACTATTCAAAACTAGCTACATAAAGTTTTCAGGGGAAATATTGAGTATTATTTTCTTATACATGTAGAAGAAGTTTTTTTTTTTCAAAGACTTGGAAATTAAGTTTTATGTTTGTTTCTAGAAAGAGTATCTGCCATGTTGGAAACATATATTGTTTTACAAAATAATTACAGTAGTCTGAAGAGAGAGATAAGGCATCAGTTCTTCAGACCTATTGTTTTAGTTCTCAATAACTTATTTTGGAGCTAATATGTCAGTGAAAGGAAGGACACATAAGACATCTATCTCCTTAGCCATGGAGGGGGCAGGGGTGCCATCCTGCCACTGCCTGTTACAGGTTCATCAGAGCCTTTACGTATTTGTAATTACCCTTCCATAAATAGTCTGCAACTTGACCATAGCATTTGGCTACTCTATTAGAATGAGGCCCAAGGTCCAAGTTAAAAGCAAAATCCTTAATGAATTTAACAAAATTAAGCAAAGAGCTTCAGGTTATAGGAGCAGAGTTAATGGATTCAACTGTTCTTCACTTTCACTTCAACCAATACATTTTTACATTCATTTTCCAGATGTAAACCTTGTTCAATTTAAATGGTCTAAATTAATTTTGTGAAACTGTTACATCCCCCCTGGAGATAATTGGAGATATAACCTAGTGTGTCACAAAACTTGAGGTGGAAAATCAGCATGTATGGGATTGGTTTCAGGAACTATATTGCAAAAGGTTTTCAAGATTCCTTTTTAATGCGTATTTCTGAACTTTTGCTAGGGTTCTTTCATGTGACTTCAGAGCTGGATGGTGATGGGGTCCTAGAAAGAAAGCAGAGGTGGCTAATCCCAGAAGTAGAGACAATGCCTGGCAGTACTTCCCTACGCAAAGTGTGCTTGGTCCACGGACCGAAGCCATCAGCATCATCTAGGAAGTGGTTAGCAAACCAAATTCGTGGGCTTCACCTCAGACCTACTGACGCCCAACCTCTGTGGATGGAGCACAGGAGTCTCTACAGGAACAAGCTCCCCGGGTGAACCTTACACATGCTGAGGTTTAGGAGCTATCGGTCTATGGAACCTCAGAGGTCAGCTCTTATGATCTGACAAACCCATCTTCCATATTTTAATTGAACAAGCTCTATCAGATCACTTATGATCTCTCATCCATCATCATAAAATGCAGATAGACAATTTGATTCAATATTGTTTTTTTCTAATAGTGGTCATTTCACAGTTTTCATTTGTATTCTAAAGTCTATTCTGAACTGACTTAAACAAAGGAGCTAGATCACAATGAGCAATGAGCAATGGAAATTCCACAATCTTTTCTAAGAACAAATGTGTGCTTTATGCAACTTTGTGTCCTTCCAACCCCGCAGAGAACGAAAGCAACTGAAGAGCAGCCTTATTCTGGCCCGATTTTGGCACTTAGGTTTGTTTCATTTTGGCACATGGCTGTGTTCTTTCATCATAGAGGAAACTATCTGCAGAATGAGTCAAATTTCAGCTTATTTGAACAATTCAATCAGGCTGATGTTTTTTCCTAATGGACAGAGATTGTTAACCTCTGTACCAAGACATTAGTTGTTTTTACACATTTAGGTGTCAAATAATAAGTGACACGGGGTTCTGTATTAGTTAATATATGAGACTTTTAAAAATAATTTGAACATTTCTTGAGATGCTTAAGTTTTCATTGTTTGCTACATATAAATGCTAGTCATATATTTGTCTCTCTAGCAACATCACATACATAATATCATTAATTAATGTCATTTTAAACTAGATTACATCACTTTTTGTAGTTATGTAAATTCTTTTTGAAAAATGAACTTTGAGAATATTGCCTTATAAAAACTGCTTGCTTGAATATAATAGATTCTGTATATATGAATGTGTATGCATAACAATTTTTGGAAATCCTACAATGTAGAGTATATAAAATAATTGTTGCTTTGTCAATTTAGTATACATTAGATCTGATGCTCAGTTATAGCTTTCAATGCATCTAGAGGTAAAATCATATTGATTATTAATTGGTAAGCAGTTATTTAGGTAAAGGTAGAATTTGCCCTACCAAATTTTTTTCTCCATCTTCTTAAGTTATATAATACTGCAAGGTGACAATGATATACTGGATCTGGGTTAACTAATCTTTATATTGGTGCTATTAAGTCTGTATTTTACATCTAACTGATTGTATTGAATTTGTGTTATGTCTGATACCTACTGAAAAGTTATAATGCCCTAGAGGGTTATTACTGTCAGGGATACCAAGATACTGTGACGATAGCAGGTTCTTCTTTTCATTTAGAAGGACTCGGATTTTAGCATGCTGTTTATTCTGCATTCTGTTTATTATATTCATTTATTTAATTGTATTGACTCTTTAAATGTCTATTCATTTCATAATGCTAGACTCTTAGAAGGTGAAGAAGGCATACTATGTAATTAAAACACAGTTCCTTTCCTCGAAAAGGTCTTCCCCTGTGAATGCATTAACGTGAGGGAAGGCTGAGTGTACCCAAGTAAGAAATTAGCAGCCGTAATTAACCCATTTGTAATATTAGCACCTTTGTGCTGTTCAGGGTAAATTTGATCCATTTTAGTGATTGATTTCCAGAATTTTGGTGCAGAGTTCTCTGGGTTGGAAGTCAGGAGAATGAGTCCTAGATCTCGGGTCACAAATAAAAGTTCTGTTTTGCTTTGTGAGCTTCTGGTATAACTGTTGATTTTATTATCCATCAGTATTTCCAAAGACAGCCAGCTCTGATGAAAGCTCTGGGGGTGCCAAGACACCTATTGTTGGAGAAAGAACTCTTGGCCAATATTTTTCCCCCTTGCTTGTTTACTTTGTCAAGGGATTTATGCAAATGCTTGACGATGAATGTGTATCTCCAATCACATTTATAAGGGCCAAGAACGTTGAAAATCAAGCTTCTTGGGTGTTGCATATTTACTAAAATATTTTCTAGTATGTCTTTTCAGAGTTTTAGGTCCTCGCTGAAATTTTAAATTATTGTCTCCATTTCATCTGTGATGCTAGTGGTGTCTTATGATTATTTGTGTGTGTGTTCAGTTTGCCAAATATATCAAAAACATTTAAATGTTTCCATTGTAGGTGGCCACACCAGCAAATGTACATTTTAAAGGCCATTTGCTATGGTGACTGTAAGGTGGAAGCATTGCCAAATTATTCAGTTTTAAAATATTGGTGTCACAAGTCCCTTTGAGCTTTACTTTTCTTTTTTCATTAAAGAAAATTACCGTTTATAACTAACATTTATTGGGTACCTATCATGTACCAGGTATTGTGCTACATGCTTTAATTTAGATGATCTCATGTTGTTCTCGCAATGACACTTCAAATCAGGCGCAGAGGAACAAAAATTGTGTCTGAGATTCAAACCCAGGTCCAACTCCCTCAGCCACAGTGTTTCTACCATGACATGCTGTGCCTTTGCCATGAGGCCATGTGCTAACATCTTATGGAAGGTACAGTAATAAATTACACCTAATTCCTGCTTCTGAAATATTTATAAAGAAATAGAAGAGACAGGAGGCTGTAGTGAAACAGGAATTCAAAGGAGCTGTGTGGGCCCTGTGCTCTGAGAGTGTAGGAAGGAGGAAGATCTACTGTCTAAAATCAGTTTTTCTTCATGTAATTTTCTGAAAATTAATTTAAATTAGATAAATAGGTATTGCTCAGTGGGTTGATTACAGCCTGTCTTTTCCACTTGCATATTCTTTAAAAACTGTTTTTTGTTTGTTTGGTTTTGGTTTTTTTTGAGAAAAGAAGGACAGAAGGATATGTTGTGGGCAAAAAATAGGCATAATCATACCAGTTCCTGTACATTGACTTTAGCTTCAATCCAGAATCCTGATACTAAATGGAGATTTTTATTTGTATATTACTTATTCAAAAGTTGAGGGACACATAAAATGCATTATATATATATATATACATCAGAGAAGGAAAACTCTGACTCCAAAAAACCTCCGCTGCCTTGTGGCATAACTCTTCAGGGGAAAGGCTAAGGGAGTAAACCCCGACAGAAAATCCGGAGCCGGCGTCCCTAAGGCGGTTTGACGTTGTAGTCAATACTGGCAACTCCTGCGGTGCACCTGAAGCCAAGCTGTATTGACTCCGTCTTTCCCTTGGATCCTTCAGCTGCGAAGAGAGGGGGGGTCTGCTGCATGGGCAACAGCAGACCCTCCATATCACCCTGCCCAGGCTCTGTAGCTTCAGCTTCACTGGAGAGGACACTCCAGCGTCATCGCAAGATGTCGATTCAACACGGGAGGAGACAGATACCGTGTCACTCCCGAGTCGGACTGCACAGCCATTCTCGGCGGTGCAGATAGACTCTTAAGGAGCTACACCATCGTCTCTCGAGACGGACGGCTGCCGACGATGACGATATATATGTGTGTGTGTGTGTGTGTGTGTGTGTGTGTGTATATATATATAATATATGCTACATTTTACAAAAACAATTATTATGATATTACTAGATGGGAACATTATTTTCCTGTATTTAAGACTCATTTGGAGGGTTGAGTAGATGGTTACTGGCTAAAGGCATCTATAAAATAATAATTGTGTGTATTTATTAAAAATAGCTTTCATTTTAGTTTGTAACATATATAATCATAAATTTTTATAATATTCTGACATATTGTTCAAATTGGTTGATTGGGAGAGGGAAGAAATAATGTAATTCAGACAAGCAATAATTACTAGGTCAAGAAATAGGGCAATTAAAAATGATTCATGGCAAGTAGGAGTGAGACATTTACATTCTGAAAATTAATTATGGGACTTTTTACTTAAATTAAAATCAAGAAGAAAAGTTCAGGGAAAAGAAATAGATTCAGGGAAATTTTATATGCACTCGTCTTGAGTACAAATTAGTAAAGATCTTAGATTCAACTAATGTGTCAGAGTCCATTAAAGAGATTGGAAAACCCTATTTCACTGTGACTAAACTGCCTGAAATTTTAACCTCCAAACTTATATATAATCAAATGTAGAGATTGTATCTTGTCTTTATAAATCTACATATATATCCATGATGCAAGAGTACAAAAGAGTTGGATACTTGATTTTACTGGCTTGACAAAAATGTGTTCTGTTGGCCAAAGCAAGTGTGTGAGCTCTTACAAAATCCTGACATCGACAAATTATAAAAAATAATTTTTTAATCTTCCCTTAGACAGCAGCTGTTTTCATGGCAGCATGCTTAACTGCATAGTTAGGAGCCAGCTCTAACTCTGAAGGGCTGGTTTCACATAGACTTGGTCTTTGGCCTTCCAGATATCGATCATTACTGTTCCTACTGGACTTTCATTTAGTCTTCCATTTCCTTTTCTATAATTTGCTTCACTCTCCTCGCCCTTCACTTCCCCATATAACTTTTCTGTCTTGGTCCCTGTTATCTCTACTTGCTTCCAGTTTTCTAGAGTCTTTAGTATTTGCTCAGATGAGCCCAGCCTATTCATGAGTGCTGGCATAAGGAGAGCCCTGGCCTGCCCTTTCCTATTTATTAGGCATTAGGGCACTTGGCATGTTTGCAATGTGAGCTTTGCTAATCTCATAACTCAAAGGATGACAGTAATTTTACAGCCAGTGATAGATGAGTGGGAGATCATTGGCTTTTCAACTTACAAATCTACTCTTCCCACGGCTAATATTAGAAATCTCATTTGATTTTGGAATGGTGATATAAAAGGCAGGGTTTTAGATTTGAGGACTAGAAATTCCAGACTTAAACTTTCAGATGAACTCAGCCAAACACCTTACTCAGCTGCACAGGCTCTGGCCTCTGTGTGCATAGCAAGTTCAGGGACTCCTCAGTTTCATTTGGGAACTTGTAAATGTAGGCACTTTTCGAGGGAACAACTTAATTTAATTCCTCCTTCCATTCTATTTAGTTTCCCATGATGTTCAGAATCCTCAGAGTTTTCCAGAATGACTGATGATTCAACAATATACCAGCAATAATTTCAGCCTCTGTTTAAGCTTAAGTATAAGACTAGCTCCATCTTTCTAAATTTATTGTTTAGTTAACTTTCTCCTGCTGATGGATGAGTTGTTAAACTCCAAGCCTCCTATTCTATATCTGGTACTGTAGGGTCTCAAAATGAAAGATTATGCTAATTTTTAATTGAATTTACTGGGATAACATTGGCTAATAAAATTATGTACATTTCATGTGTACAGTTATATAATACATCCATCATCTGTATATTGTATTATTTGTCCACCACCCAGGTCAAGTCTCCCTCTACCTCTGCCAACCCCTCTTTCCCTCTGGTAATTGTCTGTATGTATATTTTTTCTTAATCTCTTCATCTTTCTCACACAACCTCCAACCCCCTCCCTTCTGACAGCTGTCATCTCTCTGTTCTCTGTGTCTATGAGTCTATTTCTATTTTGTTTGTTGGTTTATTTTGTTCATCAGATTCCACATATAAGTGAAAGCATATGGTACTTGTGAACGTAGAATGACATATTAACTTGTGAAAAGACTGAAATG
This sequence comes from Furipterus horrens, assembly GCF_987537825.1. NCBI lineage: Eukaryota > Metazoa > Chordata > Mammalia > Chiroptera > Furipteridae > Furipterus > Furipterus horrens. The sequence continues at coordinate 23,376,236 of NW_028327177.1, read as the reverse complement.
ACATCAGCTGCCTTTTAATGGTGTGTGGAAGTGATGGCGCTTTACATAATCCAGTCAGCAGGCAGGTTGCACATCCAATTGCCTCCCTTAGACTTTCCATCTCTGATCTAGGGTGGTTTGCATGTTAGGTAGTGACATCTCTAGGAATAAAGATTTCTAGAGACTGATTGAGGAATCACTGGAAAGACATCTTTTAACATAACCATTTATTTAGTTTCTACAAATACAGTTAATTCTTTACTAAAGAGATATTATAAAGAGATATTAAATCTCTACATGGTGATAGATTTGATAGGCATACATAAGGAGACTATTTTTATGTTGAATCACTATAAGAAAGTTGGATAAATATATGATAAGGAGAATTAAGGACATGAGAGGTCATTTCTGTGGTTACTAGTACTTACTATTAAATCTATCTATATTAATCTAACAGCCTGTGATTTTTACCTGCTGATCCTTAACACCCTTATCACTTTAAGCCTGGTCAGATGAACATAGATGTCCTAGGCATTCAGAAGTTAAGTTAAAATATTGATGCTTGACTCTAAATACAAGGGATTTATATTGAGAAAATGGGAGGAGCACATTAAAAAAAAACTTTATTCCTGACTTATTTCATTATGAAACTGAATATTCAAATAAGAATATGGCAACTGTCTTCTTCCCCAATTTCTTTTCTCTCAAATTCCATTATTAAAATGACTGCATTTGCCCTATCTAGAAGAATATAGAATGCATATCTTCTCTTTCTTTATTTTTTTTCTTAGTTTTTCCACCACTCTTTCTACATTTTCAGGAGGCAGAGTAGAGGATGGGTTTGGTGGGAATGAGTAAATGGGGGTGAGGCTTGACTTGTGTTTGGCGAGGAAGGAAGGAAGCATGCTGAGGAAACTTGGGCCACAGACCCTAATTTTGCAGAATAAATCAGCAGTAGTACTCTCATTACCCACAGTTCCAGTAATGGTCTTCCTCTAGCCTTAGCTGGATGAGCCCTCTATTTTTATTTTCTTAACAGAGATGAAAGACTTTGAATATAAATGCTGATCAACATACCACATCTAGTACCGAATATCTAATGAAAGTATCCTTGGATGTAAATATGACTGATGTCAGATTCTCTTATGCTCTAAGAGGATACAGAGAGAAAGAGAAGGAGAGCCGGAGACCCAGCAGCACCTGAGTGAAGAGAGTGATCACTGCCGTGGAAGGAAGCTAAATATTCCTGTCTGGTGCACTGTTGAATTGGCACAAGCTGTCAGATGCCTAGCGTGGAAGAGCTGCTGGACAGAAATACAGCTCAGCATTGTCTAGGACTGGTCACTTCTGTTATCTTTATTTAGCTTGAGGCAATGTGTATCTTTGACCTAGGAACTTTTTTGAAGTGCATGGCTAGGAGTCCCTGTGGTTCTGTTTCATTTGATTTACAAAGTACTTTTCAACATTAACTTTGTAATGAAGGAGCTTTTTTCCCAGAAGATGTTTTAGCCAGGGGTATACATGTCATGATTTATGACTAGAACAAATAATAAAATATATAAAACCACACATGATGTGGCCCATTAAGTTATTTCTAGATAACTTTGCTGCTAAGTCAAACTGGCTATGTTTTTCCATGTCTATGTCTGATAAGTAGATTTATCTCAAAATCAGGTTTTCATAAGATTAATAATCCCTCCTTGTTAAGAAGGTCTGTTTTAAAATTGAAGGCAATTATCCTGATGTGAATTATATAAACATGTGCTGAATAATGTTATGCTTTCATATATTTAAAGCATATCTGATATTATAAGTATATTTTTGATTAGGTATCTGTCTTACAGAAATGGGAGGTGTACACAGTAAAAAAATAAAAGTGGTAATCTAAAAAGATATTTTTCTTTAGCTTGAGTTAATACTGTGGCCTCAAAGCTTTAACCTGAATTATTAGTGCATATAAATCCATCTTCTTAATTAAATGGGGCCTTTGGCCACTGAACACCAGCGTATGGACAGAGTTAGTTACTAGATGTTATTATGAGACTGGCCTGGCCTTATAATCCATTAGAGGTAGGATTCAGTTATATTGGTAGCAGCAAAGTGATTTTTATGGTTGTAAGAATCTTTTCTTTGTTCTGTCAGTATCAATTATTTCAGTCCCAGTAAAAAAACTAGAATAGGGTCAAGTTTATGATCTGCGCTTTGGATGGATAATTTGTAACATTTCTATCTGATGAGCCAAGATCTTTTATTCTTTCTGGAAAGAACCTATGCTTTAAAGCCTGTTTAAACTACCTCAGTGTGTGTCTATTGAGAGAGCAAGAGTGATGTCATAGGATTATAATGTCAGAAATGTCACTGAAAGGCATGAATAGAGATTCAAAAAATAAATATGCATTTATGATAGCACATATGAGCATGCTTATGATTTATAGTAAATAGTACATATTTCCTTTGTGAATTTCAGCAGTGTCTATCAATTATGCTTAAAATTAAAAAAAAAAAAGAGTAATATGGTTCAAATGCCTGGCAACAAGTGAGAGGAAATCTAGGTACTGATACAAAGTCCTGTTCCACCTTTCAAGTGAAGCCCCAGTAAACTAAAAAACAACTCTTTGAAACAACAGACAATGCAAAGTAGAACAAGTACAAACTGGCATAGCACAATAGGACAGATAATAGAACTTGTTTCATGATGTTATACACATAGAGGATAACACAATCACACATGTAAATTGCATATTCCCTAAGTATGTAATAAATGCTAGTTGTTGTTCTTTCTAGTGGATAGACATTTTTATAGGGAGGTAAATATCATTTCAGAATAAAGGTATAGTTTCTAAAAATTCTTATACTTCCAATTGTGATTTGATGGATTTCCAAACAGTGTTTAGTTAATTATCCCTCAGAGGTACTGTGAAGGGAAAAACATTGAATGGTAGGTTGGGCCACATGACCCTTAGGCATGATTTTCGTAGATATTATGTCCAATGGGGCAGGACCACATCCTAGTGATTTGCATTTATACTGTATAAAACACAGCTTTGTGGAAACTTGAGAAAGAAAGGGCCTATTATAGCAGGAGGGTCCTTTGGTGGAATTAATAAAACTAGACCAATAGCAAGTTCACCACACCTATCCTTTCGATAACAGCACTTACTGAGGACTTGCTCTGTACCAGGCACATTGGAAAGTTTTTATGTGAATATTTTTAACCTATAGAGTATGATCTCTATTTTACAAATGAGGAAACTAAGACAGAGAAAGGTGAAGTAATTTGCTCAAGGTCCCATTGATGGTAAAGTACAGATCTTGGATTTGAGCCTAAGTTATTTAACTCCACAGCTGAAACTCTTCATGACATGTATTGCGCTCTGTGTACACATATCAGCAATAGCCCTGATGCATCTTTGCAATGCATTCTGAGGATGCTATCACTCTATAACAAATGGGTCTTTAATAAATAGATATGACCACTACTGTGATGCTAATTAGGCATTGTGCCTTGGTGCATATTTTGCAACTCATGAACCCTGTGAATTGAAGATGTTAGGAAGAGCTTCCTGAATTGCTAAAAATGTTATGTCTCTATTTAATGTGTTGTTTGTGTGTGTGTGTGTGTGAGCCCATGTCTACATGTGATGATATTGCTAAGACATATGCTGAGCTGGTCAAACAAGACTTATGGCAATAAGAGGAGATATGAAATTAAGTAGTGTTCTTTTTGCCATGAAAACCCAAAAAAAAGTGGTTTTTTCAGGGCTTGGTACATTCTGAACACAGACATCTAGATGTCTAAATAATGTAGACCTGCATACTCGGCTTTCCTGGGTTGTAATATGCTTTTTCTAGTAATAATGGAAGATGGAGATAATTATACTGTTCATATCCAAGAATAGAAGGGATTTCAGGAAAAGAGTATAAACCTTAGAGGAAGAAAACCAGTTCAACTAAGTTGGGTTAGAAGTCATCTAAGGACACAGATTCTTTAGAGTGATCAAAGGGTCATGAAGGAAAACAAACCAAGATGTAGACCCCTCAAATGGTTATACAAATTCAAGTGCAGGAAACTTGTAAATTAACAGGAATATTAAATTATTGTACTATGGCTGAAAGTATGAAATTAAAATATAGATTATTTTCATATGCTATGAGAGAAAGGTGATACTGTCTTATATAAGAGTGAAATGATACTGAATTAGATTATTAACTGGAGAAAAATGTTCTGTAAAGGATATTATTAAGATAATTGGCAAAATTTGAATATGGACTACGTATTACCTAGTTGTGTTTATGAACATTAATTATCCCTACATGAAATTAGCGAAATGTATTATGACTGAATAAGACAATTGTTCTTGTTTTTAGAGGATACACACTGAATACTTAGGATAAAGTGCCCTATTGCTTGCAACTTACTTTGAAATGGTTCAGCAACATGATAACAGCAATATTATTATTACCAAAATCAGAGAAGGAAAACTCTGACTCCAAAAAACCTCCGCTGCCTTGCGGCATACCTCTTCAGGGGAAAGGCTAAGGGAGTAAACCCCGACAGAAAATCCGGAGCCGGAGTCCCTAAGGCGGTTTGACGTTGTAGTCAACACCGGCAACTCCTGCGGCGCACCTGAACCCAAGCTGTATTGACTCCGTCTTTCCCTTGGACCCTTCAGCTGCGAAGAGAGGGGGGGTCTGCTGCATGGGCAACAGCAGACCCTCCATATTACCCTGCCCAGGCTCTGTAGCTTCAGCGTCATCACAAGATGTCGATTCAACACGGGAGGAGACAGATACCATGTCACTCCCGAGTTGGACTGCACAGCCATTCTCGGCGGTGCAGATAGACTCTTAAGAAGCTACACCATCGTCTCTCGAGATGGACGGCTGCCGCCGCCGCCGCCGCCGACGACGATTATTACCAAAATAAGAGGCATAAAGCAAATGTGGCAAAATGTTAGCAGTTTGTGAAGGATGTATGTATGTTTATTGTAACTTTTTGAAGGTTTAAAATATACCAAAAAGAAAAGTATAAAAATAGTTGTATCTAACAAAAATGGTGGTGGTAGTACTAGTACTAGTACTAGTAGTAGTAGTAATAGTAATAACAACAAACTGAGCTTTCTAGGTAGATATAAGTCTGAAATGCAAAAGTATCAGGAGATCAGAATGACTATGATGGAGACATTGAAATACAATGTTCACAATAGTGTTCTAATGTTAATTTAAATATGTCCATATTAGGAAACTAATGAAGAACACAAACAAATGAGCAAAATTGAACCCAAGGCATGTAAACAAGGAATAGAGTAACAGTTACCAGGGGAGAGGTGGGAGAGGGAGAGAAAGGAGGTAAGTAGGGGAAAGGTTTAATAAAGGAACTAGTATAAATAACCCATGGACATGGACAACAGGGTGGGGATTGACTGTGGGAGAAGGGGTAAGATTGGGGGTCAATGGAGGAAAAAGTGGGACAACTGTAATAGAAAAACAATAAAAATAAATTTAAAAAAATATGTCCATATTAGTGTATGTCTAGTAGTGACTGAAGACTCTTCTTAACATTTGCTTGAAGAGCAGTGAATTTTGCAAATCACCAAACATATTCTTAAGCTATGTTAGATATAATGTTGTTATGTAGAAAGAAGAGGAAGTAAGTAGTAAAAGAGAGCTCTTCTAAATGTTTCCATTGGGAGTGTGACATACTAGGAATTATAGTGTAATTGGAAGAAAGGAAAAAATGATGATAATGATCCAAACAAAGTGTAGTTTAAAACACCATATAAATAAAGAAGAGACTTTAGAGGAAAATAGGAGAAAAATGTTCTAGGTATGAATAATATTCAAAATCCATACATCATGTCTTGCTTCATACACATTAGGCCACTGAGTGCTCTGACTAGCACAGCTTCACATCTCATGCTCCTCACCTTTAAACTATGGGAAAGAAGAGGTCCATTACTATTCTTGATGGCCAGAAGACCCCTTGATAGCAAATTGCCTTGGTTTTCTGTTCTCACTGTGCTATCCTTGTGGATCTTTTTCTTATCTGCTTAAGATGTAAGCAAATGATCTTAGAAGGGTCAAAGAAACTTATATTTCAGTTTTTGCTTCCTCAATTTAGCCAACCTTTCATTGTACCATCATTCATATTTTTACAACATTCTTTCTTATCAGGTCCCCCTTAGAAATCATTTTGAACTCTTTTTGGCGGACCTTGCATTATAAGTCCATTTATTATTTTCTTTCTTCAGTTTTTTATTTCTCTCTGTCCCTTAAACTTCCATTAAGTACCAAGACGTTTTTCCCTTTCAATCTCAAGTCATCTCAGAGGGATCTGATGAAGAGCAGTCTGGATTTCACCGGGCAGTGGTTTCTGCCAGTGCCATAATTATTATTATTTCCTACTAGATAGACAGAGAGAAAAATTCACGTAGATAAATACAGTGCTTTAAAAATACAAATAACAAATTCTACAAAAATGGAAGATAGATTATCTGAACAGAAAGAAAAAAAAAGCATACAGTGTCTGATTTGCATCTTCAAGTCAGAGAAGAGCAACAACTATAACAAAACAACACAAAACCAATGAAATAAAGAATGAAGAAAAAAGAAAATTGTATGTTTTTTTCTTTTAACTACATTAAGCCTAAGAAAATGATACGGGAGAACATCGCCCCTTTATCAGATGGGAAAGGAAAGCTCTTAACTGATGACATACAGAAGGCAGAGACTTTTAATAAGCATTTTCTTTACCTCTGTCTTCACACAGAAAGGTCATCTTTGATCTAATCAACAGAATAGCCAACACTTGGGCTGGAAGGATAGCAAGTCACAATAAAGGAAAGGAGGAACTAGAGAGTGTGCAAAAAAAAATTAAAAATAAAAGGTTGTTCAAATACTGGGGTTGGCAAACTTCAATATATAAATGGAAATTTTAAGTATGGTATGAATTCTCTTTCTCTTTTGAGGCTTTTAGTTCATGTCACACATACAATCTCTTTCAATTAAATAATAAATAGCAATTTTGTATGTGCAGAGCCTACAGCAGTTCAGACGGGAACGTGATGTGGATACAGCGCTCAAGAAATCTACATACAACAAACTGGTCTTGCAGGAGGCTTTCTGATAAAGAAAAGGACACACTGTTACTTATTTATAAAGTTATTCATAAAAGATGCACAATTTGCTAAATAAGAAGTCTTCATGGGTCCAGAGATACTTAACAGCGGTACCAGACAGCCTCAAGGAAATTTTATGAAGTTACTTAAGTATGAGTTTTAAACTAGGAATTTTTTTTTTAACGAAAGAGTAAGATGATGTCATGAGGAAGACAACCAGGTTTGGTCAAGTACACAGGTGCAAGAACACAGTAGTTTAACATTCTAGAAGCAGTGGCATGAAGTGGGAACCACCCAGAGATGTAATTAGTTAACGATGGAATTAGAGTGCAAGACAGCATCCTGCATTTACTACTATTATTCTTTATGGAGCACTTCAAGTTTATGGGAGTTAAGACAATGTTTCCTTTGGTTCAGAACTTCTAACTTCCATGGATAAAATTATGCTCTGTCCCTTGTCTCCTACTCAGGGACTTCTCTGCTAGAACCCAGGCTATCAATCCTTTGTGATTTTGTTCCAGGCATCTATAGTAAGACTTGATTTTGACTAAGCATTCTGATAAAACAGTCCCTGATATCTTTGCTAGTATTTTGTGACAAGAAGTTTGGAGGTATTTTGTTATTATTAATTGATGTTTGTCCAAGGGACCTGAAATCCTTGAACTTTTCTCTAACCCATGGCAACCTGGATGGGAAAACTTGACCTATTACCTCCTAAACCTAAATCTGAATGGTAGGATTTATCATATTTCAGAAAGGATTAGGATTTTCTGGGAAGAAACCTAATGGGGACCTCCATTGATGGAAAAAGCCCTGGGCTTACCCACAACTTCTATAGGGTGACTGTAGAAGAGAGTAGAGAAGAGTCAAGGGGAGGGAAGAGTCTCCTGGAGACTTTCACCTGCAGGAAAGATTTTCATCAGGAAAGGAAAAGATAGGAAAAAGGGGGAAAATGGGAGAGGGAGGTTGGAGACTACTATAGGTTAAGCCTGTGGTCTCTTATTGTGCAGCAAGAAAGAAGGAAGAAGCCAAGGAGAGAATCACACCTCTCCAAGTGACCTTTGAATAACGCGTGACTCTACCCACTGGTAACTGGCAGAATCAGTCTTCTGGAATATAACCAAGCAGATTAGAGTGTCTTCCACATCCCCGAGGGTAATGATGATGGGAGTTTGTAACGAGGCAGATAAGGCCTTAGTATGCAGATTAAGTATTATAGGTTTAAGTATTTTTTATTATATTATTGTCTCTTTAATGTGCACAAAAGTACCAACCCAAAGAATATGGGCCCATAATTATAGCCCCAGATAACTTTTGAAGTCAGCAATTCTACACCTCTCTGGAGTCTACTCTGTCTTGCACAAGGCTGCTTCTGTAGTTTATCTGTCATTCCTATACGGATAAAAATATGTTTCATTATCATAATCACAAAGTCCTCCCATGATTCCATATACCCACTCTACTTCTCTATGCCCTATTCATGGCAGAAAGTCTTGAAATTGTTGTCTCTAGCCTTGTTTCCATTCCTTCATCTCCTATTCCCTACTCAACTTCATCCCAGTTAGGATCCCTTTCCCCAGAATTTAACTACCTGCTGTTAAGGTTACCAGTAACCTTCATGTAGTTTAGCCTGATCTTAATTCTTGATATTGCTCAACAACATTGATTACTCTGTCTTTCCTGAAGGAAGCACTTTCTTCTCTTGAATTTGGTAACATGACACTCTCCTAGTTTTCATCCTAATTTATGGGCTGGTCCTTCTTAGTTTTCTTGATTAATTTCTCCTCTGCTTGATATCTAAGCATTGGGGGTCTCCAAGACTCTCTCCTAGACCCTTTTCTCTTATAAGGCTTTTGGTTTCTCTCTAGGTGATGACCCTTTAGTTCTGTAGCTCTAAATGCCATCTGTACATGAAAGGCTCTGAATTTTTTGTTTCCAGATCTGATTTCTCCCTGGAACTTCAAACTCATATTTTCAGCTCTTTACTTTCAAGCTTCTCATGGATATCTAATAAACATCTCGAATTTGATGTGTCCTAAGAACAGCTCTTTAGTAGTTGCCACTTAAATCTATTCCTGCCCAAATATTCAATCTCAGTCAATTTCATCAACACTTTAGTTAGTTTATGTTAAAAAGCTAGTAGTTAGCATTGATTGTTCTCTTTCTCTCATCCTCTCATAGCCAGTCCATAATAACTCTGGTCAACACCACCTTTAAAATATCTTCTGAATTCATCCATTTCTCTCCATGTCAGTCCAGGTCATTGATCTCCTTTCCCTGGATTATTGCTGCCTGACATGGTCTCTCTGAATTTCACTCTTACTCCCTTAAAATCTATTCTGTGTACACGATCCAGAATATCCTCTTGAAACAACTCACATCATGTCATTCACCTGCTTAAAATTTGCCAGTTAGAAATAAAATTAGAATAAAATCTGTATTCTTTGTCCTGATTTTAGGACCTCCTGCCTACCTATCTGTCCTCATCTTCCACCAATGTCCCCTGACCTCCCCACTCCAACTATACAGTATTGCTGTTTCTTCAACATGCCATGTTCATTCCCATGCTACTGCTTTTCTCTCTACTTTGAACACTCTTCCCCTCCATCATTGTAGGGTTGTTCCTTTTGTCATTTAGGTCCCATCTGAAATGTAGCCCCCTTCAAAGAGAGCTTCCCGACTTCTCAAATAAATTAGGCATCCCATCACAATAGCCCATTGCCCTTTGGCTATCTCCATAGTACTTTATGATATTGTTATTTGTAACTATAATGTTATTTGTTTATGTAGTTTCTTAATCATTTATTGCTTGGTTTATTTTCTCTGCTCATTTTTATCGCCTGCTAGAGTATAAACCCACGGAGAGCAGGATTACTGTCAGTCCTAAAAGTGTACCTGACACACAATAGGTACTATAAAGAAATTTATTGAATGGAAAAAAAGTAATGAATGGATGGATAGATATCTAGATATCTTTGACATAAGTTCTTAGAGGCACATGCCCCCTCTTAACCACAGCTTATTCCTTGAAGTTTGAACACCTTGAAAAATGTTTGATGGCTCCTTTGTTACCCTTAGACAAGCACGGAAAAGCTGTGCTTACCAAATTTGCAATTGTGGGAAGCCAGGGAAGGATAACTCCTGAGAGGGATGTAAAAAACAAAATTACAATTTAAAATTATTGCCACAATGCATATTATATGTCATATTAACTTTACTAATAATTATTTATATCATCTGGGATAGTGAATGTAATAGACACATGAAATTAAGAAAATTAAATGCAAAGAACCTTGCATTTAGAGTTGAAAGGTGAGCTGCACGAGCCTGGGTCAATGGAAACTTGATAATTATGAATGTGAAGAACTGGTGGAGAACTGAGAATTAGGGAGGTGTGGGTCCCCAAGGAACTAGTAGATGTCCCCAATCTCTCTCTGTAATCCTATACTTTAATGCATAGTAAAGATATGTCCTTTACGTGTGAGAACTCCCATTATATTCCCAGCCTGGAGCCATCTCTCTCTAGTCTGCACGCTCAGAAGACTGTGTTCCTATCTCTAATGATAACTACTGTTTACTGCTTTCTTTAAATTTTTCTGTACATGTCTTAATCTCTCCTCCTAGACTGCAAACTCCTTAAGAGGAGACAGTGTTTTGTTTTGTTTTAATTACTCTGTTCCACATAATTTCTTACAAATAGCTGGAGGGCACTCAGTAAACATTTGCTCTGTGAGTGAATGAATAAGTAGCAGAGAGGGCTATGTGATGTGAGTATATGCATTTTTTAAAAATAATGGAACTATAAGAGCATCATTGTATGGAAGCAAAAGCTAATGGGAAAGTTTTATTTAATACATGTGTTTGTAGGGGAAGATGATAGTCTCCATAAATATTAACGAATGAAATAAAAAGAAAGAAAAGAAGATATTTCTGAAATATGGTACTATTTTAGTTGCTTTAAAACAAAGAGATTTTAAGAAGTTTTATTTAAGGGGCTTAATTTTATGAAGGAGATATTGACATTGGTGGATAGATAAATAGATATTAATATATATGACCTATCTGGTCAATAATTAGATCATTTCCCTGTGAAAATAACAATCTGGGACTACTTTATGTTTTTTTAAAAAATTTATAATGTTTTTGTTAAATTTATTGGGGTGACATTGGTTAACAAAATTGCAAGGTTTCAAGTGTACAATTCTATAATACATCATCTGTATGTTTCATGTGTGCTTACAACCCAAAGTCAAACCTCCTTCACTTGATGCTTTTAAAATTGAAGATAACTGAATTTCAAAAAATTATTTATATTAATTTTTTGTAACTTGTAATATCCACATTTGACCAGTTAGATATAGTGGTGTGATTTAATTACAGTTTTTTAAAAATTTCAATGTGACATAAAAAATTTAATTTTTTATCTATATATCAGCATATGTACATCAAATTATAAAATAAATCCCCACTGACAGCATAAAAAAGGAAACATCTCTTCATTTTGGGGAATGCAATTAGAGTCCCTGCACCCTTAAAAGTGTGAGATGCTTGTGAACTATAAAGGGGATATTTAAAACTTTCAGTGAACCAATAAACCAGTGGCCAAAATTTAATTAAAAATTTGCATTGATTGTATTGTAGTCAGGACCAAAATTGGCCATAAATCAATTTTCTCTTTTGACTAATTGCTACAGATGTGATTTTCTTTCACTGTGTCAGATGAGAAATGAGAAAACAAAACTCTATCACAGGGTAGCAAGTTCACCAGGACGGGGCTTGATCTTATTCATTGTTGTATTCCAAAGCCTATCAGTGTCTGCACAGCAAACACTCATTACAAATGCTCCCTCACACAGGAATCAGGTATAATGTGAATAGAGAAGAGCTTTCATCCTCCACCTGGTCCCCATTGTTATCTCATTAGCTGCGTAACAATGAGGTTGAATCTTTGCTATTCCATGTAGAGATTTTGCAGGGTTTTTTTTTATAGTTGAACACCGTTCATTTGTTGAAGGAAGAGGTGAGTTAGTTGAAACAGTTATTGAATGTCTGCTATGTTTCTAACATGTAGAGTGATGCCAAAAATATGCAAGACCCAGCTTACAGCTTCCAATGTAAGTAAAATGGAGTTGAGTCCCTGTTTGTAATCTATATTTTATTCTGTGGAAATGATGACCCCACCCACTTTATAACCATTCTTCATATATTGAGAAAGGGAAAAGTGGCCGCTGGTGCCTGGGAGCTGGCATGGCATGCATTGGGACATGGTATTCTCTTGCTGACCATAACATTTCACAGACCATTGACATTAGCCAAGAACCTTTTGTGATCATGATGGATGAGGCAAAAACAAGGCCACTCCATACTCATACCTGAATTCAGACAAATATATGAACATTCTGAAGATCAGAGAATGACCAAATATTCCCCTTTTTAAAAAAAATATCTCAGCTTTAACCTCACTCCTTTCCTACCTTCTATATAAAAAATTTTAAGATACCTTATCAGAGAATAACCTCTGCTTCCTGACAGCATCCAATCCAGAGCAAAGACCTGCCTCCCCCCACCCCCCCATGATCTAACACAAGTGCACATCCTTTAAGTTATTGCTAACACATTTGCTGGGATGCCCCGTAGTTTTCTTGTTGCAGTGAATTAGTAAGCCTGCATTTGCTCAACAACAGGTGAGTTCCAGATGGTCTTTGAAGATCAGTTGACAGTATTAAGAGCCTAAAGATTATGGTGTATGTTAAAATTTAAATATTGTGTTTGTTTTTTAGACTTATTCCCATATATTTCCCAAAAATATCTCTGAAAGGCAATGTAATTTTGAGTTAGAGAAAAACTAAAACTTCAAATGTTTGCATGATTGTAATTTGTTTGGCCAACCAGCATTACTCTCCCATAGACTGTTTTTGAGGAACTAAACTATCAATATGATGTAACCTGTAAATAGAAGCTCCAAATACCTTATATTTTGATTGTTAGTCCTTCTGTTAAGGAGTCTGACATAAATTCAAATATGTCCATCTAAGGGACTAACAAGCCACCACTGAAAGAATCACTGCAAAGACTTATTCAAGATTCAAACCTTTTTCCTCTGCAATGGCTGCTCCTGACCTTCCGTATGGTAAGGTATTTGGAGACTCTTGGAATTTTTATAAGATTATGTTTTGAATAACTACAGGTTTGAGGTATCTATGACCTCTACTATTTTAAATAGTTAACATTATTCTTTTATTCTTTTATGCTGGTTAGTAGAATAAATTTCCTATGCTCCCTCCATGCATATAATACACTCCAGAAATTACTTAAACATTTTAAAACTCATCAAGTAATCAGTAGATAATCTGAAAGGGAGTGAAGAATGTGTATATTTAGATTGAAAACACAGCTGACCCTCTATGTATAATACAAGGTTTTATTGTGTTTTCAATATAAATTACAAGTGAACTTTGACCTTGGTGATGATGATGATGAGCAGAACATAAAAGATATAGAATATAGTAAAAGACTTTGGGGAATCTAACAGCTTATATGGAAATTATACAAAAACACATGGAATAATTAGGAATAAATAGCTATGTAAATAGATATGTATTTAATGAAAAAGGAAAATAGATGGTTAGAAAAGAGGGGAATGAAGATAGGCTATAGGAGTTAGGAAAGACATCCTGACCTGAGGTTGGGCTTGGACTGAGCCTTAATGAACTTACAGGATTCTAATATGGAGAAAATGGAAGGGACTTTGGGTCATGTGATCATTAATATTATATACTCCACATCATCATCATTAACAAACACCTTAACATGTGCTTTCTGCAAGGTATTTTACTAGGCTCTGTGGGAGATAGAAACAGACATACATTTCTCTCCATGAGGAAGTTACAAATTCATGAGGTGCCTGTTGTGTTTACTTTAGAAGCCTTTTAAATAAAGTGGTAGAAACCATACAGAATTATGGGACAAAGTGGGTTATCCTGACTGCAAATCAGTAGAATTCTAGGTGGAATGACAAATATATCTGACCTGATGTGGAATTTTGTCTTTTTAGATTTTAATGTCTGTTTATAAAAGGGAAGAAATGTGATTTCAACCCTTCAGTCATGGTTTTCTCACATCTTAAATAAAGGTGTGAAAGGATTGGACTGTTGAGGACTTTTGCATAGTTCCGTGTTCCAGGTTTATCAGTGAGTGACAAATGGCATAGAAGTTCTCTATTATGTCTCAGTCTTAGTGTTGCTGGATATATGAAGTGTTACTCCTGTAAATTGCTGCATATTATGTTAGCCTTGTTTACAGTTAAGAAATAGCTTGAATTAAAACTGGAATAGTTCATTTGGAGCTCCTCATGGATCCGCCATCCCCAGCAGTTGTGCTTACTTTTCAGATGATTAAAAAAGCTAAGTATCAATCCGAATAGAGTATCTAATTATTTAAAAACTGTTCTTCAGTCACTCTGCTCTTCTCTTCAATCTACCAGCTCTTCTGTCTTATTTAAAATCTGCCTAGGAATTGATATTAAGAAAAGAAAGCATCAAATTCAGACCTCATTACACTGGACAACTACGGAATTGCATTAACTGAAGTATGATTAGGAAAGATGCTCGTTTTCTCTGGTAAGAAATACTAGGACATGTTAGCCAGCTTTCACTTACCCCCGTCTATTCACAATCCTGGGGACCTCTTGACTCCCTCTTTTTTCTTTCAGCCTTCCACATTTATTGTCACACATGAGAAAGGCAGAGAGAATGAAGTAGATGTCAGTGCTTTTCTTTTGAGTTGCAAAAAGCCAAGACTGAGGCACACATGAGTTTATGAAGATATGATGACCCAAGCAAAGCTTTCTTCAACTCTGTCCTGAACAATAAGTGAGCATTTTCCAGATGGAAGAGTATTGATGAGTGACTAAATGACAGTCTTTAAGAAGAGAATGTATCACTCCTTCCCCTTCTCTTATTCAATACCAGAAGGGGGGTTCTCAATAGAGTCCCCCACTAGTTAATTAATAGGATACCAGATGTGGATGGGACTTATGTTCCTTTTCCTTGGTAAATCCTGGAAAGTCAGCAGGACCCAGAGACAGAGGGGTCTAAGGCAGCCTCACTGTTTTCTGGTCCATCACACTACAAGGGAGGCATAAAGATCTCCATGTACATGATGGGGTGGTTGGAAAATTCACCTGTATGGACCAAGACCTTGAACCAGAAGAAAGAGGAAATCCAAAGGAATGCTAGTGTGGACAGGTACCACTAAGGACAAGATGCTTCTCCCCTAATTTCTCCTACTTCTCCCCAATGCCTAGTCACCAACAGGTACTCTGTACTTACATGCAACCCTGGATTGATGAAAAAATTTCTGTTACCTTGGAGGTTGGGATTTGACAAATAAATTTAATAATTGAGTAATAAATACAAGAGCAAAAACTTACATAGTGCTTTCTGTGTACCAAACACTGTTGTAAACACTTTGCCTATAGTGACTGAAGACTCATGCAACCATATGTATAGTTATTATCGTTTTCTCCACTTTCTCAATAATAAATATGAAGCCAGGATTCAAATCCAGATAGTCTGTATCAGATTATACAAATCCACTTCTCAAAGAGGTGTAAAATAATGGTAATAGTCCTGTATTCTATATGAATTATGATTATTTTGGAGGGAGTATTGTGGAAAGCAATTTTTGACATTCATTTATGTACATACTCTGCTACTTGGGCCATGTTGTTGAAGATGCTGTTTAGTATATTACACAGTGCCCTCTCTGAAAGACCATGGATGTAATTTCTCTCTATTATTAGTACAAGAAATATTTGGGCTTCACCTGAACAACCACTTTGTTTGTATTTTGTCAAAAAATCAATGGTATAATATCATTTCTCTGTTTTTATTGGCTGCTATGTAGCTTAGAGTCAGATGTCAAGCTTGCTGTTGGCAAGTGTCTATACATTCATGACCTATATGGTGCATACTCACTGTACTGTTCTATCGCAGTTTTCCCTTTGCTTTGCTTTTTACCTATTTTAATTTATTTTATCTGTCGGTAATGTACATATCTTAGTGAAACACCTTAAATCCTTTATGAGAAAGGTAGGTTGTAAATAATGCAAATATTATTTTTCTTTGCTTTCAAACTTCATCACTGTGAGATCTTCCTTGGTCAGCAGAAGGACCCCCATGACTACTGTAGAGCAGTATGCCATTTCTTTCTTGGCAAATTTCATCCATGGAGGATGGAAAGGATAAGCTGTGAAGGGCACAGTGTGTTTTCTATTCCCACTCTCCATTCTTGAGTCCAAGGGCTGTAGTGAAAAGGAACATTGACATATGGGGAAGGGTAGTGTAGGGGCTGAGTCTGATGTCAGAACTGATTTATATCCAAGTTTTGCTCCCCACTGGCAAATGACCTTGGGCAAGTTACTTTACTCCTCTGTGCCTCAGTTTCTTTATTTGTAAAACAGGGCTGAAATAGTAACCCACATTCATGGAGTTATTGTGAACATTAAATTATTCTGGGTGAACACATACTGCCTTTGATAGGTGCTTATTGCCAATAAGCGGGGCAAGAGAGCTAGAAAATTAGAAAGAGGTTCTTCTGAATTTTGGTAAGCCCAATAGGATAGTCTTGATATAATTTATGCAGGGCTACCAAAGAATAATTTAAGAAATATATAGAAATTGCATTTGCCATATTATTATTTTACTCTTCACAAGGCTGAAGTATACATTTTTGAATTTTCACATGTTCTTTTACACATTAGAATTACAGGGCAAGAAGGACTCTTAAGTCCATTGGCACATGTCAACTTAGTAACCCCACACAAACTGTTTTAAACATCATTAGTGAAAGAAGAGAATTGTACTGTCTGAGAAAACTAATATAAGAGATACAGTTTCTCTTTCAAGAAAATTTTTTTCTCATGCACTGAGACATTCTTATAAAACATTTGTTAAGCTTTTATTGGTCCTGTCTTAAAAAAATATGAACACATATATTGGAGCACATCAAATTTATTTAAAATGTCTTTCAAGAAGATATGGAGCTGCTGAAAGATATGCTGTGCGATAAACATTCCTGCCCTTATGGAGGTTACAGTCTGGTATTGTAGATAAACATGTAACTGAATGTTGCATGCCAAAATACACATGTGCATGCACCCATGCTCACACACACAAACTTACAATACTCTGTTAACACAGAGATTTTTTGTAGAGAGTCATGGTAACAGCTGATTCAATTTTTGAAAAAAAAAATAGGAAAAGAGGAAGGAAGGAAGTGGGAGAAGGAAAGGGAGAGAGGGGGAGGGAGGGAGGGAGGGAGACGAGAAAGAAAAACAACCTGGCATGAAGGAGATCAATTGTAATATAGATCTTGAAAGATGTGGAGGCATTTACTGGGGTTAGTGTATGGGATGGAGGCAGTTTCAGGTGGGGAAGGCCAGTATGTAAGGGAACTGAAGGCTTCTGGGGAGTGATGTGTATGGCATAACATAGCCATTGAAAAGGAAGTGACTTCTGATTACCTGCAGAGAGCAGGAAACCATGGGACAGTTTTTGGCATTGGGACAAACATAATCAGAAATTGGCTTTTAGAAAGGTACCGGTACAAAATATGTCTTGAAAGGGAGTAAGAATGGAGGACAGAGAACTGCTGTTAGATGAAGGAGAGGTAAAACCATCTCCATTAGGGACTATTTCTCATCTCTGGCTTCAGCCTCACAAGCCTGCTATAGTTCCAGCTTTTTCCAGGTGATTCCCTCTCCTGTGTTTATCTCTTCAGCTCAGGGAAGGTCATTGCTTCTTACTGTTGTTAAGTATAGTTTCCATCGTTGTCCAGTTCCATAATCCACGTGCTCAATTCCTTGGAATAAATTCCCTCTGTTTTAAGTACTCAGAGTTGTTTTTGTTTCCCAGGTTGACCCTGACTGATACAGCGTAGCAGTAAACTGGGGGAGAGGTGCTGAGGGTCCTAACGGAGGGGCGGCGGGAGGATGCCTGTGCAGAGGAGAGAGCTAATTTAGAAAATGGAATTGCAGAATTTGCTGACAGTATGTGTGTGGGCATGGGGGGAGGAGAGAATTGTGAATATGCTGATCCTACTGGCTGGTCTACTTAACAGAAGTGATTTTTTTTTAAAAGTGTAGGCAATGTAGGAAAAGCAGGGTATTGAAGACCTACAATGACCATTGGTACTGAGTCAGACATCTCTAGAAAGCAGATGCACATGGGAATCTGGGGCTTAAGTTTCATATTTGAAATTTACCATCATATAGCAGTTGTTTAGCAGTATTTAAAATTTTGAAAGTAAGATCACCAGGAAAAGGATATAGAATGAGAAGAGAACAAGGAAATAGCTTGTCCACAAAAAGTAGACAAAAAGGAAAACCAAGGAGAATAATGTCAGAAAAGCCAAGACTTTCAATAAACATTGATATTTGGAAAAACACCAGGACAAGTTCATTGTATGTCCCTACCAAAAGGTGTTTGTTTGGTCTACTGGCCAATTAATGGTAGATGCAAGTTTATTTCTCTCTTCAAAATAACATTCTTCTTTATTACTGTTTTCTATTATGATGAAGAGCCTAAGGGCAAGAGAGATAGTATCAGTTTTCCAACTTTACCCAACTGGTATGTAGTGAAGATAAGATTTGAACCCAGTTCTAACTAATTTCCAAAGCCCATGGTGCCTTGCCAGGGTAACAAATCTGTATGTATCTATGTACATAGTTAGAAACCACTTCAAAGCTTTGGGCATGGCAATAAATGATCAAAACTGTGTGTAAGCAAACAACCTAAGAGCAATGTGTAATGGAAATTAAAAAAAAACATAGAACCTATGGGCAGGAAGAGGTGTTATAAGACCACAGATGAGGAGTAATGGGAGCCTGGCTGAGGGTCCAGTTGTCAGATTCAGGAAAGAAAAAAATCCAGACTGCCCATTGAAATATGAATTTTTGGTATAAATATGTCCCATGAAATTTAGTGACATATTTAGACTGTAAGAAATTGTTATTTACCTGAAAATCATACTTAACTGATACTCTATGTTTTCCTGATAACCTAGAATACTGCAACTCAGTTCTTACGCTAACAGACTAGAGTTAGTGTAAACTACACAGGTTGAAGGCGACAAGACTGCCCTTAACTTGAGGTGTCAGCTGCAAATTTGAAGGTCCCTAGGCTGTCCACACTTGGGACCAACTGGCTACAGACTTGGGGGTTCCCACAAGCCACTTAGATTGCTGGCTCACTAGAACAACTCACAGAAATCAGGAAAGCACCATATTTACAGTTATACTTTTATTATAAAAGACACATCAGTATCAACCATATGAAGACCCAAGGTCTGGGAAGGTCCTGAAAATAGAGCTCCACTGTCATCTTTCCATGGAATCACAATGCATCATCCTCCCAGCACAGTGATGTGTTCACCAACCAGGAAGCTCACTTGAGCCTCGTGTGCAGCATCTTGACTGGGGTTAATTACACAGGCATGATTGACTGAACCATTGACCATGTAAGTGGTCTGCGGCCCCCAGTCTCTCCCTGGAGGTCAGAGGTCTACTGTGAATAACAAAGACTCTCTCGTCACTTAGAAAATTCTGAGGACTTAGAATTCCCGCCCAGGGACCCAGGACAAAGACTTGACAAATTCTTTATTATACAACACGATTCTAGTGTGGTCCCTGGTCATGGAAATGGAGCGATAGATTAGGAAGGAATTATACCAGGGAGGATTCTAAATTAATGCTAGTTTTTTTACGTCCTGGGGGATTGGAAATATATGAGGAAATGCAGATTGGGGTGGGAGTGTGAGAATAGATAGATAATGAGCTAATTTTCCATGCCTGGAGTTGAAGGTGCAGATGGAACATTGTGATGTAAACTTCGGGTTAGAAGTATAGCGTATCTGGACTTGAGAGGAATTGTCAGGATTATATACTGGGAGTCAATACTCCGTAGTATGAATGTGACTTCTGTAGCTCTGAAATGTAGTCACATTGCTTTGGGGACAGAAGTGTGGTAGAAAAACAAAAGTCCAAGTGTTATAGGAGGGAAAATTGAAACCACAAACAAAATAAACATTTTCTAAATTTTTATAGATTAATTTGACAAGGTTTATTTTTGTGTGTGAAATAACCTTAGTTATTTCTAATAATGGTGTTCATTTCAAAGCTTTTACACCTTTATCCGTGAGTTATTTTGACCTATATTTTTCTGAATATTTAATAGTGATGCCCACTTACTAATAATTCTACACACTAATTGGATTTTTGCCCAGATTTCTATAAATTAAAAATACTCAATGAATTGTCAAAATAGTAAAATAATCTTACATGGATTTTGACCTATTATTACTATTATTAATCCTAGCCTGAGGACATGCTTACTGATTTTTTTTTAAGAGAGAGAGGAAGGTAGGGAGGGGGAGACAGATGGACAGACAGAGATAGAGAGAGACAGAGAGCGAGAAACATCCATCGGTTGCCTCTCATATGCACCCTGATCAGGGAACAAACCTGTAACCTGGGCACTTGCTTTGACTAATCAAACTGACCTTTTGGTTTATGAGTGGATGGTCCAACTAACTGAGCCACACTGGTCAGGGCAGATTTTGACCAATTTTTAAAAGTATCTTGAAAAAGAAAGTGTAAAGCCAATGAATTTTGGTCTTTTTAACATTTTTGAATTAACACATTTTGTCGGTCTGACTTTGAAGTTAACCTAATCTTTACTCTTCAGTGTTTAACTTTTCTTGAAGACATAAAGGTTAACAAAACAGAATTCAAGTCAGTGCTTTTATTCATTTTAAGCTTATTCTATAATTACAAAATGGCTTAAAACTAGTCATAGTAAATTAATCAAAGTAATTAGAGTTTTCAAGTGACTGAATTGCAAATAATTGCAGTATTTCTACATAATATTGTAAAGACCACTGGTAAAGCCACGTTATAGCATGTATATTTGTAAAAGGTCATATTCCTTTCTGTAGCTTCCTGCTACTGCATGTTAACATTTAAAAAA
Organism: Furipterus horrens; assembly: GCF_987537825.1. Taxonomy (NCBI): domain Eukaryota; kingdom Metazoa; phylum Chordata; class Mammalia; order Chiroptera; family Furipteridae; genus Furipterus; species Furipterus horrens. The sequence goes on along the minus strand of NW_028327177.1, from coordinate 23,355,112 downwards.
AATTGTTAAGTGCCAACTGTGTATCAGAAACACTGAGTATTGTGGAACATACAAAAAGGAATGATCTGATGGAATGAATACCCGTAAAAATTAACATTTGTGTTTAATCATTGAAATTTTGGTTGAAAACTACTTTGCTATAACCTCATCAGCAGCACTTTTACCTCCTGTGTAATTAATAATACATATTAAAAAGTAGGTCAATAGGCATATTTTTGAAACCTGTAAACAAGCAGATTGCTTCACACCTTTGAACTTCAATCCTCGATCTATAAATGACAGATGGGACTATTTTTTAGTCCTGTTTTGCAGCTCTTGTGTTGTCAACTAGTAGGTTTTATTATGTTTAAAACAAGTTCTGTCTCAAGCCTTAACACTGGGAGTCAATGATGAGTGAGGTTGCTTCTTCATCTACCATATGGTCTAAAGGCATAGACTGAGAAATAGGTGGTCTGGTTTCTCGTATTAGTTCAGCGAAAAAACTTCAGCATCCTTTGGTGTTCTTACCTGTAACATGAAGGGGGATTTCACTTATAAACCTTATGGTACCTCCAACTTTGAAGCTTATGATAAATACAAACATACGAACCTACAGTAGGCTCATGAAGATCAAACTAATGCTGATCTGTAAAATAGTTTTATAGCTTTACAAGTATGCAGTTAGAAGAGAGGATGGCATAGAAGGTAGCCTCACTGAGGCATATGCAGTGCTGAAAGATTATTCAAGTTAAAATGAAATGTATCACTAAAACGGGTTACTCTCCAGTTTTTGAGGATTCTTAAAAACAACTTGCTCTTTTAAAAGGAATTAAAGATGCTCATATAGTATCTGTGCAACCATGGGTAAACTAATTTTGGAAAAAGTCCTCTTTGTATTATGTAAGGCAAAGACAAAACTTCAGCGCTAGAATTGTTCTCATTATAACAAATCACCCACTTGCACTTATATCAAAGTAAGATGGCAATAGCATAGTTCTACTGAACAGTCTTGGTGGAAGAAATTCATTTTGTGCCAGAAAATTGTAATGATGCTTTTCACTATGTTTATTTACTTGATATTTTGGGTGTCAATTCACAAAATGTTAATTAAAAATACCAGTATAGGCTGTTTCCAGCACTTGGCAATTGTAAATAGCACTGCTATGAACATCGGGGTGCATAAACTGTGGTACATTTACACAATGCAATACTATGTAGCAGAAAGAAAGAAGGAACTCCTTCCTCTTGCAACAGCATGGATGGAACTGGAGAGTATTATGCTAAGTGAAATAAGCCAGGCAGCGAAAGACAAATACCATGTGATGTCACCTAATGCAGGAAACTAATGAACAAAACAAACAAACAAATAAAATAGAACCAGAGGCAAAGAAACAAAGAACAGATTGACAGAGGGAGGGAGAAGGGGGGGCAGGAGAAGGGGTAGGGTCTAGTCAAGTAACTTGTATAAATGACCCATGGACATGGGCAACAGACTGACTGTGGGGGGCAGGGCAGGGAAAGGGAGAGCCATGGGGGAAAAATGGGACAACTGTAATAGAAAAACAATAAGTGTTTTTTTTTTTGTTTTTATAGTACCAGTATACTTGGGAGTTATAGTCATTTAAAAGTATCTTAGGTTAATGTGAGAGTTCTTCCCATTCCTAACTCTGATTTGCTCTGACTGCTGGTTACATATTGGGATGCTCCAGCGGTGTGGGGAGTTTGGGTCAGAGCAAAAGAAAAAAAAAACAAAAAACACTGGATCGTCTTCCATGGCCTTCTGCTACCTTTGTTCAGGGGAAGGCGTGTCCTCCAACATGTCTGTTTACTGACCTGCTAACTCAGGGCAAAGTCACTGCTCTCCTTGAGTTATTTCATCAGAGAGTTTGCTACTCTGGAAATGTATCACTCTCCTCTCCTGTTATTTATTTCATTAGGGAATGAGCTACTCTCTAGCTCAATTGCAAAGAAAGTTCCTCTTTTCAGAGTACCTGGAAACAGAGTGTTTTAAAATGTTACCAAAAGTTTCATATAGAGCACTTCGCAGAATTTAATTAAGATGTTTTATGTTTTCAGAGGGCCGAGTAGGTATGATATTTCAGACAGTAGTTTTAGACTAACCGCTGTCTCTTCAGGATGCACATTATTATGCTTTTTGGTAAAAGCAGGTAAATCCCAACTGAAGAATGCACAAATGTCTTCAATTGTGCGCCCCAGCCACAGAATTCCCATTAGCATTAGCTTGGCACTGCTTCTTGTCTCGCAGACAGTGACGAACATGCCTTTTCCACCCTCGAGGCAATGAAATAAATTAAAGGGTGCGGCATTAAACGAGTTGAATTTTGAGTAGTATTTTTCATGCCTCCAACATTTTAAAATCAGTTTATCCTTATGAAGCAGCATTTGGAATCATGAAACAAGGGGCTCCTTCTGTGTGTGCCAGGTTGCGGGTTCTTTTGATTTTCTCGGATCGTGTGTGTGGCACACAGCCTTTTCTGGTCCCTTTCCCACTGTGGTCTCTGGGTAGTGTCTGTGACCAGAACTTTGTAATTCAGTATAAATCACAAATAAATGAGCACTATGCAAGGTAAGATATCTTTGAGTTTGTTTCTACTGGGTCTGGTCCAGGCTATTACAGTCCTCACATATCTCCATGACACAGAAGCAAGAGTTTTTGCAAAGAATGTCCCCAGGGCCCAACCAAATCCTTCCTCTGCAGAAGCTGCCCTGCTCTGTCTATGTTCATTATGTTCGTGCTTCCTCCAATTTTGCACTTTCTCTCAGCATTTCCTAAAGAGACGAGAGAGCCTTCCTTTAATCTCAAACGGAAGTTTGTTTTTGCTTTCATGGAACAAAGGTTTATCTCTAGTGTTACCATGTGTCCCCTCTAATTAGAGGCCCATATATATACTCACAAATAAAGAGAAAATACATTAATTCTTAGTGCATTTGAACACTGATAATAATCCCAGAGATGGTAGGATCACGTTGTAGCAAATCCTCTTTAACACCTCCCCCACCAAAAAAGGGGGTCCTCTCACCTACCACTTAGAGCAATATCTGAAGGCTCTGGAACTTAAGGGGAGTCTCTTAGCCAAGCCACTCCCTCATTCTAGGTGTATGATATTTTATTCAAGAAATAAAAAGAAATATGCTTTTCCCATACTGATCTGCCTGCCATTTTTCCCCAACTCAGTGGTTTTATTATTATTATCATCTTTCCAAGGGTTTTATTATTATTATCATCTTTCCAATGGCATGCTACAATTATTGATAAAGGTATTTCAAGTGTAAAATATTGACAAATGTTAAATGCTTATGCTATATTGGGCATCATGCTAAATTAATTAAATAATTGAATACAGGGGAGGGGGGTGCTGGGTGGAGGGGAACAAGGGGGAGAAAATTGGAACTGTTGTAACAATATAATCAATAAAAAACATTAAAAAAATAATTGAATACATGTAACATGTAACTACTATGAGATATTATCCTGTTTTAGAGATAAGAAATGGAGAGACTCGGGTTTTCTGAAGCTCACACAAGGTGAGACAGGTGGCTGGGGGCAGAGCCAGTGTTTAAATGGAAGAGCACCTGCTGACTACTCATCTCAGTTGTAGGCTGTAACCAATTAATTATTTTCCAGTGACACCCATGTTAGGACTACTAAGACTAATGCTTTAAAGTACCTATTATATTTTTAGCTCTATACCATCAAGTATTTAAGCTTATGTCTTGTCCATCATTGGTGCACATTTTATGTTATTCTCCTGGTGTCCAAAAATACCGTGCTTCTCTATTTTTACTCTGGCCTTCCTTCTCTTGCTCATTTGGAACTCTCGGAACCAGTGGGTATCAGGTTAAGCCAGCTCATAATAGGAAACAAAGAAAGAGTGAGGAAGAAAGGAAGAGAGGGAGAGAGAGGAAGAGAGAGAGAGAGAGAGAGAGAGAGAGAATGAGCATGAATTTCTCTACATTTTCTCCTTTGATATGGATGAACATACTAACAATGACTATATGAATGTGTTTCCATTGTGCTTGTTGAGTTTTTCTAGGCTGTCTATCAAGAATGTTAGTATTTTTCCCTGGCTGGGTGGCTTAGTTGGTTGGAGCATCATCCTGTACACCAAAAGTTGGCTGGTTTGATTCCCAGTCAGGGCACAGTCCTCAGTTGGGGTGCCTTTGGAAGCCAACCCATTGATGCTTCTCTCCCACATTGATGTCTGTCTGTCTCTCTCTCCCTTTCTGCTTCTCTAAAATCAATAAAACATGTCCTTGGGTAAGGATTTAGGAAAAAAAAAAAAAAGAATGTTAGTATTTTATGTTCTTCCTGTTTGGTGGAGTGTGAGTACCCTTCATTCTCTGACCCGGTGGGAGTGAATACTCTTTACTCCTTCTCAGTCTGAGTCCTTGAAATGAGGAAAAGTTAGATCCTTGTTTTTAACATATTTCTGCAGTGAGATTTCCATGTTGCATTTGTGAGTGTGGAAATGAAGAACAGACTAAGGAATCTCTGAAAGCAAAAAACATTCAATGTGGCAAAGATACTTCTTAGATAATAGAAGTGAGGACTGCAGACTGGTTTAAACCTCAGGAAAAAAGATTCTTTATCCCTTCATTTGCGGAGGGCATAAACATCGTTAGTTAGTGTGTATCCATACGCTTACTTTTGGTGTTGTATTTTAAGGACAAATTGAGGAAGATTACTGACAATATTCACTTGCATTAGAACAACATTTTAAGGGGTCTAACAAAATGCAGATACTGCTGGTCAAGAAATTAGAGATAATAAAAGCTAATTATTGTGTTTCAATGGCTATAGCAATATTGAGTTTATTCATATGATACAAAAAAAGTCCTTGTGCCCTGTGTTAAGTAATTTGTGTTATTAATTATGCATCTTTTAAATGTTGTAAGTAACATTATGACAAAGTAATTTTCAATTGAATTTCTGATTAGAATAAATGTTGATGATAATTACACAACACTCAAGAAATAACACAAATGAAACCCCAAATAATGTAATTTTATCTTGATTTGAGCTCTGAATAAACACCCGCTTAGCCAATTATTCCAACCACCATTCAATCATCTGCTCTTCTCACTTTTGCCGTTTCATTAAGTCGTAATTTTCCTACACTATTGTTTCATCTCCTTCTATCATATCTTATCTCATCTTATTTCTGCTCCTCCCTTTTACCAGCATAGCAGTCATCAATGTCAGGTACTGATGTCATAGTAAAGATACATATCAGAAGGGAAAAACTACTGATAAAAAAGGGAACTGCTTTCATCTGATTTGATGTATCAGATTTTATAATTATATAACCTAAGTAATAACTTCATAAATACCTAATAAATATTCTGAGGCCCACAATGATGGAAAAAAAAAAAACCCTAACATTTATTACCTTAAGGCAAATCAGTTTTGCTGTCATGCTTTTGTGGAACATTGTTGAAAGTCATTTTTTATGTTTCTCAGTATATTTGTTCATGATCACTATTAAATTTAATGCTGTGGTATAAGATTATAGTAATTTATACTTTCTTTTTATGATTGTGCTTTCATGTTAAAAACTGTCTTTAAAATGATAGTATTTAGTGGAGCTATTGAGGAATTTTGGCTCTCAGAGGTACAGGAAATGGCAGATGTTTTGTTGCCTGCAATTCTGTCCGTGAAAGTCAGGACTTTTTTTTCTGACCACTACCTATTTTCTATAGTTTGTTGCATTATATAAGAGAATCATACTTGTGATTTTTGCTAAATCAATACAACAAACTGTGAGCTTAGGAATTCTCTTTTCTTTCCTCAGAAGAGTTGGTTTCTCCTACCATTTCCCATTCCCTAAGAAGGCAGAAAAATGAGACATGAGTGTTCATGGACTGTTGAAGAACCAACACCTTTGAGCCATAGTGAGAAGTTTGATTGGCCACCCCATGTCCTCATGAGTCACAAATATGATGTGTTAACATATAAAGGAAACATTAGGTTTAACTCCAAAAAAATACCAACTCATAAATTATGTATTTCTTTAATTTTTAAATTGATAACGAAGAAGGGTTAAAACAGACAGACTCTGCAAAACATTGGATACAAAGTCCAATCAAAAGAGCTCATAAAATTTGCTGAGAACTTTCGTAAACTCAAAATAATTCAGTTCAGCTCTGGAAAATTTAGTTATTTGTTCTTCTAAACAAAGCTTATTGGCATAACTATATAATGGTCATATAGTTTTTTTTTAAGATTGCATAGCACTAAGTGATATCATTTACAGTTTTTTGAACGCTAATTGTGTTGGCGTTTGGATTGTTTCTGAAACTTCTTTCTTACAACAAACATTGTGATGAACTTTGCTGAACACTGATCTTTGTCATTTTCAATTATGTTTTTGAGGATAAAGACCAGAAAGTTGAATTAATGACTCTGAATTTACACTGTTTTAAAGCTTTGGAACATATTGCCAAATAGCTCTAATCATTATGTTAATGACTAAATAGTATTTCTTTATGGACACATAAATAATAATAGTAGTGTTTGGTTTTTTTAGTATTTATTGTCAAGTACTGTTATAAGAACATCACCTTTGTTAGCTCATCTCATCTTAACAATGATGATATGAGGTAGGACTGTTGTCATTCCTACATTACAGTTGAGAAAATAGAGATACAGGAATATAAAGGGACTTATTCAAGGTCAAACAAGTAATATTTTGGAGGCAGGAATTAAATCCAAACACTATGTCAATAGCTAAGATTTATTAATATTCAATAATAGACAAACAAGTTTACCGAATTCCTGAGATAAGAGAATTAAAATATATTCTTTCACCTTCTTAAGAGTTCTATGCTCTATGTTCACTTATCGTCTTAATTTTACAGATTAAAAAACAACACTGGAACTTTGACTAGCTAACTTGCCTAAGTCACATAATTAGGAAATGGTAAAGCAGGTTGTAAACTTAGGTTATTTGGGTTATGTGACTCCAGTGCCCAAACTGGAATCTCTACATTTTTAAACCATTTGGAACATTTATGGTCTTAAAATATATCAATGACTAGAATGACATTTAAGTGAACATGTTTTGACACCATTTTTGTATAAGGGAGCCAGTTTCTCTGGAACATTCATAATAAAAAAAACATACTGAGATAAAAGGTAAGGGGGTGGTGAATGAGGCAGTGAAGCCCTCCGTGGGGAGGGGACATTAGAGCTCCAACCTGATGAGGACCTGAATCAGCAGTGGCAGAGGGTTCCAGGCAGAGGGAAGAGCAAGTGCATAGACCATGCATTGGAATGAGCTTTGGCTTTTGAAAAAATTAAGAGGGCTGATGTTCCAAGATCCAGCGAGAGAAGGAGGAGGGGAGGATTTCAAGTTTATCTCAAAGAACTTAGTCGGGTCAACTTTTAACTGACCCTTTGTAGGATTTTGTGAGCCTTGATGTAGATTTTTGGGCTTCACCCTAAGTACAGCTGGAACACATAAAAGCAAAGGAACAACAAGATGTCATTTAGATCCCCATGACAAGGCATGGTCTGCAGGAGAGATTGGAATGGGTTCCCGGGCATTAGAAGGCTGGCCACTGCATTAGCCCTGGTGAGCGTTGAAGGTGACTTGAACTAGGAACACAGGTAGAGATGGTGTGAAACATTAGTTTGAGTTATGTTTCGGAGGTAGAGCTTTAAAGACTTGCTAGTAGATTTGATTAATAACTGAGGAAAGAGAGGAATCTATTATAACTCTTCATTTTGGGACTTGTGAAAACTGTTTAACAGTTTTATTTATTTTTAAAGAGAGGGAAGGGGAGGGAGAAAAAGAGAAACATCAACATGAGAAACATCAATTGGTTGCCTCTTGTGTGTGTCCCAACCTGGGAGAGAGAGAAAAGTCAGTTGGTTGCCTCTCCCACATGCCCAAACCTGGGACTGAACCCATAACCCAAGCGTGTGCCCTGACCGGGAATCAAACCAGTGACCTTTTGCTTTGTGGGATGTTGCCCAACCTACTGAGCCATACTGGTCAAGGCTTTAATGATTCAATTGCTGTATCCCTAGCCACCATGAAAGTAGGGATCTTGTCACCTTTATTAATTGTGCATATCCACTACCTAGCGTAAGGCCTGGCAAGCCACAGAGGAGATGTCCCAAAATATTGAATAATTTAATAATTATTATAAAGCATTAACATATTATTGAAATTATTTGCTGAAAATGTTTCCCCTTGTATTTTTATTGTTTTGATATTTTTGACATATAAAAGCTCTAAATATATTTAATTTATGCTGCATTGTTTATTTTTATGTAGACTTAAGTCTACTTATTTACTTATTGCTTCATGGTTTCTTTTGTTGTGCCTAAAATATCATTCCTTATCCAAAGGTTTGCTTCATTTCCAGTTCTCATTATGGTTATTATATTTTGTTTACTTCTTGAGAAAATAACCTGAAATTTATTTTATAAATTATGTGAAATAAGGCAGGGCCTAAATTGAATTTTTTTCTAAGTTGTTTACTACTTACTTCAACTGAATTAATTAATTTACTAATCTTTCTCTTTCTTTTGAAAAATATCTTTATTGAATTCTTACAAATGATAGTCTATTGCTAAATGTTTATTTTAGTGCCATGATCGTGGTACTAGATAAGTTTTTATTCTGACTTTGTCTCATGTTTGGAATATATGCCCTTCTGGTATATATTTGGGTTGGACTATAATATTTGTTTGCAACTTTTAACCATTTATTTCTCCAGGTGTTCTACAGATGCACTGAGATGTGGTAGTCACTAGCCACATATAGTATTTAAATATAAACTTACATTAAATCACATAGAATTTAAACTTGTTTTTCACTCACATTATCCCAATTTCAAGTATTGAAAGTAGCCACATGGGGTGAGTGCTACCATATCAGACAGTGCAGAATTATATAACATTTTCATCATCACAGAAAGTTCTAGAAACACTGCTCTCCAGAGAGTCATTTTTTTAAATACCTAAAAATTTTCCAAAGGTTTAAAATAGAATACTGTTATATGAGGTATGTCCAGAAAAAAGTCCAGCCATTGTTAATATAAAGAGAATGGTTTGCGTGACATCTTTGTAACCTGGCAGCCAAGCAGAGTGGACTGGAATGTGTATGTATGAACAATGACAGCTTCCCTGTACTAGTCAGTGGGGGCAGTAGACATCATTGTGTGAGCATGTGTACCATGTGGCCATCACATTCAAAATTACTGGGCAAGTAGAGTAACGAATCTGCATCAGATTTTGTGGTAAGCTTGAACATTCCTCCATGGAAACTGTTTGCATGATTCAGAAGGCTGCAGCTATGGGCAACTGGTGACTGGCAGCTTCATCACAATAACGTGCCCTCTCATGCATCAGGTCTCGTGCAGAGTTTTTTGGTGAAACATCAAATTATCCAGGTGACTCAGCCCCTTTATAGCCCAGATTTTGTGCCCTGAAACCTCTGGCTTTTCCCAAAATTAAAATCGCCTTTGAAAGGGGAGAGATTTCAGACTGTCGATGAGATTCAGGAAGATACGACAGGGCAGCTGATGGCAATTGGGAGAACTGTGTGAGGTCCCAAGGTGCCTACTTTGAAGGGGACAGAGGCATAGCTGTCCTATATACAATGTGTTTTGTATCTTGTATCTTCTTCAATAAATGTCTCTATTTTTCATATACATGGCTGGATACCTTCTGGACAAACCTCATATATTTAAGCTACTTTGAGAATTATTGGCATTCTTATAATGTTTGATTTCTACTTCTATAGTGTATTATACAACCACATTTATAAAACAAGTTATTTTTTCTCTTTTTACATTTTGTGATCTTATTCAATGTCATATATATTTTTGGACAAGCTTAATCTTAGGATATTTCAGTTTGAAGTTATTTATAAATGTTCTTAATCTGTCCTTTAGTCATTCTTCATCTTTGGTACTTTAGTTTAATTTTTAAAAATACAACAAGCTTTTTGAAGAGAAATCTTGCACTTTACTGTATTTTTAAGTTTATTATTATAATGATCTGCTCGATTAAAAAATCTATTTTATTGTCTTTTTCTCTTCCAAATTTTATTTACTATGTTTGCTATTTAGTAAATTCCCAAAGGTTATTACATTTTAAAAGACAATATCATTTTTTATTTAGTTTCCCCTCATTTTTCATAAAGAATCTCAGGGCCTGTCTGCTGTGAGGCATGTTGATGCTCTAAGAAGCTTTTGTGTATACCTACTATGCTCTTCCATATGTATTTCATTATTTGCCTTCAGGATATCTCATGTGCTTTGCTGTGGCGTTCTTACTGGTCATTTGGCTGCCTCTCCGAGGCATTCTAAAGTCAGAATACTAGTCACAGAGGAAGCTAGCCCTTGAACACAAAACTACCTAAACTTATCCTTTTAAAAAGTTATTTTTAAGAAAAACTCTAAGTTATTTTACATTACATGTAATTTCTAATTGTACTGCTTTGTAGCACATTTATTTTTTAGAAAGTATTGAGATACCTAATACCTGGTTAAGTTCTATAAATATTTTATGAATTCTTCTAAAGATTTATTCTTTGTTTATGGGACACAATATGCTATCTAACATCTAATTTTGAACCCATGGGTTGTATTTTGTTAGTCATGTTGTGAAATTCACTCTATATGGTTTTAATTCCTCCGTGTTTGGCATTGTGATAATGGTTTGTTAATATTTCCTACTCCATGGTATTGCTATTGATTTTTTAAAAAATCAATATCTCATATCTTTAATTTGCTAATTTCTTTTTTAAAATTTAATCTTTATTGTATTTTCTTCCATTACCATTTAGTCCCCTATATCCGCCCCCACAGCAATCACCACACTCTTGTCCATGTCCATGAGAATTTCTTAAATCTTGTGTGATACTAATATTATCAGCATTCCTATATTTTCCTTTATGTTTACTGATACATTTTTGCCTATGTTTTCATGTGGAACACGTTTGACATTCTTTAAATTGTTGACACTAAATAGATGTCCCCTATTTTTCCTCTCTTTGCTTCCCTCCACCCTGCACCCCTCACCTTCACCACATTGTTGTCTGTCTCCATGAGCTATGTATTTTGCATATATGTTCTTTGGCTAATCTCTTCCACTCCCCCCTGCCCTCTCCCCTCAGATCTCTCAGTCTGTTCCATGTATCCGTGCCTCCACTTTAAATGAAAAAATTAATATGCTTTTGTTTCTTATTCAGTTTTTAAACTTGCTCAATTACTTTCATGTCATATATTGCATTCTGTTTTCTGGTTTCTAATGATGATATTCTATTTGTATTTTTTGACTATATTATTACTGCTTGGTTTTAATACCTTTAAACATATGAAAGGTATAATTCTTACTAAATGTTATTTTAAAGTATTACTCAATTAAAAAAAATTACCTATCAAACCAAAATAATTTAACCCTCTTTTGGAAAGGAATAAAAAGTGGATGTTTGACTTCTTTTCAACCCCACTTCCCTGTTATCTATTAATCTAATCTGTGTTTACTAATCTTGTTAAATATAATTCCTCTTTTAATATGTATTATCTCATATTTTATTTTATTACCCTAGTTCAAATGATCGTTTAGACTCATTAGAATCAAACTTCTTTTATTTGTAATTTGACATTTTTAAAAAGTATTTTTTTATCTTTAGCAAGTTTCAGTGTTCCTGGAAAATTACTTTTAAGCCCAGCTTTGTCATTTTTAATGATTAATAATTCATCTCCCTGAAATTGGAAGAACATCTTTTAATGAGGTGTGCAGAAATGATATTTTATGATGTAGTCTCTTAGGCCCAGAAAATCTGACACTGTTTTGGTCAACATCACATACACATTTTAGAGTCCATTAAAGATGTTTTTACACATCTTTTCCCTATAAGGTTTTGCTAACTTTCCCCCTGATTTTTGCCATTTTAAAATTTTTTAACTGATCTACTTTGGTAGAGTGATAGATTTAGGGAGAAGGATGGACTTGGGGTAAAAAGTATGATTCTTTACTATTCCTCTTTGAAAATATAACAAGGATGAACTTGATACTGATTTTGTTTATTTTTCTCAATCTCAAATATCAGGGCTCTCTTCATGTCTAGAAATTCTCCATATATGTAAATTTTTAATGTTATACATATCACCAATTCATCATTTCCTCAGTTTACTTAAATTTAGAACCCTCTGTGATTAGTGCAGTGCATCACTAACTATAACCAGCCTCCTCTCATCTCCCTTTTCCTCCTCTTATCTTTTTAACGTGTTTTTATTATTCTCTAAATTCTCATATGGTTTCTCATTATTTGACATCAGCATCCCTAATTCAATATTTCTGGACCATCAGGTGAGCTATATGTTATTGCTCATCATTATACTTTTATTTTTGTTATTGTGATTTCTTTGTAGAAGTCTTTCCTTATTATATATTGAGCTTTTTGAAAGAATGCCTTAAAAATCTTACTGAAAACATGAAGCATATTTATAAAATATTATTATATTTTTATAAAGTAAATATGTTTCTGAGGCGATAGGGAAGGTTTTTCCTTTCTTAGTCTTAAACATATTGTTTGCATTATGTTCCAAATTTCTTCTCCATCTCTTATCCTCAACTCCTAGGGGCACTTAATTTATATATTTTAACATATTGAAATAACAGAGCTAGCCAGGCTATAAAGCAGAGGATCAGCACAATTTGGGATTTCTGTCATCTCCCTCCACTTTGTCCTGGTCGTTGGTTCTTTCTCCTCCTCAGCAGTGAACATGACAAAGCCAGGACTATACAGGTGGGTGTTGTGTATGGTTCTTGGCCAGGTGCCAACAGACACTCAGTTTGTGATGTTTGTTTTCTCCTTCTCAGTGAGTGTTCCCAGTGAGATTTGTGCTCTGCTTGCCATTGCAAAGAACCAAAGTTGAGATCCATGTGGGAAGTTAGTCAGTCATTCTAAGGGACTTTTGTGGTAATTGATAAAATGCACATTTGGCAATAGACCCTAGCTTCTTATCACAAATAACAGAAAATGAAAGAGTGTAGTGAAGAGATCCAAATGATTTAGGAAGCTGAAGGATAAGCAGGTTCTTTCCACAATTGTGAATATGCTCTTTCTTCTGTCCTGTGCACTGTATTGTTGCATCAGCCAAGTTCATGGAAGTTTTAAGGGCATGGCCTTGTGTCTTCAGTCTCTCAGATGTAGTCCTAGAAGTACAGTTCTATATTGTTTAAAATAGTTTTTTTATCTAACTTATGGTAGAAGGATTTTTATTCAAACAGATTAATTCCTTTCTTTTTCCCCTCTTTATTTTAAATTCATTTAAGCTTTAGGCTGAGTCTGTCATATTCTTTTTTTTTTTTCTGTCTTATTCTTTAATATACAAAATGTTACTATATCTTGTATGTAGTAACAAGAAAGGTTGCTGCTAAAATATTTAATTCATCACAGGATGAATCTGAATTTTTCAAAGAGTTTTTTCAATTTTCAGTAGCTGTGTTTGGAGTTGAGGCAGATTTCTTGGAAACATTTAGATCCTCAACTCATCAATGGCTCATAAAAAGATTAGATCTACCTAGCTACCACCACCCCTTGCGTTCCTTGCTGTAACCATTTATAGGAGGCTGTATGTTGTAAAAAAAAAAAAAAAAAGAAAACCAAAGGGAAAGTTAATGGTTGCCACAAGCTAAGTTAGAACTGCCTCATTTGTGTAGCAGTTAAATCCCCACAGCACTCCAGGAAGCAGAATGGAGTGGAATTTCCCCACAACTTCACTGAGACACATCTTCATGTGGTCCGTGAATAATTCTCAAGTGCAATGGGTAAAATACTGTAAATGGCCAAACTAACATTGTATGTTCTTCAGATGTGGAAAGGAGACCTTATAGAAAATGATGCTACAGAGTCAAGTTTTCCATCAGAGCATACACCAGAGCCCCGAGTGCAGGATAGGGTGTCCTTCAGCAAAGTAGAATGAAAATATAGAGGGAGAAAATGACCTCATGGGTTCTCTGATGAGAGATAATGGTCCACTCTTACTTTGCCCCTCACGCTGTTGTAGGAGCGTTGTAGCTTATATCTGCTTCACTTTCCCCTTTCCACAGATTAGTATACCCCAATGTGTGGTCTGTATTGGAATAACTTGCCTTCCTGGCTGGTATGGCTCAATGGATTGAGTGCCAGTCTACGAACCAAAGGATCGCTGGTTCAATTCACAGCCAGAGCACATGACTGGGTTGCAGCCAAGTCCTCAGTTGGGGGTGTGCGAGTGGCAACCACACATTAATGTTTCTCTCCCTTTCTTTCTCCCTCTTCCCCTCTCTCTAAAAATAAATAAATAAAATCTTTTTAAAAAATTTAAAAGAAGAATAACTTGCCTTGACTGGTGTGGCTCAGTGGGTTGGGTATTGTCCTGCAAACCAAAAGGTCCACTGTTTTGATTCCCAGTCAGGGCACATGCCTGGGTTGGGGGCCAGGTCCCCAGATGGGCGTGTGTGAGAGGCAACTGGTAGATGTTGCTCTTGCATGTAAATGTTTCTCTCCCTCTCTTTCTCCCTCCCTTTCCCTCTCTCTAAAAATAAATAAAAATTTTAAAAAGAAAGAGAGAATAACTTGGGTGTAGAGTAGAATGCTGATTCGCAAGCCCCAGAGCTGCTGAATCTTTGGGAGTGGGGCCTGGAAGTCTGTAATTTTATCAAACTTCCGCCATGAATCTAATTCACACTGAAGTTGGTTCCATTGAACTAGGAACTAGTGGACAAGACTGGACCGTGAAGAGAATGGCAAGGCCGAGGCAGGTACCATGCTTTTCCTTTGGGAATGCTGAGGGAATCAGCATCTTTTCACCAACTTTTTCCAACCTTGTTTGCTGCTTGAGCCAGACATTAGTCTGAGTTCAAGATAGGAGGCTGGAATAGGGGAGATAGTGCCGGCTAACTGGTGGATATGAACACTTTACTTAATAGTGAATGACGTCCATTAATTGATTTAATCTCTTGCATTTGTTAGACTTACTTGTTTATATTTTATCTAAGACAAGAGTAAAATATTTTAGGTATCTAAAAGCAGAGAGTGGGGCCATGGAAGAATAACTTTCTAAACAATGGCAAGAAAATATCTGAAATAGGGAAATCTCATTAAAATCATTCATGTATTTTACTTTACGCTATATATGCTACAGTGGTTCTAAGTAGTAATGATTTAATTAAAAAACAAAAATAAAAACCATCTGAAAAACAGAAATTCTTATTTGAAGAAAACCTTTAATTCTAAGTTGTTCGAGTTAGATGTATTTGTTTAAGAGCTACGTGAATTAAATATTTTTAAAGGTGTAAATTTCCCTGTATTTGTTTCCATGCACTGAATATTAAGGTAAATGCCCATAAGTCTGATATTTTGGTTTTCTATTTGAAAGGAAGGGATGTGCATTTCTTGGTTTCAAATGAGAGGAGGTGAGTGGGGTGAGACCCTTTCTAGGTTTGCATTAAATCTAGCTTTGTCGCCAACATTGAAATAAGAACTTTATAACCCTCAATACATTTAGTAAGTGTATTTTAACCTTTACAGTTCTAAGGAGAATATGCAATTCTTTTTAACTTGAAAAGAATTACCAAGCCTGGTTTCCTTCCCACATATATGCCACATAGACACTATGCCAGAGATGCATAAGAATGTGTCTCCTGGAAGCTGTCACAGGGTTTCCAACACAAGTACCAGAGTGCCGCAAGCCAGCCGAGCAGAGTTCATTTATGGGAGCTCTCCACCTTTTGGCTTACCCTATAACTTCTGCCTGTAAAGGTGCTTGCTTTTATATTCTATTGTAGGCTTTGTTGGCAGTGGGCAGAGGATATTTTCTATTTAAGAGCACCCTTAGATGCTGCCTCCGGGTTGGGACCCCAGAGCAGTGTGGACAAGCTAGCTTTGTTATCATTGACACCCTCCCTGCTCGCCTAATCCCCCAGAGAGCAAGTGTTCTTCTTAAAAATATAGTTACAGCGAGTGCCTCTGTGTCTTTAGGAGCTCTTTTAATGTGCTAGTATAAAGTAAAAGCCTGTTTGAAGATATGTTTTATTGGGAAGTGCTTTCTGGGGCCTCTTGAGATGGTCACAAGCACTGAATAGAGGTACCTTTATGGTCATTAAATGACAGCGTACAGTGCTCGTTATGAAGTGCCCTTCTGATGTGTATCCTGGGGACTGTCACAATGTCACAATTAGAGTGAAGTGAACCTGCTGATTTCGTTTTTACCTCCACTCACAAAGCCCCTTCCATCTTGTTAGGGTTTTGAAGCTATAGGCTGCTGGAACGTCTTTTCTGTCCTACTAAGATGAAAGAGATCTGCCAGAATGGAAATTTGGAAAATTACACACACACTTGTGAAATTAGGCGGATTTGTGCAAAGTTTGTATTCCAACCAATATGCAGGCTCTACAACAATGCTTTGCTTTGTGTAAGGACTTTTTTCCCCCTTTGTGCAAAGAACACGTGTGCAGGACTGGACAGGCTTGGGGAGAATATTTTTCATTATTTACTGTATCAAACCCAGAGTGCCAATTGGCAGCATTCCAGGACAGGAGACCACACCTATTTGTGAAAACGAAACAGATTTCTGTAGTTGCCCTTCACCTTGACCGTTCAGTCCAAGGTGGTGGTGCTAGCACATGCAGTTTTGTGAGCTGTCTATGTGGGTTAACAATGAAGCTCGGCCATGGCGCTGCTCCATTATGAGGGTTGGAGCAAGGGGTGATGAGCAGGGGAAGCTGTGATCTGGCTGAAACCTCTTGCTTCACACTGTCACTGATTCGTGGGCCAGCTCCGGCTGGCTGGGCTGACTGCCCTTCCTCAAAAGAGGAGAATAAAGAGAACGCTGTGAAGATCAAGAGATTCAAACAGCAGACCAACATTTTTAAAAAGTGAGGTGTTTCTTCTCAGAAAGACTTTATTTCTATATTGTAGCTAAACGCATGTGAGCGTTCTTTAGTAAAACAGCTCCGTAGTCCATCGTCTGCATTACCCAGGACTCCTAGATACAAGTACGGAGAAGTAACATTTTGGGGTCAGCCTGAAGTAGCTACAGTCTATTCCATGTCATCCCAGAATCGCCTGAGACTATGTGATCTGAGTGCCCACTGGGTTCTCTGGCATTACTTGGGAGAAGGAATAACGAGCACTAAGTAAACTTAACCTGACACTGATCAGGAGTGACTCCATTGAGTTGCCCAGGTAAAAAGTAGTTTGATCACAGACCATCAGCTGCAGTGCACAGAGTGTTTATACATAGTTGAGGCATAGAGCCTGTATTAATTGCAAAATATTTTACTGTACCTATTAAATGACAATAATAAATATAATTGATGCTGTTACAAAGGAACTTCTGTGTAGTGTTTAGATTCCTGCACAGCTGTTCTCCAGCCTGAGCATATGTCAGAATCCCCTGCAGGGTTTGTTGAAGCACAGATCCATGGGTCCTGCCCACAGTGTTTCTGAAATCAGATCTGTTGAGTCAGATGATGAACTTTTCATTTCTAACACCATCTCAAGTGATGCTAATGATGCTAGTCCATCGGTGACACTTACAGAACTATTGTTCGCTGACAAATTTGTAATCAGCCAATGAAGTCAGGCATTATTTTAAGAGTAATTCTTTTATAAAATGGTTTGTTGGAGAGGTTCAATCAATAATTAATTGCATATGTAAAGAACCATTTTAATAAGGCAGTGTCAGGAAGGGTATGATTAAAATGAAGAATTAGATTAAGAAAGAGAAATTGACCTATTTGATGAAATGAGGGTTAGATTAAAATTTTATTAGTTAAGAAGAAAAAAATGTTTATGCATACAATGACCAGAATCTTATGCAAATACATTTTTATTGCTTTTTATCTAATTATAATTTCCCCAAATTTTTTGCAGTAAATTGATAATTTTCCTTCATATTCTGTGTGTAGCTGTATGTACATGTTTTTGTATGAGAAAAAATATGTTGCATATGAGACAAAGAAATGCATACTTAATATTTTTAAGGACATGTTTCATTCCTCTTTGCATTATGAAATTGTTTAAGAAAGTCATCAGAATTTTTTGTTTATCTAGTGCCTTTGTTACTATTGTTGACTTTTTAAAAATCAACGTGTGCTTCTTTGATTTGCTGTAGAAACAGAAAGAAATATATATTTATTCTAGAGCCAAAATATATCATGCTCTTTGTTTCCTGTTTCCTTATATTCCTATTTAAGTAAAATAATTTTTAAAACCACATCTTTTATTTGTATTATTATCAACTAGTTTGCAGAATTTAGTTTTGTTAGGTAAGAATACTAGTTGTATTTTCATGGTGCTTTGAAATTTGTAAAGAAAATGTATGGTTTTTCTTGTACAAATTTATACAGTTATGAGTTCTGATTCATTCACATAAGTATTTCTCATCCACATATCAAGTGTAAGCAATCTGGGAATATACTTTCCTTTCTTACTTATAGGCCTTTAAAAATCTAAGTACTGCAGTCATATCCTGGGTAACACGTGCTGTTCTTGCTGTGACAGTGGTGTTGACTTCGGGGAAAATTTCCTGCTGGCCTGATCCCACATTCCCGAACAAACTTCTGGCAGGGTGACGGTCAAAGGACCACAGGTTTCACACTGTCAATTAGAATTAATTTTCTCCAGCAATATGAGTAGTAATAATTTAAAGCTATGTGTCTGGACTTTAAAAAGAATTGACACCATATTGTCGCTCCTTGATTTGGTCTTCAACTTTATTACGATTAAATTCAATTGAAAAATTCTTATTTGAATAAGTAGTAAATGCCACAGCTAAATGCCAAGTACCATACTTACTGCCTCTAGTTACAAATGAAGGTAAGATAGAAGTAAAATATTAATAGAGGAAATAATAAGAATGCATGAATAACTATAATTTAGGATATCTGAGAAGCCTCTCCTACCCTTTACATGTTAAAATGGAGTATCTTTTTTAAAAATTTGTTTTTAATTTATTTTTAGAGAGAGGGGGAGTGGGGGAGAAAGAGAGGGAGGGAAACATCGATGTGAGAGAGAAGCATTGATTGGTTGCCTCTCATCACGCCTCAACCGAGGACTGAACGTACAACCCAGGCATGTGCCCTGACCAGGAATCGAACTGACGACCTTTCGCTTTGCAGAACTATGCCCGACCAACTAAGCCACTCCGGTCAGGGCAAGTATCTTTTTGAAAATAAATAAATAAATAAATGTCATGCCTTGTATGCATAAAGTTTATCTCCTTTGCTAGATTATCCACTTCCTTAGGTCTGGGGTCATCCATCCTGTATGCTGACTGCCGTCATTCCAGTACCTAACACAATGACTGCCAGGTTCTTCACCCTCAACAAATACTGGTTAAATGAATAAAGAATAAATGAATAAATACATGAAAGCCTCATAAAGGGAACAAAATAACATACAAGCCTGTCATATTTTGTTCTTATTATCAATTAGGGGCTCTTTATGGTTGAAATACATCACCATCATATAAAAATACAGTTTTAGTAATGAATATACTTTCATATTTCTTTATGATATGGTTACTATCTTCAATTAAGCAAGAATAGATTTATGGGACTCTAGACTGAGACCTGATTACAAAATATTTGAATTTCAGTGCCATCTCTGTCACTAAGTTTTTGGGTCAATGCACAAGGCATTTACTAATGAACTGAATATTTTTTAATGCCTGAGTTATTTTCTGAGACTAAATCAGTCATTAGAAACTCTAGTTCAAATTTGCCTGTATTTTCTCAACTGACTTTATTTTTCCTGTGATATCAGTGTTTAATCTGTCATGTAAGATTAGTTGCTGCTTGCTAGATTTGTGTGTGTTCTAAGCAAAATCTTTATTTTCTTATTAGCATTATTCATTTAATTTGAAGGTTCTTAAGCAAAACATTTCAAGGGGGAAAACCTTTAAAAACTTAAATTGTTTTCAGATTTATATGTAAGAAGTGTTAATACTTCCATCTAGAAAAATAGGCAAAGACCTTGTAGCAAGGAATATTATTCCATTTTTATAAAATCAAAGAGTTCGTTTTTTTCCCCTAACGAAACAATTTGAATACAACCTGACCTTCTTCCCTCCCTTTTACAGTGGAGTATGGTCAAAATCAAACCTCCATTAAAAATTCTCTAATATCTTTTTTTTTCATTAACATTTCAAAACTCAATTTAAATATTCACAAATCTCATTTTTAATAAACTTAGAAAAATTCAGATAATTTCCTTCAACTTTTTGGATTGAAGGACAGCAGTTGGTACAGATATAAAAAAGGATGTACAACCATGAGCAAAGCCCCAAATCAATTATATAGAAGAAATAACATAACACATGGAAAGAAATTAATCAAAAAGAAGAATTTCTACTTTATGACTCTCTGGTCTACTACCTGCAGGCAACAAACGCAAATGAAAAAAATCAACATTCTCCTAGCAGATAAGAGAAAAATTAATAAAAATGTTTCCTTCCTACTAGATCCCCTGATGCAACTATTGTTAAAAGTGAGTGACAGAGGAAGAACTTGCTCGTTTAAAATACTGGTTTTTTTTTAGACTGCCGAAATAAGGTTTTCTTCTTGCTGTTAAGCTCAATTACATGACTCAGTGTGGGTTTGCACTGTCCAAAGAGCATCCCTTTTCCTTGCCCCTTCTCGCTAAATGGCTCTGTAGGATATGCAGGAGACAAATGTAATAGGAACTGAGTGAGAAGCATTTTGAGGAATGCCTACAGGGTAATGATGATTCATAAGGAAGTCTGTTTGCAGCAGCTGAAAACTCTGAGAGGCACTACGGAGAGCCACGAAATATGCTGCAGATAAAATTAGTAAAAAGAGAGTCGTATTCTAAAGAAAGAAATATCCCACTCCATAATGCAATGGGGAGGGGCCCGTTTTTGTGGCTTTCTGCTTTATGGAATTCAGTTTTATTTTTTTATTTGTAATTGCACAAACAGGCCATACATGTACAGAATGTATGAGACTAAAAATCTTTCCTGTTAGAAGGGCTTTATATTTTGTATTTCATGAATATCATCTAAAATTAACAAAGAAATACGAGGCTAGAATGCAGAGTATTAGGTAACTAGACATCCGATTTAAATATCAGTTCACTGACTCATTTCCATCACGTACAGAAAATGTAACATAACTTTAGAATGGCCATCCTATTTTAACTCCTTCTACCTGTCACCTAAAATACAGCGTCCCTGTATAGGGTTTTGACATATTTGTGCATTACATATGAAATGTGAACCAGCATTTGTCTATCCCTAGTTTATATGATCATATTTACCTTTGGAAAGGTAGCATCACATGACCAATATAGCTCAATTATTATGTAATAATTAAAGTATGGGTGGTATTTGCTTATACTGTCAGATTTCGAGATCCCTATTGTTTCATATAGATACTGAAAGGTTTTACATACCTTCTCATTCCTTTGTATAAGTAGATCTTTTGCAAACAATTTTAAAGGAGTATAAAGCAGAAGCTGGCAACTTGGGGACAATATCACTATTTTCATTTTTATTCATTTATTATGATTTTTGAGAAATTTATTCCATTGGTATATATTCTTTGTTCTACTCATGAGTAAGATGATGTAAAGTTTGTGATGGAAGTTTCAATATTAATAATATGATGTGATAAAAATGATCTGAAATGGCGTAGATTAAGAAGAACTGGGAAAAAAAGGTTTGGAAATATTTGTATGTTTTCAGGAGAAATTCACCTAGCAGAATTTCTGAGCACGCTGTGATGGATTATTGTAATTATTGGGAATGATAATATTTAAATGTGACTTTCTTCCCACCTGTCAGTTGCAATCAAGGCTGCCCAGTATTCTGAAACAGTCTCATTTTGCTAGGTGGCTAGTCTTGTGCAGCCTCTAGAATGCTTAGAATATTAATGCAAGGAGAGAAGATTGAATGCACTTTATAGTTCCATTATGACAAAGTGTTTGTTTTGCTTTAACCAAAAGGCATGCAAAACCTAACTAAAATAATGTATAATAAATTAATGCTAGTCGAGTGCTTAAGACAAAGGACCCCTTTAGGGGGATAGTGCATCAAAACCATAGAATTTGTCATTTCTTTACCCTCTTCATACTTGACCATGAATATTAATTTTCATAGAATTTAATTTCTTTCTTGGCTGCCTCATTCTGAAGTGCTTTGAATTTATAGAGAAAAAGATAATATGACATTTATGTCAGGGTGGGTCTAGTTATACTAGGCTGTCAAGGGAGGAAATTATTGAAACAATATGGTTTAAAGACACATATATTTGAATACTTACTATGTTGGTCTTTATCAGTTCTTGCATTTTCTCATTGTATTGCTTATTTCAATCCTTTTTCCTCTGAATTCTTATGTATGTCCTATATATTTCCCTAAAGTTTTCTTTTTCACCTTCTAGCTCTTATTCCAGTGAGTGGCTATGAATGGGTGCCAGGGATTTCTTTAACTACCTGAAATTGTAGCACTGATTTTTTTCATAAATTCATTTATCTTGGGAGGAGACACTCTCCAAACTGCTTCTTAACGTCACAAACCCAATTCTTTATTTTTATTTTATTTAATGATCATGTTACCATTGTATATGCTTAGGACGACTTAATCTTGAACATCCCATTTGCCTTTGCCAACTCCAGATCACTGAAATTACCACCACATGAAAAGTGCTGCCACAGTCAGGCCCAGCTTTTACAAGATAGCTGTTGGTCCTAGTGAAATGAAAGGCTTCGCCACACACTGGACAGCCATCAGTATTGTCAGGGGTTGTGAATCTACATGACCCTTCTTGCTTCCACTTCATCTCGAGGGAAAAGGTAGCTCTGGTCAATTCAAATGGTACCTGAATACCTAATTGTCTCTCTTTCTGAAAACAGAAGCATTCCTTTGCACCCACCAGAATCTCCCAGTAACCTCTTCTATCATCCAGTATCAAAGGTGAAAGGATGCCTACTCGTTCTGAGAACTGATGAACAGGTTTATGGGCC
Organism: Furipterus horrens; assembly: GCF_987537825.1. Classification (NCBI taxonomy): domain Eukaryota; kingdom Metazoa; phylum Chordata; class Mammalia; order Chiroptera; family Furipteridae; genus Furipterus; species Furipterus horrens. The sequence goes on along the minus strand of NW_028327177.1, from coordinate 23,332,115 downwards.
TGGCATATAGCACTGTTGTATTCTTAGCTTTAGGATATATGGTTAATTTTTAGCATTTTAAGTGAGGTAAATATTATATTTACAAACGTTAAGATGATTAATTCTGGTGAGTGTGTTTCAATATCTATAAATCAGAGGCATTTGAAGTGCTGAAATTCCGATTTCCTTACACTTGCCTGCCAAGTGGCCTCAATCAGAAGTAATTTTCTCCATGAGGGCACATGGAACTCAGTCGTGAGCCTTTTCTGAGTAGATATTATTATTCGTGTCAAATTATGTGTGGTGGTTTTTCTGAAGTGGACTTCTGTGACCACTAATCCATACATAGGAGGTTCCTTCATTCCCTCCTTCATTGGTGCTGTTAATTATACTTGTGCTTCATGGGTCTCCTGCCTTTTTAAAATGTTAGTTTATGGCCACGAATTATCTGTAAGGTTTTTCTATTGAAGAAACATGCGATGTAGACAGTAGAGTGAGATCTGATCTTAAACCATAAATACTATGCATTTTAATAGAAACCTTCTTTCCAGAGCCTGATTTGATAGCATGGCTAAAGGAACAGTTAGTAATTTCACATTTTAAAGTATAGTAAATTATATAACTCTGATGCTTGCTTTGGGAAAAATACAAGTTGGCCATTAAATCACTATTATGTGGCTTGCTCTAGACATCAGCATTGAGAACTTGCGTTTTTTGAACAGGGAGCTCAAAAGAAATTTTCACCTTTTCTTTTTCTTTTTTTTTTTGTAGTCTGTTTTTGAAAATGAATACTTCTTTTCAATTATATGCTTAGAATTTCAAATTGATAGCCAACACATAAAATAAAACAGTCCTTGGGGAAGAATACTATATTATAGATTAAGATTTTATTGTAATTTTTGATAATTAAGCAATTCTGTGGATTTGTTTCCTTTTAAATTTTCACATGAGGTCTTTCCATTTAATATTTAATAAAACTATTACATTTAAATTTGATATCATACTATGGGAGCAAGTTTTTTAAGTCACTGAGTATTTTAAGTAATTACATATTATTTTTAATAAAACCCTTCTAAGAATGATAGCGTGTATGCTTGGGATTTCCTTATTTAAAAAGAAAGCATTATTATTACTATTGATTTTATTCTTATAATATGAATTTCTTCTCTTTATAATATATAGGCTTCTCTAACTGAAGAGCAGCCAGAAATAAAAAAGGAATTTACTAAAATATATATGAACTATTAAAGATATTTATTTTATAATTACAGACTTTTTAGTAGCAAAACTCAGGATATATTTTCAGAAAGTATATATTGTCATTCTGTATAACTGATATTAAGGCTGTTACCATACAGACTGATTTAGTATGGATATAAAGTATGTAAATAATTAAATATTAGTAATCAATTATTTTAGGTTTAGTAAAGTCTACAAGATGATCACTCTCATTTTGGGGGTGGGATGTCTAATGTGTTGTAGTATATATTCTCAGAAATATGACAAGAACAGTAAGAGGTTTCTCAGTTTTTAAAGACTAGATCTTTAAGCATCAGTTAATAGTTATGTTAATATGAATTAACCATTTCTGAAGATTTTTGTGTTTATGAGTTGTCTCTATTTTATAGTGTTTATAACTGCTAAAGAATGGCTTGCATATTAGTATGGTATATTAATATAAGGTATTTTTAAAATCTTAGTTTTTATTACATTATTTTGATGACATTGATTGTTATTAAGATTGTATAGGTTTCAAGCATATATTTCTCACATCAACTTTTTTGCTTATTAGCTTGTAACCTCATTCTAGTTAACTAACCTCAGGAATTTCCTTTCTAGATCTATAAAATAAAAATAGTAGTAATTCCCATAACTACCTCACTTCGTTATTTTAAAGATTACATGGAAGTCCTACATGAAACACAAATGAGAAAGCTTCACACATCATTTTTTTTTAGCAAAATTGTTATAATTAAGTGTTTTGAAAAATATAGAAATATTCTTTTACTCATTAGACTCAGACTTAATAATTAGAATTATCAGATAAATGTTTAATGATTGTAATAGTTTAGATCATTACTACTTTATATACTCCTTGCATATCTTGCTACTTGACACTTGTTTTAAAAGGTGAAAGATTATGTACTTTGAATAATGATAAGAAATAAAAACAAGTATAAGATCCATGATTGTTGACTGTGATTTATACAAAAATCCATGTTTTTCCATATTTTCTTTTTTCTTTAAACCTTCCACCTTGAGCATAAGAAAACAAATTGCCAGAGTGTTTGGAATTAGGGCATTCTTTCTTTCTTAACATTTGCTATTTTAAAGAAAAAAAGAGTAAATGACTTTTAAAGAGGACAGAGAAGCTCTTTGGATGTTTGTTAATTAAATCCATGCAACTAATTCTGTTTGTGAAAGTGTGTCATATGAATTCAGCCCTCTGGAAACTGGCTTTAGGAAAACACCAGATACACCCGTGTGCTGTATGTACCTATTTCTGTTTGCCTACACATGTATAAGATCTGTGGTATACTCACTATTTTAAATTATTTATTTTTGTCTTTTGGGTCTGAAAATTTCCTAGGATATTGCTAAGAAGTAAGAGAAAGAGGCTGTCGAAGCCTTTTAAGTGTATAGCCTGTCTGATGAGACTGCTGACGTGAGTGACAATTAGTACAAATGACCATAATTGTGTTCTGTGAATAAAAAGTCACATCGCTTCTTTAGGAGCAAGCACAGGCTTCTGCTTAGGAAAAATGAGCCAGTTTGCTTCTTTAGGACAGGCAGAAATCGCAGTCAGCCGTGCCTTATTCCCACGTAGCCCACTTCTGATCCGTCGGAACAACTACCGCCCTCCCTTTCCTTTCAATAAAATAGGTCTATTAATGTAGTGCACCTCACTCTCATTCACTCCAAGGAAGTTGTATTTTTATTACTGAAAAAGTATCACATAAATACAAATTACATTTTTCATTCGAAAACTACTTTTCATTTCAGAAAAAATTCAATTAATTATGAATAGGGTTATGCTTTCATCAGGGAGAGAAATATGTAATTTTTCTTCAAGCCTCAAACACATATAATGAAATCTTTTCTTGGAATCCACTCTTAGGATGGATTTTTTAAAGTATAGACTTTATTAAAATCTCAGTTCAATTAAAATGCATTCAATTACCTTAAATCTTTATTAAAATCTCAGGTAAAATTGTACAACAGTGTAAAAGAGACTTGTACTCTTTACCAGGCTGTTAATTCATACAAATGAACATGAAGCACACAGTTTTGCTCTTCATGGGAGAATTTTTAAAAAAGAAAAGCTTTGGACTTGGAATTGGGGGTGGGGAAGGGTTGGAGATGAAGGTTGCTCTCTAGGCAAAAACTTTGGGCATGGGTTTCCTTCCACTTATCATGAGTCCATGTTACTTGTGAATGTGGATGTGGCATTATCTTGTGCAAATACATTTGGTGGGACTATCTGGCCTCTTTATAGAATACATTTATTTTCACCCCCTTAATCAAAAAGACACTATTTAAGGATTTTATTTCACTATCATCTTTGGATATTTTTGGTACAGTGTCCCTGATTCTTTTTCAAGGGCCGCTAGAAGACACCATTGAAGAGGAAGAAGAAGAGTGTCCGTCCGAAGAGACAGAAATCATCTCAAAGGGGGACTTTCCATTGGAGGAAAGCTTTTCCACAGAATTTGGGCCTGAAAATCTAAGCTGTGAAGAAGTGGAATACTTTTGTAACAAAGGTAATTATTAAAGGTTGGCTGAAATATGTGACTCCATTTACTGAAGATGATTTTGTAAAGTTTAAAAAATGCACTGATAGAGTAAAGGTGATGAAATTGCTAACATGTAATTCAACAACCTGAAAATACATGTAGAACTTTTTAAACATAAGATATTATATTGAAGGCTAAAAGACGTGGATTCACTTTAATAAGTTATATTGTATAGTTAAATAAAGTTACACATTAATTAGCCAATTGACTATGAATATGTTCATGTTGATTGGCCAATTACCAATTTTATCCAAATGCCTTTAATATTTATCAGTTATTCATTTATTTTTTCAACAAATATTTATTGAATGCCAGTTGTTTGTAAGGCACCGAATGAGGCATTGAGTTTCAGCAGAAGTGAGTGGGGTGGAGTTCCTGACCAAGTTTCTAGCTCACTCCTTTTGAAAACTGAATGCTGTAGGTGTTTCACATTAACTTGCAACACTGAGGATTGTATTTTTTTTTTTTCGATATCATCAAATAAGAAAATACCAACTCATTCTCCATTCTAGGAACTCTTTTGACACTTGAATATTGAAACAAAAGAAGAACATGAGACAGTATATCTCAGCTTGTTTTTAATCTTGACTTGAACCCAGTGCTCCCTGCCAGTAATTGTGTACTCACTGGAAGTGTATATGCCTTCGCTTTCTTTCTTTCTCATGATTCTTTTTTATTTAGTTTTATTTGATTGTTTTGTCTCTGAAAGTGAAGGGAGTCTTCTCTTGCCTCCTGCACCAACATACAGTTTCACAAGTGTTTGGCTCACTTCCTTACCTCGGAACAGCTGTTTGTGTTGATTTTACCATGACAGTTTCCCAGAGACAATGCCTGAGAGTGTATGTCTGTCTCTGTATGTCTGTGTTTGCACCATTTTTATTCAGATGTGTTTTTTTTAGGCAGTCAGAGAAATTATGTGCAATGATTTTTAAAATATCTTTTTGTGTGAATTTGTTAACTAGACTTGATATTCTGAAATCAAGGATGCTGCCATAGCCTCCTCCTCCCCCCAAAATGCTAATAATAAACGTTTCTCTGTGGCCACATATACATTTGATACATATTATTAAAATTCCAGTATGACTTCTCATGTTGCTGGTATTAGAATCAAAAGAAGCCAGCCAGGTTCCATCCCTGTGGTCAGCAGAACCCTGTGCCCTAAAACTGTGCAAATGGAGTCAGCACCAGCACTTGGATACACTGGGGTTCAGAAAACCTTTTAAAGAGTTGTCTCTTTGACCATTATCCTGAAGACCTCAGAATGGTTTTGCAACCTGGCCCTTGTCTCCACATCAGAGACTTTAGTTGAAACTAAGAATGAAATTGACATAATAGATCAGATAGAATGGTACAGACAGAATAGATCTTTGTAAGTGAACTTAAATTTCAGGCCAAACAAATATTCTCATTAGTTGTTCTGGATGTTGGAACCATTTTTTGATGATGTGTAGCCATGACAATACATATAAGAGCTGGCTGGGGTTTCAGATCTATTTGAGGACATCCTATTTTCCTTCTTTATCAGCAAATAAATCCTTTACTGCACTGAAAAATACCTACCTTATGTTTTAGGTTTGCAATAAAAATCCCAATAGTTAGAAGGTCCCATTTATTCTTATTGCTCTTGTCCTTTAAAGAGGTAATGTATAGATTCAGATATTTTTGTCAAGTTGATTAATACAGGGAGCATTAATGATAGGTATTATTAGGTATGATTTTCTGTTGGGATGACCATTGGTTAAGGCCTATGTTTAATGAAAAGATTACAGAATCCCTATTTTAGATTAGTAGTTATTGGAAGAAAACAGACTTATGGTCTCCAGACAATAACCTCCGTCTAGGCTAAAGAGAATTCTAACTCATAAAAAATAATGACAGGCTTTTAGAGACTAAGAAAAATAAATTAAAATTATTAAGAACATTGTTTAATGGATATTGTTATTAATTATTTGATGAACTATTGGAAATTTGAAAAACATCAAATTCTATCATAAATAATGTTTAATATATCATGTATAATATATTAAATGATATGTAATTAATAAATTTCATATTATAAAAATAATTCTGTAATGTTTAGTTTGAAACTAGAAAGTAATGATAGATGGGAATAAGAATTCTTATTTTCATATAATATTTTTCAGGATAAGTACTACTGTTACTACTGTTTCAAACTACTGCCACATTATTTAATAGGAAAATAATTTCATTATTTTACTCGTATAGAATGAAACCAGGGAATTCCCACTGAAGTGGGTAGGACCTAGTATGAAAGAGAGACAACTCTTTGATATATATTCCACCCTCTTGAGGTCATACAAGGAACTCCATTCATTTTTCACTTAAGTTGATTAGCCTCAGAAGGGAAATTTTCTCTCTGGAAAATTAGAAATTAACCTTTCTGAAGAAATTCACATATTAGTCTTGGTGACACATAATTATATTTTCTTGCCAGTTTCAGGAAAGAAGATAGATTAGGCATTAAAAAAGTATAAGTATGCCCCCAGAATAAAACAAGGATGCCAGTCTGTTAAACCAAACACGCCGTTGACCGGAGACAGCCAACTGACCTGGAGTCTGCACGATCCTTCCCCATGTGGGAAGGCCACCCTCCCCTCCACACCCCCACTCTTATTAGGGATTTCTGGACCCAAGTGTAGGTAGGACGACGACCATGTCCAGCTTGAAGCAGCTAGAGGAGCCAGAGACCTTCGCCCATTGTCCTTTACAAGATTACAAAGGGTCTTAATATCTGAGAGGGAGGGATAGTTATTTTTTACGAACCATGGGTATGGACTTGTGGGGGGATTGCTGGGGGAGGGAGATGCTGGGTGGAGGGGAGTAAAGGGGAGAAAATTGGAACTATTGTAACAATATAATCAATAAAATACATTAAAAAAAAGTATAAGTATGTAAATGGTTAATAGCGCCCGTGTCATGATTACAAAAGCATGCAATAATTGTTCTTAAGAAAAATATTTTTAACTTTGGATCATTGATGAAACATACCTTTTGCACATATTCTGAATCATTTATGACAACTTAAAACTTGACAATATACATAAGAAAATTAATTGCTTTATTTGGAAAGTTTCTTCACCGAAAGATCTAGCCATAACCAAAATTTAGCAATGACAGAGAATTGAGCTTCTACCTTACACAGGATATATTTGGTGTTTAGAATGACTATTTATTATTGGAGTATTCTCCTCAGTTATAAGTGGGTAGTATCTTTTTTATCATTTTAAAAGGGAAGGCTTTTTGAGAGGGCTCAAATAATTTATTAATATTAATAATGTTGCTAGTCATCATGAAACATGTGCTTAAATATGATCACATCATTCTCATAAGGTAAATATTCCACAGTAATGTCAAAAAATGTTGGTCAGACTTTTCCGTTACCTTTAAATGGGTAGAGTTCGTAATCATCTAAATTTAAAGCATAAATGTTCACAATTAAATTAGGAAAAGATCACCTTTAATAAACCCTTGTTAGTATAGTCACGGGTCTAAAATTTGAGCCTGACAATTCCATTGGGGTTTCCAGTGTCACTTTTTACTTCGAGTCAGTTGCATAGCTTATGTTTCTAGTTTTCATCTTTGAAGTGAATTATGTTTATTTAAAAAATACTATTCAAGGTTGTTTTGCTATCCTTAGATTTTAAGAATTTTAGCAAAACATAAAGTATTTTAATTTGTGCCATCCTCTTCTGTTTAGTGAGTTCAGTTAGATTGTCTGGCGTCTTGCCTTAACAGTATCTCTGAGAGGAAGGAAACAAGCAAGAATTATTTCCTTGAATTTACAGATGACGAAGACATCAGGCTGGGTCCATAAGTGCTACATGTTTCCTGTGGTGCTGGATTATTTGCTTCAGTGATTTTTTTTTGCCTTTTCTTCTGGCTTATATAGTAAACACAGAAGTACATCCATGCACATTTAGAACTAAGCAAACTAATATAAATTGAAACACAGGTGGTCTGGAAAACAAGCAGAGGAGCTTTTAATTTTGTCACTGCTGGCAGATGGAAACTCTTTTATTTATTGGCAATTCTTGGATTAATTCAGAGATAGTAAGCTTCACAGTGGGGTTGACATGGAGCAGTTCTAAAACTGGTCTACCATTATTTATTGTTTGGGAGAGAGTTTCCTCATAAAAATATTCAAGTTTGTTAATGACTATAGTCGATCCGCATATCTTGGGACACATTCCAGGAGAATGTCACAGGATATATGAACAGGAAGAAAAGTGTCAGGTCAATATCACTGTTGACTAATAAGAAAGAAAAAACAAAGAAATTGCATGTCAGTGAGCTCTGAAATATCAATAATGGTTATCTAAAAAAGTTACAGAGGGTCTTTATAAACAGTTCTCTGATGATGTCTTTAACAAAGGCTGAAAGGGAAGATGATGCTATCAACATTTATTTTGGAAGACAAACCTTACTTCTAGTCCCAGTATCTAGATATGGAGGATAATGAGAGAAATCACCGGATATAGTAACCTAGACAGATAAATACAGGGTGGGGCAAAAGTAGGTTTACAGTTGTTTGTGTGGAAATTAATACTGTAATGAATAAATAAGAATGCAAGAATAAACTTTGGATTTTGTGCACTCATGACTGTAAACCTACTTTTTCCCACCCTATATTAGGGCCCCTCAATCTGGAAAGATTACGGTTGAACAAAGGGAGCACAGTGTAAATCCATAGATTAGGAAATAGGGCATAACAATGCATTTTTCTCACAACATTCAAAAAGATTTGACATAGGCAGTATGCAGAAAGCAAAGGTAATATTTCTATTTTAAATAAGTTTTAAAATAGAAAAATGCAAGGCATTTAGAGAAAATAAAATATAACCTGATTACTTAGACTTGGATTTAGCACTATCCCCAGAAGTAATTAATACCAACCCCAAAGCAAATATAAACAGATATTTAATTGAATTTGCAGAAATTTCAGTCTGTCCAATAGATCAAATTCAATATGATTTAACCCATATATTAAGCATCTGCTATGTGCCAGACCTTCTTCTCGGTGCTGGGGATACAGAAGTAGACAAAAGTCAATCCCTCTTTCAAGAGGAGAGCACAATAATCAAACTCACAGTGTGTGATATGATGGGTGATGGTGACCACTGTGAAGAAAAACAGAACACAGTCTGTGATTGAATGATGTTGTGTATATGTGTGTGCGCATGTGCGAGCTAGTTTATAACTAGTGATGGGGAAGGTGAACTTTGCGTAGAGACCTGTAAAAAGGGAGTGTGCTTCTGGTACTGAGTCAAGTGGACTTTATCTATGAGGCTAGTGTTGCAGGGAGCCAGAAGAGGACAGCAGAGAGCTGGGGAGTGGGAGAGGTGTAGTCATACCTGTGGAATTCCTTGCTCTAGGAATCTTGGAGTCCCACCACTTTGGAAGGCTTGTGAGAGAGCCACAGATGAGAGTTGGGGCATACTTGGGACAAGCATGGTCATGACATTATGTCGAACTACCTAGAGAAAAAAGGGCTGCAGAAAGTTTTTCAAAAAGCATCATAGACACAGACAACAATATGGTGATTACCAGAGGGAAAGGGGACTTGGGGGGAAATAGAAGAGGGTAATGAGGGAGGAATGGTGATGGAAGGAGACTTGACTTGGGGTGATGAACACACAATACAGATGATGTATTATAGAACTGTACACCTGAGACCTATGTAGTTTTATTAACCAATGTCACTCCAATACAGTCAATAAAAAAAATTTAAAGGCAGGAAATGGAAGCCAGCAAACTGGGGGAAGCTGTCAGGAGATATAGATAACCCCAATCAGAATCACCCTTGTAGCCAAGAGCTTGATGAGACTCCATCTGTAGCTCATTAAGGTGATTTCTGGAAGAGCAATTTGGGGTGTTTGAGAATGGTGTGAGTCACTTTGCTCTCTTCCACAATACCAGAGTTGGGTGTGCGTTTTCTGTATCTTTTCCCATCCTTGTATCCGAAAGATAAAGAGTAGGAGGCACGAAGATCAAAATCATTTTTATTATTGTGCTTAACAATTTCTACCAACTGGTTGCCAGAGATATTGAAATGTCCCTCTCCCCCGCCCCTTTTCTTTCTGTCTTTGAATTCTGTAACTTTTTTAACAATTAAGAAATAACTGAGGAAAAGCTATTTCTTGTTAGAGTATAAGAAACCCAAGTCTAGATTACTGGCATGTAGAGCAGCAAAAATATTACCTAGATCCTTAATACTGTACCTTTTTTTTCTTAAACCACAACTGTTGAAGAAGAAGGAAAACTCATCTTCATACAGATTTGGTTGTGGGAGTGGTAGCTGCTTGTTTTGCATTTGGTCCAGTGCCAAACATTCATGCCATTGTAGTCCCTATCTTCTTCTGTTCATTTTATTATTATTTTTTAGTTCAGAAAGTCTGTTTACCTATATTTCATAAGCCCCTTTCAATCAATATGGTTTCTTTCCTCTTCTTTTACGCCTTTAATAACATGTTTTTGTCTCCTCTGATGCTTGGGCAACTGGAATCAGAATCCACAAAAGGTGGCTCTACCATAATCACTTTGAGTTCCATAAGGAGAAAGATGTTTACAGGCAACTTTGCTCCTTTTTTGTTAAAGGGATTAAGAAGCTGAGCTTTTAAAATTCTTGCATATAACATTGACATTTCCAGAGTGTGTTTGGACCAGGGAGTTCAAAGAGAAGGAATAAAAAAGAAAAGCCAATATGACTTTGTTTTTTACCTTGCTGGAGGAGCTGTTTGTGCAAATCGCCTATAAGCTTATTGACCTGAATCTTTGACTCCTTGTTTCCTCTGGATTTGGCTGGAGTGGAGACACTGATGGAGCCCTGATAGAGCTGATTGAACAGCCCCCAGCTTTGCTTGGCACGAGCCTCCCTTCCCTTCTCCGCCACCTCCCCCTCCCTCCACATGACATTATTGTTCCTTGGCAAACGCTCTGTTCTTCTGGATTCGGTACTTCTTTAAAAATATATATATGTATTTGACAATTTTCTTACATAAGTCATCCAACCATGCAAAATGAAAAGTAATTCATTTTTGAGACTAGAAATAAAGGCTATAAGTGTCTTATTTGTGTTTTTATCTCATGAGACTGAGAAAAAGAAAACCTTATAATATTATAGTTTCATTTTTTATAACTGCCTTAAAACCCTCAAAACATTATTTTAGTTCTCTTTGGGATCAGAATAATTTTTTTCTTAAACCACAACTGTTGGAAAAATGAGGGAGCATTTGAAAGTAAATTATTCTCACAAAGGAGTCAAAATTTTCTTTGTTTTGATGGAACCAGAAGGTATATAAATTTTGCCCATGAATTTGTATAGGTAAGGACTAGTTCAAGCTTGGTCTGCCTACTTCATGTCTGATCCCAGATAAATCATTGGAACAATTTCAACAAAATCAAGATGATTGATCTTATACCATGCTGAAATGACTCATGATGATATCATTTATACAAATCACGTATGATAATTACACCACTTTCTTGCATTTGATCAAATAAATTCATTTCTTTTTCCTGTGAACTGACCATCCATAGATCTCCACTGTGCAATCTGTCAGATATTTTTGAAACATATTAAAACTTGATAGAATATATAATCATATAGTTCTTTGGTAATTTATGAACAATTTCATATTGTAATAAAGTATATTTTATCCTGCTTCTATCTGACATATAAGATGTTGGGAGATATTTGCCCAAGTTTTCATTACATCCTTATTTTATATCAGCTTCATTATTATTAATAATAAAAATTGCAAGTTAATATAAACCACTTTTACTATTTTAAACATTGTCCTTTTGCTATTATGTTTAAGGATTTTGCAAGTGTAAGAACATTTTTTTGAATGAAGAAAGTAGTTTTGATCAAGTTGTAATGATACAAATAGCAATTTTAAATTAAAAATATTGTTATTTCAATTTTATTTGCTGAAATGATATATATATATATATATGTAATGTATATCATGCAGATCTACATTAATGTCTTCCAATCATTTACATCTAGTAACTCCTACATTTCTATTTAAAAGAAAATTAAAAGTTTGAATAGCTTAGGGAAGCCTGGAAAGCTAATTTATTTTAATCATGGAATTAATGTAGTTAACAACCCTGAATTTGACTGTTGGTCACATTATAGTTTGAGATAAAATGTTATCATTTTAGAGAAACAGATTTTGGAATTTGCTCTCTCCTCTACTTTTTAGCCTTAAACGTCATGAATGATTTAAAAATGTTTGTTCTGCACTAGAATTTTTTAGTTTCAAATGAAATAAGATTTTCAAAGCTCTTAATTGCCTGATATAAAATTCATATTTTCTTGTTAGTATGTAAAATTTTTCACTATGTTTGATTATCATTCTAGAAGCAACTGAAAGTATTAAAGAATTTTGCCCCTCTATTACCTGCTGGGACAATGTTTATCTCTGATATGCCTAGAATGAGTAAAAGGAAATGTGGAAATCTGTGGCATGATGAATTTAACTATAGTAATATAGCCAGTCACTTTTTTGTTGTTCTTGAAAGGTCAGGTAAAAATAACTGAATGTGTGATACCGCTTAAGTCAATACTGATAACAAATGCAGATTGTTATTTCAGCTTCTTTTTTTGTGGTTCAGTGAGATTCCAGAGATTGACATTGAAACTACATACCAATTATAATAATTATAATAATGGTAATAACAACTTTCGTTTGCTGATGGCTCCTGAAAGTCAGACGTCATGCTGTACAAGTATCATCTCTAATCAACTTACTATCCGTCAGGATGGATGTTATTTTCCCTTGTCACTTCCAGAGGTTCAGTAACTTAGCCAAAGTCACCGAAGTACTAAAGGTTAATACTGAATTAAAACTTAGGTTATTGTACTTGTAAAAACAGAGAACTAATTCCATTTGCTGATGTCTATCATTATATAATCCCCGTAGAAGGAGAGGAACACATCTGAGAAAACCTGGACATATGAAGTATAAAACTTGCTTTTCAAGGTTATTTTTAACCTGGCGTTCTTTCATTAAACATGTATTAAACATGACGTGTCAGTCAAGAGTAAGGGCATTTATAAAAACAAAAATTAAAAAATGTTAAAGTAAGTGAATTAAGGGTATGCTTTAAATATTTCTGTCATTTTGGTATTTCTTGAAAGACTGTCAGTATTAACCAGCTTGCAGTAAGTAGAATTGGCATTTTGAGAGAATGAGAAGGCTCTATTGCATGCTCTTTAGACTCATTACACTAATGGATGACTGTGTTACCCTGGTTTGGTGGCAAGAATAAGCCACAATTCCTTATTGCCTGTTTACTATAAGGTTGTTTCCAGGTAAATCAGAAGAATGGGGTCGAACCAAAATGTGTGTGTATTTGGACAGAAGCTAGTAATAAATGGCAGAAATGTTTACATAGCCATCAAAACTCTTTGGATAGGAATTTCAGCCCTGCAGGAATGTTTGCCAAGTGAACTCTTTAAAACAGCTTGACCTTAACGCAAAATAAGGCCAAATAAAAAGTGGAGAAAGGAAGGAAGGAAGAGGGGAATAGGGCATTGTTTGCAGCGAAAGCTCTGGGCACTGTGAAAACTTTTCATTTTTCTGAAGGAAATGCAGTACCGCAGATGGTAAGAGTGGAAGTGAGATAAACATAGGAACTGGAAAAGTAAGCAACACATTCTAACAGGTTCTGTATCAAAGATCTGGAGAAGCAGGAAGATTAGACAAGGAACTGTTCTGAAACTTGACAGTGGCTGCACATAGCAGAGATGGAAAGTGAAATTGCACAGACAGTAGGCTGTGATTATATTTTTCTGACAGTGAAAGAGGAAGGTCTCTTTAAGGGTTATTTTTAAAGATAGAGATTTATCAAGTTGGAAATCTACCGTACTGAGGTATAAACACTTTGCCCTCCTACCTCTTTAACAATGGGATTTGATGTAATTTCTCTCATTCCCATAGAATTAACACAAGACACTATATCTGCGGTCTTAGATAAGTTTTTTTTCCAATGCAGATTATGGTCCAGATTAGTTAACCAATACTGAAAACTTATGTTGTTTATTTCTGGTTGTATAATGTTAGCATAGATGTGTGTGAATGCCCATACATGTGTGCACAAAGGCAGAAAGGGGAATATATAAAGAATGTTCTCATTCCTTAAAGATATTTTATTATGGAAACTATTCACCACCCAGTATCTACCTCATTTAATCCTTGTGCCCTGTGCTCCTGTAGCCTATCCTAGTGGCTGGCTACTAAAGAGAATTCCAAAATACAGTAACTCATTACAAGGAACAAGTCTACAAATACACAGAGTGATACCAGGAAAAAATGGGCAGGGAAAATAGTTTATATCCTAAGGAAAATCCAGTTTTAAAAAGAGCAATGTTTTCCTTATAATACTGGCCGTTGTGTTGGGGAACTTTTAAGATGACCCTAAAAAGATCAGATCATTAAAATAAGGAAAGAATTTTGAAAATTTATATAGAATGAACATCTTATCCTCACACTTAACACTACCAAATAAATATTAGATCTACTCATTCACCTTTTCATTTTATTTAACAGTTATTTAGTAGATATTCTTATATTGAATGATAGACCTAAGACTTCAATGTAGTGTAGTGTAGCTCTAAAATTCCTTGCTCATAAAGACTCCTTCCAAAGCCTTGCACCTAATTTTGTGATTTTAACTTTGTATTCTTCTTCTAGGGAGGGACTTCCAAACTGTATAAGCTTCAGGCCCATGGAACTTGAATTGATCTCTGTTATTACCTTCAGCAAATAGGGGTGACCTCATAGGATACAGCAATAATCAAGAATGTTAAGTTGGGCTTCAAGTTTCTAGTTCTTGGAAAGCCTTGAGTAAGATTTCTCAAGTATCTCAGTATTTATAATAGGTATTTTAATTTCAAATTTATTGTCACTATTAGTTGCCCTGAGCCAAAAGAGACCACAGATACTCCTGAAAGTACTGTGTTAAAAATTAAAACAGACAGGAGAGAAAATTCTCCCACATTCCTGAAAATCTAGATAATGCTGTGGATACCATCTGTGTTTTCCCTGTGTTATCAGCAGCAGCCAAGGACCTCTTGCCAGCCCTGAGGGAGGAGGGGATGTGGGAAGACCTTGCGGTAAAGAGTCTGAATAGGTCTTGTGATAGCATACTTGATTGGAATATCCTGCTGGTGGAAGTGGATATGGATCTCATGGATCTGAGTTGGGACAAGGCTGACATGACCTGGAATAATTTTTTTTCCCCCCGACAGATTTGAAAACTTCATTAGTATTAGGTTTAGTTGTGAAAATAGAATCCTGGGAGCTTCCTCAGACTTTCCCACTAATACCCCATTGTCCAGAATATATAGTCTTAAGTAGTGGTCCACCTCACTAAAAGGGAGGCTAAGAAATGTAGTCATTTTTTCAGGTGGCTACATGCCAACTCTAAATGTTGTTACTATGGAGAGTTTTCAGCTATGGAAAGGGCATATTTTTGTCTTTACTTGATTATTGGGGTAATTAATGACTCAAAGCCTTGTGGCAATCAATGCATGTTTTATCCAATTGATTAAGTATTTATTGAACATCTATTGGGTTGGCCAAAAAGTCCATTTAGTTTTTATCCACAAAATAAACGACACATTTTTCATTTTCACCAGTAACTTTATTGGTTTGGATAGTTTGAGTATATTGGCTATCTCCCACGCAGTATAATGCTGATTGTTCTCAATTAATGTCTAGATTTGATCTCTATCGACTTCAACTGCTCTACCCAACCATGAAGCATTGTCTAGCGAGAAATCTCCAGCAGGAGACTTTGCAAACCACTTTTGACATGTTTGATCAGTCACCTTCTCCATACACTGCACAAATCTTTTTGTGTGTTTCAGTGCCATTTTTACCTTTCTTGAAATAATAAAGCATAATGTGCTGAAAATGTCACTTATTTTCTTCCATCTTCAGACTTAAAATGACTACACAAAAATTCAGCAATTCTGATTTTTTAAAAAATGCACACTGATATGACAGCTGTCACAATACAGTCTAACAACATTTTTTTTTTAATAAAGTTAAAAACAACTAAGTACTGCTATAGCCATCTTACAGAAAAAACAAATGAACTTTTTGACCAACCCAATGCTATATCAGACATTGGGAGATATGATGTGAATACCATTTGAGTAAACACAAGGAAGGCTCTGGCTATCTGGAATTTCAATTATATTTGGGAGGTAGAGATTAATAAAATCACGCAAGTGGTACAGTGTAGTTTTACCTAGTGAGGATGTTCAGAGAAAGTGTTCTGAAGAATGGCACACTTGAGATACAGCATGTGATGTTGAATAGGCATTCACTAGGTAAAAAGGAGTAATGAAGTCTCAGAGGAAACAGCATTATGTTGACAAGAGCCTGGTGGGCCTGCAGAGAAAGAATGGGCACCATCGTGTGAGCTGACCCAGAGAGATAGGTATGGGCCAGAGAGATGAGGAAGGACAATGAGCACAGGGTGAAGGAAGGGGAATAATGAAAGGAAGCATAAGAGAGGAAGATAAATATCTTGAAAGCTGAAACATTACATGCAAATTTGAGCTTCCCCTAAGCCAGAGTAGAAAGAGAAAATGGAAGCATAAGATATAATTTTCAGTGGTCAAGCTGTAGAAGAAAACAGAGTTTATCAAGAGAAATAAAGGTTATTACCTACCTGTGAGCTGTGAGAGTCATTCATAATTCGGGTGTTTGAACTAATGTTGGATAAAGGGTGTTCAGATATGGAACAAAGTCCTTGTTAGTTGCTGCTCAGGAACATGCATTCTCCATTGCCCATTGTATTTTGAATGTATGGCTTGAACAAAGTCTATTTATAATAAGCAAATTATGTTGTATTAATTGCTAAAGTGATTACTTATGAATCATATTCTTAAGTGGATAGTGAGAGGGGAATAGCATCTCTGGAATGAATCATTTTGTTAAAAGGGAAAGGCTAAACAATAAAACTATATGGAAAACAATGTTTAAATAAACCTTCTCAAACTGGTTTTATCTTTGTGTAGATTAGGTGGCTTGTTGGGGAGAAAACTTCAAAGATTGAGAGATTTGGCTTCACTTTTTGCTGTTGTTGTTGATGGTGATAATGACTTCCTAAAGTGAATGCTGGGTTTGAAGCTAGGTGACGGAGACCAGCAAGTTAAAGAGATAGTGCTTTCTTGACGGCAGAACAGACCTTACAAATATGTAAATTATGGCTCCTCATTTACAGATTGTCAGACATTATTTATCTTTCTCTTGGAACAAGAAGTGCCTTAATTGTGTAGAATCTTCCTCCAAATGGAGTATAGTACATGCAATATTTTTATGTGTTTTTTTTTTTTTTAATTATTTTTGGAGTTGGGGAGGAGGGAAGAGAAAATAAGAAATTGTTTAAATATGAACTTTCAAATACATATTGTAGAAACATCTTTAAAGTAGGATGTCTTTCCCCCATACTTTCTTGTATATTTGACTTTTCCAAGTACTCATTGAGAGAAACAATGAGGAATAAAATTCTTTGAATGATATACTGCTAAGAATTTGCCATATTTTAACTCAGTGGAAATTTTCTTTATGCTCCAAACCGTCAGTGAACTTAGTTTGAGAAAATCTTTTCACATGGAGGGTGATATTGACATCAGGGATGAGTGTTCAGTACTGTAGAAAGAATTCCTTCTAAATTATAGATGCATTTAATGTGACGCTTATATGCTACAGTGACCATAAATGTTAGTATTTTCAATATTTTTCCTTACAGGCTATAATAAAATGCCACAAATTACAGTAGTCACCCACTGACTATAGAGACTGAGTTTCTTTTCAAAATAAAACTTATCCCTGGATCACTGTCAACTGTCTTGGGATGTTTTCTTATCCAGGGTATGAAAATATATAATGAAAAAAAAATGTGGATTCTACTTTTTGAATCTGTTTAATTGTTCATAATCTGGGATATGAGAAAGCTATTACATGTTACAAGGAAATTTCCTGCACTTTAAAAATTCATCCTGTGCTGAGTGTAACTATCCAGAATTTGGCAAAATCCATTTTCTAATACATTTGTAGTAAGTTATAAGGAGAGTTGAGACAGACAGACACCGTTATAAGGATCCACAGAACAATAAACCTATTCTTTTTAGTTGAACTGTTCAGATATCCATTTAGGTATTTAGCAAACATCATTCCATATTTTTATTTTTGTATCTGGAGATATAACTATGTCTATAATTTGGCAATGCAGAGTTAATTTAACATGACATTTTGGCTTGGATAATTGATAACCAAACAATTGTTTTGAACCAAACAATTTTTGTGAGACCATTAGGCAAACAAAACTGAATCTTAAACTTAAATGTCCTCGCCCTTCAATGCAAGCTGTAGTTTTCTGTTTTTGACTGTTAAAGTACTTTAACCAAAGCTATCTTGTCTGATGATAAAACCATAAGTGTATGAAGCTCACACATTTTTCATCTCTTTTACGACCTTATCTTTCATGAGCGGCTTCTGTGAAGGTATCCTAACTATAGGAAGCACCTGGAAAACATACATGATATCTTTTCTCTGATAAGCAGTTGTGAACAAGAAAGTAGATCTGTCACTTCTGAACTGTTCATTGTTAAAAAATACTTTGATGATTTAGCTGATTGCAAAATACATTATAGGGATGACTAACAGCTACAGTAACACTCCTAGTCAAGGAAGTTCAATAGTTACATTGTACAAGAATTTCTGTAAGAGGTTACTATTGATAGGAGCTACACGGATTAAAAGAGCAGGGTTGAGAAGGGCTGTTTGGTTGCATGACTGCTTTCAAACACTGCTGCTATTTTGTGCTGAGAGTGACTGTCTCAGAAGGTGACAAATCTTTAATTTCTATGGGAATATCTTAACTTTTGGTGAAAAGATGTTTGTGTTTTTGAAATTATTTTTGTCTGTCAAGTAGAGCCCCTTCATTTACCACCTTGCCAACAATACCTCCTATGGAATTTAAAGATTCTGTTTCATGTGTTTCAAAGACTATATTCTAGTGCACTTCCCCCAGTCAGTTGTGCGGTGTATTATATTGCTCAGTAACACCTTCAATTTCCTCCTATAGGGCTCTCATTGATTCTGAAAACTAGACTAAGAAAAATGGAAAGGCGCACAAAATATGCATGATATCTTCTAAAAGAGCAACAAAAGAGTTTAATCTTGCAATGGAAAACCATTAACTCCATAGCCATAATTTTAGAAATATTATAGATTTTGTTACTGCTTGACATTTATTCCATTTCATCTTTTTATGAATTGGTTTCTGGATATATTTAGTGATTATCCCATTAAGTTGTTTGTGCTTTGCTAAAAATACACTGAAATTTCTATTTAAAAGTATGTGAATAAAGAATTTAGCAAGTAAATGAATGAATGTCAAATGCATTCCTAGCTCTCTCTGTAGTTCTCCTTCTAGCTGCCTTTTCTCTCTTCCTTTCCTCTTCTTACCAACAAAGCTTTCAAAGCAGTATCTTAACAAATTTGTTATTGTTGTATTGGCTGTTAATTATTCATGCCATTTTTCTGAAGCCACTTGAAAGTGCTGATTTCAAACATATAAAAGTAAAAAATGGATAGAAGTAAAAAGAACAACTGTCAGTATAGTCATTTCCATTCAAATCAAGTAGAAGCTGGAATTGGGTTAATATCAAAATGAAGTTCTGTTCATAAATTTTCCATGAGCATAAATATATTGATAGGAAAGAAGCAAGTCTCTATTGTGAAGGAAAAATCGTGTTTTTAAAAAGTAATTCAGAGATTTCATATTCGATTAAATTATTTTTTAATCATTTCATTTTTCATTAGGCAGGAGATTAAGAATGAATTAGGTAAAAACATTATCATAAAAATGAGAGCTAGTTTCCTGAGATAAACTTAGAAGATGAAGGCTATAAAGTTGAAAAATATGACATATTTTAGTTATTTAATAGAAACAGTGTGCCGAAAGCAATTAATTAGTGAATGTCATGCCATTGTAGTAGATTATGGTAAAAAGAATGAAACCAGATCTAATTACCTCACTGGTCAATGAGCAATGGTTATTGATTAAGCATCTGTATGTAGTTGATTTTACTAAGATCTATTTAAATTGTACACCTTAGAAAAAATAATATTTATAAAGATTAAATTCATTGAACATTTCATTTTAATACATAAACATAATGAATAAACAGGGTATATATATATCTATATATATTTTTTTCATAAATATGTATATGTATATATATGTATATGTATACAGCTATCTGATCACATCTTGCTCTTTGTTGTTCAAAATTCAGTACACTTTGTAACACCAGCAGGGACTTGAAGTATGGTCTTTGGATTCAGACTCACCTGGGATCAATTCTTGGCCCTGCCACTTACTAGCAATGTGCCTGCACAACCTCTCTTGGTTTACTCTCTGAAATATAAGGGTACTAGTGGATAACATAAAGCGTTTAGCTAATGCAGTATGGTGCACAAGAAACAGTAGCCATGTTTAGGTCTAATACAGAATCTGAGATTCATGACGTTATATCTGCTTTATTATTCTTTATGATTCCTGTATTTGGCATATCGCAGATACTGAGATGAATATAATTTAATTCTGACCCATTTTGTTTTCTACACCCTAGTGTGTCATTTTATATGACATTCTTAAGGTATTGGTCATCTTTCCCTCTTTTGCCTTCCTTCTTTAAGAAAACAGCATCAAATAACCAAAAACTTTAAACTATTCTTCTCTCTCAGAATTTATTTTCATTAAAGCGATATATATTATACATTTACCCAGTTTTATAGATGGCTTAATAAATGCAATTTCTTCTGAGCTGCTAACTGCGTACAACCATTTTTACAGTGTTTCTTTAATTACTCTGTAGCATTTTTTCCCAATAGTTCTAATTATGTGCTACATTCTGAAACTAATTAAACAAAGCATTCCATGAATCGGGAATATCAATACTGCGTATTGCTCCAGATGTTGGCGCAAGTTGAAATCTAAGCTCTACAGTTTTGATTTGGTAGTTAAGTGACATTTAATGAAAATAACTTATTATATGAAATTACTAGTTCAATCAAGCCCTTAATAAGCTGAATTATAGTATTTTCATTTGGAGCGATTTATCCAGTTTCTCTGTGCCTCAAAGGTCTGCTGGTATTTGTAGTCATGCTATCATTTTCTTTTCCTAGTGATACTGGGTAAGCATAATTGTGCATAAATTTGACCTACACTGAATGAAAGAAAGGACTTTACTCCGTTCACCATCATATGGTAGCAACATTTCTCCGTTCTCTTTGGCATCTTAAAACTTCACCTGGATCCCACTCTTGCATCATTGAAGTGTCTTTAGTTTCACCACCTTCAAGCTGCTGTTTTCCTTGCACAATAACTTACGCACTATGATGTTTTTCATAAGGGATTCTTTGGGAAAGTGGCTCTTATTTATAATCTGCAAAATGGAGCCTCAAGACATTTTATCTGTGGAGTTCAGTTTCATCTAAGATTGTGCCTCCAAGATTTCAGATATTTATTGGTTCTTTCCTCCAGGCAGCTGCTACTGTACCAGTCTAGGTTAGGTGTCATGCCTGTGCGCCCTGTCCTACCCTGAACTGCTCCCATCAAAGCCTTCATCGCATGAAGCTGCCATCCATTGATCTGTCTCTGTCCTAGCCTGCAGGATATGTGAG
The DNA here is from genome assembly GCF_987537825.1 of Furipterus horrens. Classification (NCBI taxonomy): domain Eukaryota; kingdom Metazoa; phylum Chordata; class Mammalia; order Chiroptera; family Furipteridae; genus Furipterus; species Furipterus horrens. Next base: position 23,310,604 of record NW_028327177.1, on the reverse strand, counting down.
AAGAGGACCGGTATTTGTTTTGCATTCTTAGTGTTCAATACAGTGCCTAGGAATCAAAAAGTAGTATTTTAATCAATGAAGGATGGTTTTTACCACCTCTGTTCAATAAAGATGAACATTTATAGATTCAGGTGAAATCTTTCAACTTCTAATTATTGTCATTATGATTACTCTGATATATTCTTCTGAATATATTTGTTTTTCGCTATATTTGTCATTATTTTTCCTCCCAAATATGTAATTTGCCTAATAAAGTATTTCGGAGTGGAGTTTACTATAGTCTCACAAACGTTTTGGGCAAGGATATCTGAGACATGACTTAGTGTTGTTACGGAACGAGCAAGGCAAAACTCCAAGACCAGAGATCTGACAAGGTGCGTTCATAGAAACTCAATAAATATATGTTCGTTACCATACTTATGCACATGGTTCATATCAGTCCCCCACTGAAATAACTCTAATGCCTCTCACTGACTCAAGTATGAAGGCAGAACTCCAAAATTAATCACAATAGGTTCTTCCTGGTCAATGCCATTTTATGCTTCTGGCCTCTTGAATTTCTGTATCTTAACTGTTCTCATTTGGAATTCTTCATAGATAGACTGCTCCGATTGTTGGTTTTTATGGGTGGTCACCTTTCTTATGCAAATTAACTATTGCCTTAACTAGATTAAATGGTTTTTAAGAGAAAGTAATTTTTTCCTTTTTCATGTATTTCATAGTATATTCAAAATATGTTTTATAAATGCTAATGGAAACGTTTCCAACAACTTAAATGTAGAAGTAAAATTCATGAAGATTTACTCATTTGTGTGTCCATAAGGGTGATACAGTTAATAGCTGAATATAAAACGTAATTTTTCCAAATAGTTCTGCCCAGGATTTTACTTTCTTTTCTCTAGGCCCTGGGATATGTGGTTTTTAACACCACGGTCTCATGCTTGCTTATTTATGCATTGCTCTGGTCTTCTTCTTCTCTTTCAGCTGTGAATGGTTCTCTCCTCAGCCGGTGTGGTGGGGATGGGAGGGAGAAAGGCAGTTTTGCAAGAATGCCAGACTGGCAGTTTGGAGAGTCAAATTGCATTCCTAACCTTGTACAAACAGCTGCTTTGGGTGGTCTCTCCATTCTCCCCGTAAACCCTACTATCCTGCTGTGGGGGGAAAAGAGACCTAAGCTGCTTCAGCCTGTCATCCCTGAGCTGACTGGGAAGCGCTGTGGCTGAAGTATGGAAAACTTTGGGAGAGATGCCTTATGCAGAAATAAACGCAGTGGCCATAAGCCCATAAACAGTTACTGGCCCTATCTGTACATTAATTTCCTGATCAGCAAATTTGTTTAATCTGGGTTAGACGATCTCCAGAGTCCCTTCTGGTGCTCACATCCCTGTGTTTCAGATTCATAAGGCGTCAGAAGAGTGCCTGGAAGGAGTGGATGCTGTTTAAATTTACAGGTTCCATCCTCTACTCTTCACTATTGGGGAGGACATTTTTCTTTGTAAAGTCCCCTGCATTAGTGCCCTCAGTTACATTCTCTCTCTATGGAAAAGGTATCTAAATATCATTTATCTAGGTGATAGATTCTAGTCCAAATGAAAAATTTTAAAAAGTATGGGATAGGTCAATATTTCCCTAAATTGGGTCAGGTATCCCTCGTGGTCCTCAAGAAGATTAAGATGGTACATTCATACTATATTAAATAACATTGAATCAGTTGGTGGAAAGTTTTAAAGTTTCTGATATTCTTTGTATTTCAATGGTAATGTCTCAAGCCCCTTTTACTATGACTTAAATAGTTTACCATTTGCTACTCTTTCTTTGTATTACAACGAAATGAGACCAGAGACTCAAAGTCTAGACAGACATAGTGACTAGGATATAATAGTGTTAGTTTTATTTTTATTGAAGCTAGTTTTCTGATTAACTTCTATTTTTGACATCTGATACTGATTTTTCATTTGTAGCAATGATAAAAAGTTCTTGCTTTTTAAAATGTGTTTATATGTTATAAAAATGAGGCAATTTAAAGAATTACACAAATTATTGCAGAAGTCATATTAACATCACCTTAATACCATTTGTAGTAATAATAGTTTCCTAAAAATTCTCTATTTTGTTAGTTTCTTGGAAAGATTTTAAAAATTTGGTGTATTGTTTGTATACTATAAAAATTTAAAATATTCAAGATATGGGCAACTGTGTGGAAAATAATGATTGAATACTTCAGAGGGCAAGCAATTTAATTTTAAAAATTTGGCATTATTATATTCAAGATGTAGTTGCCATATTTTTAGTATTCATTCTTTCTATTTCTGGTGTCACATTTTCTTGTTATTTTGTTTTTAGATCTCTATTATAATTTATAAGAAGTTTCTGTTTAATGTTTTTGTATGCACCCTGTTAAAGTGGATTACTTTCCTTCAAAGCACATACTTTGTTACATTATCACTTAAAATGAAGGTACTTGTAAGTTATATTTTTACTTTTAAAATGTAGTTGCATTGTTAATGTGTTTCTCCTTCTTTGCTATAGCTATGCTTCTGCTCAAAATATATTATGTTTTTCTTCTATTATGTGGAAATGAAGGTATGGAATTGTACAGATTGATTGCACTCACTCTATTATAAGCATAGCTCTGTAGCTTCTTGCGTTGTGAAGATTGAGTTCCTGGTTCATCTTATAGGCTAATCATTTAATTGTGGCCTTTTTATACCCATTTTTAAAATAAATACAACCTAGTTTTAGCAAGCTTAAACCTAGGGGAAAAGAAAATCTTCTTCAAAATAACCTATTTTCACCCCAAAACATAAATATGTATTTTCCTTCATATTTAATTTTGTCTGTAACATTTTGCCTCTGTAAACATTATAACTCAGAAATAAGTGAGTTAAGGTTTTCTGTATTGAGAGCACTATAAAAATTACATACTGCTTTTCAAATTTTCTTCTTATATATAATATTAATAACTCTAAATGAAAATAATTATGGAAATGTTCTTTATTGTGTATAGCAGTTAACTTTGTTGATGAATAGTGCTGATTTTGTTTATTATAAAGCTATAAGGAATATCAAAATGATTAATCATGAACATTTGTCAGTATAATGGCAACACATATACCAAATATATAACTAGACATATTCTAAGCACTTGCCTCCCTCCGTGAGAAATTAAATGTCGAACAAGGCTTTACTCATTTCCCTTTCTCTCTGTTGGTGTTTTCTAGGTGATGATGAAGGGGTCCAGGAGATGGCAGAGTCAGATGGGGACACACAGGCAGAGAAATCAGGGCAACCAGGAGTTGAGACAGGTGACTGGGATGGACCAGGTAGGACATAAAATTTAAAATTCAACCATCTGTTGCTACTATCAGAAATGCACTTCTTTTTCTTAAATTTTAATTAAGTTGTAAAACCCTTACAACCTCAACTCTGATTTTTAAAAATTATTTGTGTATATACTGCTTATACATAGGAGGTTAAGTAAACATCATTATTTAAAGATTTTGACCTTTTTCATAAACTGCAAAACCCGAAGTGTTACCTCAGCTTGAAGTCTTCATTTTGCTTTCTTTCATAATCTTACCAGAATTAGTCATCTCTACTTGCTTTTTCTTTGGACAGAAGTCTTTATGCCATATCTACATTCAAATTGGGCATTTTTTAAAGCTTAGAAACAAGTAACAAACAATAATACTCTAATGAAGTATTTTCATTTTTGTCATATTGTATCATAGATTGAATCTCAGTATGTATTTAGAAAATTAGAAAATACCAACAGATGCCCCCCATAGATTCAGTTTTCATTTTTATGAATGAAAATTAAATTTAATTTTCAGGATCTTAAGAAAAAAACAAAAACTGGTCAAAATACTCCAAAAAATCAATAAAATTTTATGTAATATATATAGTTCATAAAAACCCTGTGAATAAAATTTGATATCTGTTGCCAAAATCTTTTACAATTAATGGCATATTTATAAATGAAAAATGTTATATTGTAGAGCTTAAGAATATGTGAGTTTTGAAATAGTTTTAGCCATAGTTTCCAAAGCAGTAACATTTTTCATTAAGAAAGATCCCCACATTTCAATCACATTTTCACCCTTGCATGACTTTGCAAATTGCTCTCTGCTGTGCATGAAGAAGAGAGGGACTCCTGTGGCAATTTTCTGGAACCAGCAGCTGGAAAATATAATGCAAACAAAAATGAAGATACAATATATCTGATTATTATGATGTCATTTCTAAATTTATTTATGATACACATAAATGTTTGTTTTCTGTATACCATAGCATGCTAAACAAGATTTTGCATCAAAATTTATTAAAGTACAATAATACCACAGTTTAAGAGTTTGAAAGAAAATGTAGACTTCTGGCATTCTCACCTTATTGCATAATGCTTTCATCTTCTCAATTTAGAGGAGAATTCCTTTGATTAAAAAAAATAGGAAAAAATACTGAGTAGCAAGGTAAAGCATAATGCTGTCATTCAGGGTGAGATTTTTCACTTTTAAGTTAAATTTATTTAATGCGGATGATTTAATGAAAATTTTCATTATTTTAAATTGGAGAAAATGTTATTTTTTGTGGCACATGTGACTATGTAAAAAATTTCAAGAAAATATATGTCTTTAAGCAGGTATGTGTATGAGAAAAAATTTTTGTATATACTGTAACATTGATAAAATATTTCACAAAATATATTTAATTATTTTTAAATTTTCTGATTAATAACGCTCACTAATTACAAAATAATACTATTAGGTATTTATTTTTTAAGGTAGAATATTTATTTTCTTTCCCTTAATTAGGAGAAAGTATAGGGGATCGTTTTGTAGTTTTGGTATTGCGTAACATGGAGATTGCATCAATATTTTTACCCAAATTTTTGTCATTCACAAAACATTATTGGTATTTTCCAACCTCACTGAGATAAAATTGTCCAGGTTTTAGTGACCATTTCCAAACATGTTAGAAAATGAGCTCTGCATTCTAAGCGTTTAGGTACCGATTCTGGATTAGCCACTCTTTTGTTGGGCTATTTTTAGCAATTAGCTTAATCTTTCAGTGCCTATGTTTTCATTTATAAAATGTAGAAAATAGTATTATGGATTTTGTAAGAAGGCATTAGATCATTCACATAAAATGCTAATTATGGCTTTGGAATTTTTGAGTCTCAAAGCAGAATCTATTGAAGTTCTTTCAGCATTTCTTAGAGCCCAGCAGTAGTATATCTGATACCACAAAGGGTAAACTGTAATGCTAAGCATCTAGCTTGAAGTTAGTGTTTAAGACACTAGGTAATGATCCAGGTGTGATTTCAAGGTCTCCTAATTTTAAGACCCTCCTACCCAGTTCTGATAGTCACTCTATTTTTAGTTTTCCCTAAAAATAGACAGAATAATAGAACAAGGAAATTATCTAAAGAATTTGAGGCATAGAACTGACATCATTAAGATAGATCAGTGCTTACCTTATTTTTAAAGAGTTTGATTGAAGACAGCTCCACAACCTTTCTTGATGGCTCAATTCAGTAATGAATCAACTCCTATCTGAAGTGTTCTATTTTTATCAAATGCAAACTCCCCAGTGCAAACTTTTTTTCCTTGTTATTCAATTAAAAGTTACATTTAGTAATTGCTTACATCTTTGTTAACTCCTACGATCAGGTGGAACCTAAACAACTTTTTACAAAATCTGTCTTAAATTTGAGAACATTTCTATGGTAAAATTCTCTAATGTTTAACTGTTTGTGACTTATTTAAATATTTGTCAAGGTCTTATGAATTTTTCACTATTTGAATGGACATCTAGACCCACACTAATCTAGTAAAATTCAGGCCAATGTAAAAAGTCATTACCTCATTATTTCAGTATGTCTGTTTTCAAGTCTTAGGTTTTTTTTCTTGCTCTTAAAAAAATTTCCCTGACACAAGCTTGGTTGGAATCTAATTCATAAGTACTTGTTATCCAGTCTTCTTCCTTTTCATCTATCGTCGTCGTCGGCAGCCGTCCGTCTCGAGAGACGATGGTTGGTGTAGCTTCTTAAGAGTCTATCTGCACCGCCGAGAATGGCTGTGCAGTCCGACTCGGGAGTGACACGGTATCTGTCTCCTCCCGTGTTGAATCGACATCTTGCGATGACGCTGGAGTGTCCTCTCCAGTGAAGCTGAAGCTACAGAGCCTGGGCGGGGTGATATGGAGGGTCTGCTGTTGCCCATGCAGCAGACCCCCCCCTCTCTTCGCAGCTGAAGGGTCCAAGGGAAAGACGGAGTCAATACAGCTTGGCTTCAGGTGCGCCGCAGGAGTTGCCGGTGTTGACTACAACGTCAAACCGCCTTAGGGACTCCGGCTCCGGATTTTCTGTCGGGGTTTACTCCCTTAGCCTTTCCCCTGAAGAGGTATGCCGCAAGGCAGCAGAGGTTTTTTGGAGTCAGAGTTTTCCTTCTCTGATGTGCCCTGACTGGAAGATCGAACCAGCGACACTTAGCTCGCAGGCCGAGGCTCAATCCACTGAGCCAAACCAGCCAGGTTTTCATCTATATTTGCCTATATATCACTTAATATCATTTCTGCCTTCATTAACTAAGTACCTCTTTGTTTCTTTTATTATTCTCATAAGTTTCATGTATTATCACCCTTGCAGTATTTCAGTTTCCAAATATTTTATACATTTACTTATTCAATAAATAGTGATTGTGTACTAATAACTGTGAAAAGTGCCAGGGAGAAGTCTGAAGGTATAGCGTGATACTGTCTACACTCTTTTTGGTGCCATTTCTCTCCTTAACCTCTTTTAATTATTCATATCTTGTTTAGGTCACAGATGCACCAATGAAGCATGTCAAGCTAGGAAGTAGAGAATGGTCTAAACTATAGAAGAAAATGTACAAATTATAGTCAGACAGATCTGTGTTTGAGATCACACATTAACTTCTGGGGCCTTGTGACCTCAGGAATCTTAAACAATCAGGGCCTCAGTTTATCTGTCTTTCAAATGGAAAGAATAACTACCCTGCCAGGTGTTAATGGCCTTCACTTACCAGAACCTCTCCTAACGACCAAGAGTTAGAACGTTGACCTTATTCCGAAAATAATGGTTGCACCTCTAGCTTTCTCTTTTAAGAAAAATCTTTGGAATCACAATCCCTGGCTGAACTCTGGAGTGTTGAGTTATGTATTTAGGTTCAGAAGGAGAGTTGGGGGAGAGAATTCAGATAGGTCATTACAAATTCATTATTTACCTCCATGAAATGACCACCTTAAAAGTCACATATTGCATCAACTCTTCTAAGAACGCTAATTTTCTAGGCTATGTTATTAAAAACATGGTTACTTCTTTTTACACTTGGGAATAGTGAATAATTTGATTTTTCTGGTTTAATATTGAATAAATCTAAGCCTTGCATCAAACTTACAGCAGCTATAATCAAACTTTCCAAGAGCTTAATAAAGGAACATATCATACTCCTCAATTTGTGCAAATAAGTACATGTACTCCCAAATAATGTGTATTAATGCAAATATACACAGATATAAAATTTCGAGCAAGCAGTCATTTAGATTCTTTGACATGAACTTTTCAAGATAAGCGTGTACTTTTATTTAAATAGGTTTTATATTTATATGTTAAGTACTTGGGACATTTTAATCAAAATGAAGTAGAAAATAAGACCCTGAATTGAGTATTTGGTGAATTAGTAGAATAAAATTATGAATAATTTTTATATTATACATTAGAGAATATTACAACTTGCTTCTAAATCAGCAATTTTCATCCTTTTTCATCTCATGGCACACATAATTACTAAAAATACATTACCAAAAATTTTTTGCTGATCTGACAAGAAAAAAAAAAAGTATAATTTTGATTCATTCACACTGGATGACTATTGTGTTGGCTGTTGCTTTTTTTTTTTTTTTTTTTTACAATCTAAGGGAAAAGAAGTCAGTATCCCTGACTAAATAGTCAGGTATTGCATGTTTTAAAATTTTTTGTGGCACAGGGGTTGAAAATCACTGTTCTACATTGGTAAATGGAAATCTGACTTTCCATCAGAGGTAAATTATTTTTGGGTAGTGTAACAAGTGAAGAAAACCACAAGTATTTTTCCCATTTATATTGTCATGCTGTCACTTATCCATTGTATGACTTTGGGTAAGTTATTATTTCACCAAGACCTCAGTTTCCTGGTTTATAAAATCGGGCTAATGATAATAACCACCTCATTAATGATATTTTCTATGTAAAAACTCAGAACTTGAAGCTTTTTACATGCTCAATAAATAATTCTTAATATTACTTTTAGTATCATTTTGGTAATTGTGCTTTAGTAGCCATTACAATGCCTTACAGATGACAAGCCCTCATTAAACATTTGTACAGTGAATTAACTTTGCAGAGACATTTTGTTATATAGAAGTCACCATAGACTTACATTAACTATGTTCTATCCAGCTAGAGTTAAAACATAATTCAGCTAAAGAAATTTTAATGTAAATACATTTTCAAAAATAGTTGTCTAGCATAAAATCAGATGTGTGTACTTGTTGCATCTGGACTAAATATCAATCAAGAAATCATAAGTAAGTCACCTCCTTCAGTGGCTGATCCACATTAAGGATGCATGCACCTGGTTGGGCTAGTTCTACTTTGTGCCTTAAATTAAACTGAGAAGATTGGAATGTTTTGCATAAAGTGGAATGGTAGCCAGAAGACCCCCATGAGGTAGAAGCACACATTAATGATACAGTATTTTTTTCCCCTTACTAGTTAGTCCAAAGAAGGCCTTGGAGATTACAGTTCTGATTTCGTTTCCTTTTTGATTGGGGAAATGTGGTAGATATAAGATCTGGGAAATGCCATTTGAAGTAAATTAACAGAAACCTATGAAACATAGTTAACCATAGATATAGTCTGACAGTAAGAAGAATATTGTGAGAAGCGGAGGAAATCGTAGAATGACTGTGTATTACTCTGACAGTGAATTGGTATTATCTCTGCTATCAGATAATGCAGTTATCATTAATTTTCACATTTGCATTTCAATCTTTGGAAGGAAATGACTCTTGCCGGATGAAGATAAGAGCTCTGTACCACTATAATGAACCATCATTTTATCCCAATGCTTTGTGTCCATATGAAAATGAGGCAGAGAGGAGGCGGGGAGAGGAGGATATGGGGGGTTCAGAAAAACATTATAACAAAGTATCAAAAATTGCTACAGACTTTTGAGCTCCTTATGACACAAGAGGGGGTCAAAATAAATCTTCTATAGTGTAGTTAAGTGGATATCGGATTAAAAAATGAAAGCCTTACTCATTGTAGAACAGAAAACCACATAAACAGAGTAAAAAAGTTCTTTATCTTATTCCCTTACTCCAGTTTGCATTTTCATATAGAATTAAGGCACATATAAATCCAACCAAAAAAAATAAAGGTAGATTGAAGGCAAAGTTCTTATTTGTGGTTTGGGAAGATATGTCCTTGAGTTATAGAAAACTGCATAAAATATACCAATTTATTATTATGACTTATACTTCTTCATTTGTAGAAGAATGGGTTTTAAGGGTATTTAGATAACTCATTACAGAATTTGGAAACACCTAATTAGTGTTTGTAAATTGAACTGGGAAATTCAAGTTAAAGGATAATGATTTCGAGATTAATTTTCTTTGGACTTTGCTTTTTCCTTAAACACCGTGCTGGAAAATGAATACAATGCTAAATTTTGTAAATATATCATGATCCCAGAAAACTATATGACAAACTATTTTTTCTTGTTTTATACCTAGCTCCCATGGGAAAATTCATACATCAAGTGAATACAGTTAAAGCTCCCTTAACTAAACTACAGTGAGTTTCCATCCTCTCTCTAAAACTTACTAATTGAGGCTGTTTTGGGTCGAGTTGTATCCCCACAAAACTTAATGGTGAAGTCCTAACTTCTACTACCTGAAAATATTATTTGGAAATAAGGTCATTGCAGATGTAATTAGTTAAGACAAGGTCATACTAAAGTAGGGTGGGCCCTTAATCCAAAATGAATGGTGTCTTAAAAGAAGAAAAAAATTGGAGAAAGACAAGTACACAAGGAGAAAACTATGTGAAAATGAAGGCAGGAATCGGGGTGATGCTTCTACAAGCCAAGAAAGCCAAAGATTGCCAGGAAACCACCGGAAGCTAGGTGAGAGGCATAGCACAGATACCCTCTCATGATAGTTTTTCAAGTGCTTTCACATCCCTGCTCTGCTCTAATGAAACAAACTATAAATTATAGATTCAGCACGTGAATGTCATTGATGTAAGTGAAACACCAACTGGTGGTCCAAATATCAATATATAATCTAGGTTCTACAACAAAAATTTGATTATTAAATATGCTCCTATATGTTACAAGTTAAAATATAATGCTAATATTGCTATTTAAAAAACAATTCCATTGCTTTTCTATTTTGATTAACTATTCATTTCATTTGTGTCCAATAGTAGAACTTCTAGTCTCTTCCTCACCAAGCCATAATTCAGCTGAGAATTCTCAGTTGGGCACTCTAGGAAGACACTACCCATCAGTAGGCATTTATATATGAGACATATTTACTATCACTTTTATAACCTCTTTTATTAAAATGCATGCATCAGCTATTTGCAGGGAGGGTACAAGGATTATTGACATTGATTGTTTCCCTTCACTCAGCATTGTACCCTGAAAAGACACCTAAAAGTATGATTGACTTTCATATCTAGAAATTTAAAAGAAGGAAAAACTTTAAATTTTGTGATTTTTTTTTTTTTTTGGTCTCGTTCAGAAAAGAGGACTTAATTGGGCTCTGAAGGACAAGACCAACATATTGATATACATTAGAAGTAGTTTAAAAATATGGAAAATAAAAGCAAGGACATAGAGACACATATGCTTGCTATTAATGGGCCACACATTTGAAACTAGAGTACCAGAAGACTATTATTGATTGGGTGCACTACATTAAAAATTAATTGGTTACCTGGGACAAACATTTATTAATTCACATATCAACTATATGCAATGCCTTGTGTCTTACTTACTCTAGAACATGAAGCAGTAAACAAGCCAGAGTGGTTTCTACCTAAGAAAGTTTTTGCTCCCCCAGACAATGCAAATTGTGATAATGATTTTTCTGAGTGCTAATTCCATATGTGATAGTTTTTCTACAGAAGAAACATATGATACCATAAAGCCATATTTTGAGGAGTGGGACTAGCATAGTCTGGTGGAAAGCAAGTCATTAATGACTTCTTTGAAGAATATTTTTCAATTTGTTTTTATTTTTAATTTTTATATTCTAATATTCAAAATTTCAAACATAAAATAAGAGGGAAGAAGGTAATCTATTCCCATATGCCCATTGCCCAAGTTCAAAAGTTATCAACATTTTGCCAAACTGATTTCATCAGTTTGCTCAATTTTGGGGAGGTGGCGGCATGGGTATTTTAAAACAACTTGCTGAAATCATGTCATTTCACCCATAGCTTTGCTGTGTCTCGCTAAAAAATAATTTTTGTTTTAAACATAATGACAATATCATTATAATACATAAAAATACTTTGCAATATATATACCTAAAACTCAATTCACCTTCCCCAGTTATCTTTTTAAAAAGTGTGTTTATATTTGGTTTGTTGGAATCAGGATTCAAACAAGGTTCACATATTGGTTGATAGGATTCTTAAGTCTTTTAGCATGTGTATTAGTCTCTCTCTCTTCAACCCCTCTCTCCCACTTCTTTGTTGTAGAAACTAATTTATGTATCCAGGAGCGTTTTTCACATTCTAAATTGGGTAGATTGCATCCTGGCAGTGTTGTGTTAATGCTTCTCTTCTCTGCCCACATTTCTTTTAAATTGGTAGTTAAATCTAGATCTTTGTATAAGTTCAGGTTCAATACCATAGGCAACAATACTACACATACATTGTTGAGTGATTTCTGTTGCATCATATTAGTGAGCACATAGAAGGGATGCCCCACTAATAAAGTTTCCCATCAACTTGTCACCTCCTGATTATTGCCAGGATCCACGATATCATTAGGGCTTACAAAATGGTGATTTTCACATTTTATCTCTCCTTCTGTATTATCTGATATTACCTTCTGAAAAATCTTTCTCTCATTCACTATTTAGTTACCCTTAAATATTGTTCATAAAGGAAAGGGAGGGTATGTGCTTAATTTTTCCTCATCATTTACCAAGTTTCAGAATAGTTAGGAATAAAAAGAGTGTTGTGAAGATGAGGCTGGTGAAGTAAGCAAGGCTCAGGTTCTTAGGGCCTTGTAATCCATAATACAGTTAAGGTATTTAAATTCAAGGTCTATATGAAGGCATGTTTAACATATAAGCCACATGCTTATGTTTGCATTAAAAACACTGCTCTGACCGCATGTCCAGAATGGATAGAACACTAGAAATGCGAAGGTGGCTAGTAGAGAGCAATGGATACATTTGAGGGTGTGAATGCATGTGGCTTCCTCAACTTATTTTGTTGCCATTCAGTTAGAAGAAGAAGACAGGAGACAGAAGGAAAGGAAAGACAGGTCAGGGGGTAAGATAAGTTAGGTTTTTAATATATTGTTTCCAGTTTTTGTAAGACTTTCAAATGGAGCTGTTGAGCAGATCCTTGGTAATGGAGGCTGGGGTCTTGGAGAGAGGTTGGTCTAGAGATGTGCAATGCATGGGAGAGTCAGCAATGTATCCTTAGCAATGAAATCATGGGAGCAGATGAAATTGCCTAGGGTGGGAATATGTATAAGAGAGCTCAGACATGAGTCTGGAAGAACTCATCTCTGGGAGAAGGATGGAAGTGTCATCAAGATAGAATGGCAGGGGATGATCAGACAAGAAGAAGAAAACCAGGAGAATGTAACTTTTTTTCTTTAACCCTCTATCATCTGTGATGTAATAGTCTTAAATATTACCCCTGTATACACTGAGAGCCACATAAATGGGGATATAATTTTTACTTCCACCATTAAACAACTTAGAAAACTCAAGAAGACAAGAAAAGTCTGTTGTAGTTATCTTACCTTTTGCACTTTCTTGATGTTCCAGAAGTTCACCTTTTGTCACTTCCTGTTTGTTTAGGGAACTTCCTTCAGCTGTTCTACTAGGGTGTATCTGCTGGCGGCAAACTCTCTTAATGTTTCTTCGTCTAAGAATGTCCTGATTTTTTCTTCATTCCTAAAGCTTATTTTCACTGGATATAGAATTCTAGGTTTACAGTTCTTTTCTTTTAGCATTTGAAAAAGACTGTACCACGTCCTTCTAATCTTCATGGTTTCTGCTGAGAAATATGCATTAATTTGAATATTTTTCCCCTATAAGTAATACATTGTTTCTCTCTAGCTGCTTTCAAGAATTTTTTTTTTCCTTAGTTTTTCGATGTTTTACTATGTGTCTTGGCATGGGTTTCTTTAGGATTTAGAATTTACTCAGTTTTTTGGATATGGATTTCTGTCTTTCACCAAATTTGGGAAAATTTTAGCCATCTTTCTGTCCCACCCTTTCTCCTTCTTATTCAGGGACTTGGATGATATAAATGTTAAATATTTTGTTTTGGTCCTATGTGTCCTGGGAGCTTTTTTTCCCAGCCTATCTTCTCTCTATAGCTTAGATTAAATAATTAACTGGTTCTTCCCCCATCCACTCTATTCTTTGTTAAGCCCAGCCATTGAGTTCATGTAATAGTTTTTTTTTTTTTTTTAAAGAGAGAGTCATGCCTGAGTTAAATGTTTCTGAGAGGTCATATTTGAAACCTAAAAAATTTCCTTGAATTCAGTGCCAGGCAGATATTAGTGATTTTAACTGGAACTATTTCAGTGGAGCTTCCATAGCAGAAACTGAACTGTGTTAGGTTGAAGTGTTTTTGATAAATAAATACATAATATTCTTGGGTTTCTATAAATCTATTAATAAAATTATTCATTACCTTTTACCTCTTATTTCTACCTAAGAATCTTTTATTCTGAAACATCCTTACAGTAGCTTTAACAGGTAGATGAGACTATTGTAAATTAATTAGTAGATATTTTAGGAGGAGCAAATATGGCAAGTCTGAAAGCTTTTACATTAAGACTATATTCAGATGGGTATAGAGTTTCTGTCTGGAATGATGAAAAGGTCTGGAAATATATAGTGATGGTTGCACAACTTTGTAAGTGTACTCAATGCCACTAATTATAAACTTTACCTCGGTTAACATGGTAAATTTTATATTATGTATATGTAGTAACTATAAAAATAGACTATATTAAAAATTGTTCAAACTTTAGAATTTAGGGATATGCTTCCAAAGAAATTTATATTGCATACTAAGCTATTTTGAACCAACTATCCATTAGCTTTTATAAATTATTTTAAAGTTTTTTTTTATTTTCTGCCCTTATCATATCTTCAGGTTTTACATAATATGTTTTTGTCATTTGTTTTATTTATTTATTTTTATTAATTTAATTTTTAACAAGGTTACTTTATTTTATTTTATTTTTACTTTATTTTATTTATTTGTTTTTAGAGAGAGGGGAAAGGAGAAAGAGAGGGAGAGAAACATCACTGTGCGGTTGCCTCTCACTCACGCCCCCAACTGGGGACCTGGTGTACAACCTAGTCATGTGCCCTGACTGGGAATCGAACCAGCGACACTTGGTTCGCAGGTCGACACTCAATCCACTGTGCCACAGCAGCCAGGGCTTGTCATTTGTTTTAAATTTTATGATTTCAACTTTTATTTCCCAATTTTTGGTTTACCTAATAATTTGTAGGCAATTTTTTTAGGTTTATCACTTCTAATGCAATTTGTATCCTAAATTTGATAATAATATATAATAATTTACTATAAATTTGATATAGATTAGAGATATCCTTTCTTTTCAGTATCCAAACTGACAATTGGTAATCTTTTTCTATTGTTATATTTGTTGTTGTTTTAACCTCAGGACTACATTTGGACCTTGGGGATTATTATATCTTTGTCTTCACAATAAACTCCTACCCTTGTTTCTGAGATTGATACTTGGAGCTTATAATCTATTCACCTATAAATAGGATTTACATATGCTTGCCAAATCTTGTTCTTTATCTCTGGTACCTTTACAGTCCCTCACTGAGTTAATAAAATTAATTAGTCCAAACACTGAAGACTAACTGTGTGCTAGACTCAGGACAAAAAGTTAATTTGGACTCAGACTATCTTTGTAAAGCTCATAGCACAGTGTTGAAGACAGACAAATGATAAGATAGAATACACTGCTATGGATTCCATTGCAGAGAAGTGTATGGTGTTCAGGTGTAGCAAAGAGTGAGGAAAGTCATCTACTGCCAAGTAGAAGAGTTGCGGGGAGACAGCTAAGGGAGACTGGAAGGGTTGCTGAAGCTGATGGTCAGACATAATGCTGATAAATGTTCTCACATGTTTTGGAGGAGTAAAGAAAATGGTCTCAAGAGGCTAACAGAAATTTTACCACAAACTGATGAAGACCGGCATGCTAGTCATGGAAGATCATAAAGGAAGCCCCAAGCAAGAGACACATGTCTCTGTTTTGGGAGGTCAGATAAGGCCTCTTTGTGAACATTGGAACATGTACCAATGGAAAACAGAAGAGGAGAAAAGACCATTCAGCATTGCAGCCAGAGGGAGTATAATCCACCAGGCATTAATATGAAGGGTAAACTGTGGTTAGGAATCAGATAGGGACTGGCATTAGTCGCCTAGGCAATGACTCTGATTAAAACTCAGTAGAGATTTGGATACAGTAAAACTTGTCAGCATCGTTAATAACTATCTATGTTCACTCTGAAAGTGGTGAAGGAGGAAGGTGGGTCCCCACCCTGATCCCTAGCACAGGAAAGCTGTCTTGTGCGAAAATCAGGCAGGACAGCATAGTTTCAGAGTCTCTGCCCTGAATTTTGGTAACACACACATTATTCTGAGCAATGTAAAAGCAAGAGTTTTCTTATGGTTATATAAACAGAATGAACCTTTATTTTTGTTCTGCAAGGAAAAATGCTTTGTTCATTGTGAATAAAAATCACTTTAACTATTTTAAGTCATTAAATTTACTAATTATCATTACATTTATATCCAATTTGAATATAAATATGACATTTTATAAAGCACTCAACCACATGTAAAGTACTTTTATTCACATTGATGTATATTGTAAGAAAATAGTCTTTGATTTTAAAGAACTAGATATTTTTGAAAAGCCCAAATTATTCATTCATTAAAAACCATAATTACAACTGTGTGGCAAAATTAATTTTCTGTAAAATAGGTTTTTCTATCTGGAAAATGGAAATGAATTATTATAAGAACTCATATAACTTAAGGGTAACATTTCATGCCAATAATTTATGACTAATATATAGTAGAATATTTTAGCACATTTTAAAACTAAAGAAGTTGTTAGTTAATTTAGCTTTCTGGGTTTAACTCATTTTTTACTTTTAAAGGTAAACATAATAAAATAAAAATATAGTTATCAGATATTTTTAAAAAGTAGGAAATCAAGTGAAAATGACATATATAACTTAAAATGTGTAAAATATTTCAAGTATGGTTTAAAAGTATGTGAGATTAATTCTTCTGATTTTCTTTGGGCATTTGATATTATTAAATTTATATAATTCATGACATTTCATTCATTGGACTCACTGACATTCTTTTTTTACAAATCCTAAAATATAGAAATAAAAGTACTGACAAAGGTAAAATAAGTAAATGAGATTACCTAAAGCGTTTATTTTTCAGTGTTACTGTCTTGAAATGATTAAAACAAAAACTATTTAGAATTAATGTTGTGGTCCTAAACCTCTGCTCTGGGCAAATTTTCCTCTCTTGTGAACTTCTTAGCTTTCCATGTGTAGCTCTAGTAACTAATATTTACTGAGAGTTTACTGTGTGCTAATCACTATTGCAGGCTTGGGAAAATAAGCACCAACAAATTCTCATTGGTTTCCCTCATAATGACTCTAGGAATATTGTTTCCCTCTTGACCAATGGGGGAGAGAACATTAGGTAAGGTCATAGTGCGAATAATTATGAAATTGATATTAAGCAGCTTGACACCAGAGATCGTGCTCATTATTGCTTCTTTCTCTCTATTTTTCTTACAATGAGCCCTTTCTTATTATGACACTGGTTATTTGCTAATATATTTTGACATCCCTTCACCTAATGGTTCTTTTCTTCTTCCTTCCCTAAAATACAAGCACAGAAATAAAACTATGTTTTATTTTCTTTAAAACTATTTATTAAACTTAATGTATGCTTCAGTACAAGTTTTGTAAAATCTAAAGCTTCTCTTTCTAGTGCCCAACTTTTGGGTTACTACAATACGTTTAATTCATGATTTATCTGGTTTCTCCCTGGAAAACATACACAATAATCTTAACAGCTATAATTTATTGAGCATCCTGGCCCTAGTAATATAGCTGAGAAGTGACCCAGCCCAGATTCCTATTAAGGGTGGCAACATCGCTTTAAAGGATGCTCTCTTTTTCCTAGGCACTACATGAAGTGATGTCATTAGTTACCTCCTTTAATTTTCACAAGCCCAAGAGGCTATGCTTAGTTTATAGGTGAGGATGTTAAGTCAGAGGAGTCAGGTAGTTTACTTAGCCTCACACTGCTAGTAAGTCAAGATTACTGGAGCAGTGGGGGGCGACAATCTGAGATGAAAAATGCTTTTGAATTCTGCTTTTCTGTTTAACAGCTCAGTAAACTGGACAAATTAATCTTTTTTCCCTTCATCTTTCTCATCTGTGAAATGTAAGTGCTGTATACCTGCTTCATAGGGTTTTGTGAGCATTATGTAAGTGAATTATTGAGAAGAGTGTCTCACACACAGTGCTGTACAAGTGATGTAAGCATGACATCATGACATCACCATCACCATCATCATCATGACTTTAGAGCCAGGAACTTTTTCTGTCTTAAATCTTGCCTTCCACCTTCTTTCTTCTTCTCCGTTGGGTTTCTTTATGTTTTCAATTGCCAGAGAAACAGTGAGTCAGTTTGTGTCTTAAGTTTTTCAGGAAACCAGGCTCTTTTATAGATTGCACCATCCTTGATTAGGATAAAACTTTGAGTTGAATATGAAGTGCTACAGTACTCCAGGTTTAAAAAAATAATAATGTAAGCATTTGTTGATTATGCTCAGTCTGTTCCACAAAGGACTTTGGGTGACATAAAAAATGAATAATGAAATCATAGAATAAATTATTAAAGTAGATAAAATAAAACATGGACAAAAAAATAACGGAGGCAGATGTAATATAATTGCAGGGCTGCCTAACCATGGAGTCCAGGATAGTTACTCCAAACAGGATCAAAATCCCCACTTGTCCCCTGTTCTATCTTTTCTCTGTACTGCTCTCTGCCTTTTGGAGGGCTTTGGGGTTGTTCTGAATTGCCTTCTTATCTTTCTTTCCTTTTCCCCTTTTCTTGGCACTTACCTTCACATACATCCTTAGACATTCTTACTAAATTCTTCTCATGGGATTTCTATTCTGTCATTTTTGTATCTTTTAATGTTACAGCCCATCCACAACTGCTCAGTCCACTTTCTGAAGGAGAAATAAGGAAGTGCAAACAAAATAGGAACAGACTCATAGATACAGAGAACAGACTGACAGCTGTCAGAGGGGAGAGGGCAGGAGGGCTGAATGATAAAGGTAAAAGGATTAAGTAAACAAAGAAAGCATAGACAAGAGGATGGTGATTATCAGAGGAAAGTGGGGTGAGGGAGGTGGAAAATGGTAAAGGCAGTGATAAATGGTGATGGATGGGGACTTTACTTGGGGTGGTGAACACACAATACAATTATAGATGATGCACCCCTGAAATATATATAATTTTATTAACCAATATCACCCCAATACGTTCAATTAAAAAAAAAATTGCAAAATGTTACCATATACTTCCTTCATGTTAAACACACACACACACACACATACACCATTGGCTACTTTCTATTGTGGATGCTTTTACAAAATTTCCTTTAAAAAATCAAATATATGCTTATCATTATTTTAATAAATCCTCCCCTGAGTAAATGAATTTCAAAGAACTGGAAAAAACGACGTTTGCAGTGAATGGGAGTTGATACTGGTCTTCAATAGGGAGCCATTAAAAATAGACCAATGCATAAGACGTTTTTTGCGGTTTTCAATTTGTCAGAAAATGAATTCATTAGAGGGTATAGGAGAGAGAGCAACTCGCCAGCCAGTATGGTGGGGAATGCGGACTCCTGATGAGACCAGCGGAGGGGACAGACGGCGGGTACGGATGCAGATTAGGCCTCAGAAGATGAGGGTGTAAAAGGGATTTAATGGTGGGATGGATTATAGAAATCCATGTAACAATGTTAAATAATTATAGTTCCAGCCGAGATCAAAGCAGGGCTGATTGAACACCCTCAAGCTGTTAACACGATGTATCTAGAAGGGGAGGGAAAAAAAAACTCTGCCTTGGAGATTGGTCAGCCTGGGCAAGTGATGTATGCGATCCATAGAAGCTCCAGCTATTGGAGGCACCAATTGTGGGGGAGAAACGA
Source organism: Furipterus horrens (assembly GCF_987537825.1). Classification (NCBI taxonomy): domain Eukaryota; kingdom Metazoa; phylum Chordata; class Mammalia; order Chiroptera; family Furipteridae; genus Furipterus; species Furipterus horrens. The sequence continues at coordinate 23,291,018 of NW_028327177.1, read as the reverse complement.
TGGAGGGGGGATCCTGTAAGGGAATTTCTTCCCCTGGAGCTTGATATAAAAAGTGACTTTTGGAGCTGTTTGTAATTTAGTTGAAATTGCTTAAAGAAATATGTGTATGATTAACTCTTTCTTTTAGAGGATGGAGAAATGACATTTATTCAGTCATATTGCAGATGTCGATGGGAATTCTGTAATTGATTTATTTACTGTTCTTGAGTTTTCCCTTTGAGGAAAATTTTACTTGCACTGCATATACTAGAGTGATACTGACTGTAGGTAAGGTTAACTGAAAAGAATTTTTTTAAATAAATAAATGAAGTAAAATTTCTTTGTGGGAGACATATTTACCTGCAGAAGGAGCAAACAATATTTTGACTATTAGTGGGAAAATAAATGATATTACATTTATGCATGTGGATTTGTTTGATTTTCTGATGATCCCAAAACATTATGAAGTGTAGAATTATAAAACAATTGAAGTTAATGATAAAGAGCAAACCAATTCAGGTAATGTAGGACTATATATCTACATCTCTCTAGCTGTGTATTATATGGTAAAGAAAGAGGGAAGCATAGATTTTACAACGTACAGATGCATCTTTTATTTTTTTCCCCAAAATGAAGTTATTTAATATTTTTAAATCACAAAAATGCAAAGCCAACAAATATTAAAACTATATTTATAGAAATCACACGTCTATATTTTGTTATCCATTTAAAATAAATGGTTGACATACATAGTTGAGCTGCACAGTTGACATAAAGAGGTGAGTTATACAATTAAAAAGCCAAGTATTTGTAAATGTTTTTTATGACACTGTAATTTTGGCTAGAATTTCACTCAGGAAGGATTAAAACATTTCTGTAAGGCACAGGGCATTTCTAGTACCATGGTAATTTTAAGATTCAGGCTGTGTGGGATTGAGCTAGCTATCTCATTTTAAATTGTGAAAACTTTTATGTTAGAAGATGAAATGTTTATCTAAATAATAGGTAGTAAATACACATACACGCACTGCTGAAGAAGTCGGTAATGATGTCTTAAGGGCAAATTGATTTGGATATACAAATGTGATCTTTTATTAGAATAATTTAATTTTTTTTTCTAATTCAAGTATATTTACCTAAACATTCAGGTAAGGGTGTTTTAAGAATGAAGAGTCTGCTGTATGTATGCTATACAAGAGATATTCGAGATATCCAGTGTTATAGACAGTGACTCATTAAGGCTGTGTGATGAGCGCTTTAACTTCATGGCATTTCTTAGGTAGAGGTTTTATGGCATCACATTTAATTTTAATTTTAATTTTTAATATTTTAACATGAGTGCATTTTCTTTGCCAAACTAATTTCTATTTTTATAGGGGTACATTATAGATGTGTTAGCTAAAATACCTTTTCTCATCTGTGGAAAATATTACTCATATGTAAAACATTATTTTAAAATCATTCATGTCATATTGGAGAAGGTGATAAATTATGGGATTAAACTTTTTAATGAATATATGTTGAATATACTTAAAAAGGTTTAAAACAACAATAAAAATATAAATTAAGACAATTTCTACAAGCTACCAGCCAATTATTAGTCAATTTTATAGTTTCTTACACATTTTTATGTTTAGAATGTCAGTAATGTTCTAAAGCTCATATTATATATTTAACAACTGAATAATGTGGTTATTTTATTTACATTTCTTTTCACTGTGACTTTATATATACTTGTACACAAAGCACTTTTTTTCTCATTATTTTCATAGGTTCTACATTCTTCTACATCACAGAAGGTTTATAAAACACAGAAGTTCATTAACTACCCAAGTCACCCATGCTGAAATATTTTTACTTTAGATCGTAACTTTACTTTTTTTGTTGCTATTTAAAGTAATATTGTTTACCCACCACAAAATTACTTACTTGAGAGTAAATACCATATGAAGTCATTTTAAAAAGTTGAATTATTTTCTTACTTTGAGGAAGTTTTTTGGTCTAAGAATACAAAAGATGCCATGGCTATTGTGAGTTCAGCATCAAAAAATAATTCTGAAATTATAAAAAGATAAGCCTAGAATGTTTATTCATACTAAACTGGGTTCAGACGTTTTATTAATTATTATTTGAATGACCTTGGGAATTTTGCTACTAGCTCTGGATTTTAGTTTGCTTATGAACGATGCCTATGTCATAGATGTGCTGTGAAAATTAAACAAGGTCAAGTGAAACATTATATTTGTTCCCAGTCCTGATGCAGGTATAGGTAGATGGAAAACCAGAGTGAGAACTGTCCAACACCCTTTACCCATGAAAGCCAGGTGAGAGCCAAGTTTGAGTGGAGAATCCTGACCTCGATCCTGACAATTCCTAAGCATATTCCTCAACCTAATACAACTCTTTTTACCAAAGTGAAAACAAGAATCTGAGAATGAGTGGTTTTCACTGTTCCTTTATGTTTCTGATCTTCAGTTCTCTCACTAGCAAATGAGCATTCTAATAATATCTTCTGCTTAAAGCGTGTCTTAAATAAAAGGAAGCACAATTTGCATATACCTGGAACATAGATATACTCCATTATTGAGAGTTATTGTTTTATTATTATACCAAAAATACTGGCAGGAACTAGCTTTTTAAAAATGCTAAGCCCAGTGGTTACTAAATATTTATTGAATTTCAGTATATAACGGGAATTCTGCTGAACAGTGAGAATATTGAGGTCAACAAAACAGAATCCATCATTGGCCTCAGGGAGCTTGCACTGTGCTGTGACCATATAAATGCCATTTAATCACCATTAAGTATATCAAAACATTTTAAAAAGTGGTTATTTTAATGGTTATAGAAGTCATATGCCTTTAAGGACTGTATAGTTTCACAGAAGGAAAAAAATAATTTGGCAATTTCTGCAACCTCGCTGTTTTAAACTATTTCTTTTACCCTCACTACCGTCTCAAGGGAGAATCTCTCATTTCTTCCTCAATAGTCTGTCCCACCATCACTCAGACCCCTTATCTCACTGCTCTTTGCTGGGCTCTCTTATCACTCCTCACTGCTCCATCTCGACCACCGTTTTATCTTCTTTGTTCAACAAACCATACGTACTCCTCCAGGTCCATGGCCTCCTACCTCCACCACTCTACCATTCAGCCAGGCACTTGCTAATCTCCATTGTCACTTGCTAATCTCATGGTTCCCTTAAGGCTCTTGCCAACGTGACTAATCATTCCCCTGCCATTTACTAGCTTTCCTTCTGGATTTCATCCATTACTTCTGGCTGTTTCATTGTACCTGTGGCTATCACTATCACCCCCTGAAATTCCCCATTTACAACCACACTTTATTCTTCTCCATTACCCAGAATTGTTGCCACATACTCAGAAGTTCCCTTCTGTGTTTATAACCATCTGTGCCTTATCTTGGAGCCCTACAGAGCTCCTGGCTTCATTTCCAGTGTTACTTAGTTTCAACTTCATGACTTATGATTTCAACATTGTAGTTGTTAGCACCTTAAGTAGCTTGGCCTCCTGGAATCTGACTTATCATTGCCTCACCACTAGGGTGGCGAAGAGGTAAGTCTCTCTTCCTGCTACTTATAGCACCAGGAAAAAATAGCTTATGTGGAGTAAATGAGCACTTATTATGTATGAGGCACTGTGCCAGACACTTAATAAGCAACATCTCACACAATCCTCTCAGTATCTAAGCACCCAAGGAAATCATATACCTTTATGGGTATCATTACAAGTTTAAGTTATTACTGGTTATTGTATTTATTTCTAGATAGCCTTGTACTAAACCTCCACAGTAGTTATCATAAAACTCTCTAGTCCTAGAACCATTAATTGTCTCTTTCTCTACTTTTCTTTCAACTACTTTGCTTAATGCAGAGCATTTTTTTTTTTTTATGTGAGCAATTCCTTTGTGAAGACCTTTCAAAATTCAAAACTCTGATTTGTCTCATTTAGGGGAAACCTCCCCAGAGCACATAAATCTAGAAACATTGTGGCTTAGAGGTATTACAACCTTTGATCATGGAGCCATGTCACCAAATATTTTTCCTGTTAGCTTTGCCCAGTTATATAATGAATTTTGCCAACTTGAAGGTGACTCTGCTTTAACGTTGCTTTTAATTTTCTCAGTATGATCTCTAATATTTCAGTATGCTCACTCTTAATTAATTGCAGCTTGTGATTAAAAGAAAATGACCTCCCTCTGTTGTGAGAATTTCCTGGAATGAACTCTTCTTATTTCACATCTCCTTTACCCTTTCTTACCCTTCCCCTCTCTCTACCAATTCCCTGTTCCTTTTTATCACCAAGTATCTCATTGCTCTTCTGTCTTCAAGTTCTACCTGCTTAGTTCTTTTCTACCTGCCCATATCTCCCCGTCTCATGTACTCATTCCTGTCTGAATGCCATCAACAACTATTTATTGAACACTTACAATGTAGTGGGTTCTGAAGTCAGACAGCCTGACTTCACGTAATGGCTTCCCCACCTCCAAGCTCTGAGAACTTGAGCAAGCCTCTGAATCCCTCTGTGCCTCTGGTTCCTCATCTGTAAAAAAGAATAATAGTATTTGTATCAATAATAAATGAAAACAGCCAAAGTTTACTATTAATTTAACTTCATTTCACTAAGGTTTTAACACTTCACCTATAGTAACTCATTTAGTCTCATAAAACACTTTAATGTAGATCCTGTTATTAATTCCATGTTTACCTGTGGGGTTATACATGTATATTTTCATAATTTGTTCAATGTAGCAAAATCATCAGTCATCTGAGGATTAAACCACGTCATTCATGTATTAGTGCTTAGCAAAGTGTCTGGTACAGAATAAATGCTCGAAGACATTTAAGTAATATAATTATTATTGTCATTATAAATATTTCTATTTTACTACCCAGTAAGTATTTAGTTAATATTAATGATCATTATTATAATGATGGATAAGGCACCCCCCGAGTGTTACGATATGTCAAATATAATGTCTATACTCAAGAAATTCACGATATAGAAAAGGTCTTTAAAAACTTATTTTCTCTTTCCTCTTTTCCTTATCTTTCTCCTTTCCCTTCTCCTCCTCCTCTTCCTGCACATCTCATTAGAAGCAATTTCTGATCAACCCTTTTAACTGTTTTAGATCTATCAGTTTCATTCTGCTCCCAATTCCTCACAACGTGTTAGACACATTTTCTTATTTGGTTGGTTCCATCTCTGAACATATTTTCATTGGCAAACTGAATAAACTCAATGTCAGCTTCAGGACAGAATCAGGCAGGGTGATGACCTTTCTGTGTATGGGGTGGGCAAAAGTAGGTTTACAGTAAGTTTGTATGGAAAAAGACAAGCAGGTTATGATAATTACAAAAGCTATATTCACTCTGTGTTTTGTGTACTCACAGGTGTAAGCCTATTTTTGCCCACCCCTATGTGTGGTTAGTATACATTTATTGAGTGCTTATTAGGCCTGGGGTTACAAAGATGAGCAAGATATGCTAGTTGTCATTTATGTTGGTCATGGTCTGGTTGAGAGACCAAAACATTTTCCATTTGGATATATCATGATTGTCATTATTTCAAGAGTATAATCAAAATCCCAAGGGAACACCAAGAAGTTCATCAGTCTCTTCCTGTCTAAACTAATGGCATGTTTCGGGGGAAGCTTTTCAGACATGGAGGGGTGAGCTTACTCAGTGAATGCATGGTGGGAATAATGGGACATCAAGTCCGATCATCGTAGTATAGATTGTGGCTGGCTGGCCAACCACTAATAGCTTCTCCCAATGAAGTGAGATGGCGGTGAAAGGTGGGGGTAGGACTGTATGGAACTGGAACCCTTCACATAGTCCCTGAAAGAAAAACTTGTAAGTTCTGCCCTGATATCAAGTGACTCTTCATTTATTGTGTGGAATTTCGGTCCTGACAAGAGCAGCAGCTGTGCTTCCTTATAACTGTATCAGAACTATTACTAAATTCTAATGCACCTGCAGAGTCTCTTTGCCGTAAAAATAATTTAGATTAAACTGCCAGGATTTGACCTTATCACAGAATCATTTGGATTATTTCCCACGACCCCAATTTTCTAGGCCAGTGTTTCACAAAATGTGGTCAGTGGACTACTTGAGCACCTCCCCAGATAAAGCAAATTATAAAATCCATAAAATTTTTATGCACAATGATCTTTAAGAATGTGTATAGGCACCTGCAAAATAAATTGGAGGCCAATGAGCACTAATGGCCTTACATTTAATTTGGCAACATGTATGAAAGAAAAGTAAATCTTAGTACCCTAACATGCCTTCAAAGAATCAGGACAATATTTATTATATTATTTTAAACATAAGCAGATTTATCCCTCTCTCATTATCTGCTTGATAATGAGACACAAGGCTACTAGGGAATCTGAAGTAACCAAGTTTTCAACTTATTGCTTCATCCAAGTAAATATTTATGATAATTTATTTACTTAGTAAATATTTTATTTCAATCAACATCACAGAATGCATGTCATTGAATCATTAGTGATTAGAATTAATGCAACTTAATTCCTATAACTGGAGAACAATTTAAATATGAAAAACTAATTGACATCTAACTTCTAAACACTTCTTTTTTAGTATTTTGTTTTTTCTATCCCTTTGACTTCACATTTCACTCACCCGGAGCATGCTGTTCCTCCCTTACCCGAAACCTTCCTCGTCTTGCAGGATCCGCCTCAGGATCTGCTGTGGTCTTTCTCTTTCCTAGGGTGAATGGCCAGGGGGCTGTGGCAACAGCAGTTCACACAATTTATTTAGTAATGAACCAATGACCATTTTGTGGCATTTTATCTCTTATTCTTATAAACTGATGTTTGCAATCTTATTCTGAACATTTTGTATGTTCATTTCTTGTCTCCCTAACTAGTTGACCACCTCTTTATATCCCCAAAGGAGCTCATCACACTGTCTCGAATATAAGAGGTGCTCAGAAAATAATTAGTGATTTGAGATATATTCAATTTCTGTGGGTGAAGGAGGAAAAAGAAAATCAACTATGCCACAGTTTGCTTTAAGACAGCTAAAGACAAGCTTGAAGTCCATTGAGTTAGGTTGCTGTTGTAACAATCTTTTATACCTAGAGGGAACCCCCTGTAGGGTAATAGAATTAAAGGAATGTATTTCTCCCTCCCTTCAAAGCCTTTAGAAAAATTGGCACTCAGACTTAGAAAATTGCTTTGTATTAATGCACTTATTATCTATGTATGCATATGCAAATGTGTTTTTGTGTATGTGTGTGTGTAGATTCACACACATATATATAAACACGTACAGATGTGTACACACAGAGACATAAACACACATGTATATATAAAATGCACTGGCTTTTAATAGTGGAGAAAGAATCTAATTGACTTTATTCTTTGATTTTTGCAGCTTATGTTGGAAAAGTTCCAAAGCACTTACAGGGCTCTGCTGCCTTAAACAGGCTACCCTGCCATATGGCAGTTTTATTGGGGTGGTTTAGTTATAATTGATTTATATTAGATTATGATGATATACATGGTAGTCCATTAACAAAGTGACTAAGCCGGGTTCTTGACTACTGGATACGCTCCAGTATAAAATCTAAGGTTTCTTCTTTCTAGTTTTCAGTTTCAGTTTTTTTTCTTTCCTGTCTCTCTTTGGTTCTGTGTTTCTATATCTAAAACTTGTATGCCAGGGGAAATGTTGCACAATACACATGTATTCTGAGTTGCTTGGCTTTAAGGTTGACCAAAAGCTATTATGTGGACAATCATCAATATTAAGTCCAGCATTTACCAACGACTAGTTAGTTCTCAATTACTCATGTTGGCAATAGTCAGAAACTTGTAAATCCACTGTGAGTTAAGTAACTTAATGTCAGCAAACAGTTTAAAATGGTATCAACATTTTTACCTCAGCTACTAATGAGAAACAAAGATTTGTGATTTTCCTCCATTTTTAATTTTTCTCTTTTTTCTGTCTCTTCATAATGTCATTGATAAGTTAAAAAATAAAAGACCAACAAGCAATCATCACAAAGCTTATAAAATCTTTAAATATTAAAAAAAGTTATTAAGAATTCTATGGACAATTTACATAATTTATCTTGTAATTAATTTTTAGTAAATATTAACTATTGCCTATTAGCTAATATGCAGTTATGTATAAATTTGCAAACCAGATAGGTGAATATTTAAAATCAAGGCAATTAAAACAATCTTATGACCAGTTGAGTGTAGAAATAATCATGTGGGAGAGTGTGGCTTAAAAACATCCATTGCAGATGACTATCCCTTTTCTCAGTTCACCCAGAACAGCTTTAGCTTCTTCTTTCTTTTTTGGTCACAGTTTCCAAGGCCTATTACCCTCAAGGGAAGCCCACGTCCTGAGTCGTGAGCCAATAGGGCCCCTCAGAAGTACCTCATTCTGTGATTCAGTAGTCTGTACCAATCCAGTCAAAATAAAAGACATCCATATAAGCAAATAAAATGTGGATTTAATGCATAGTTCCTGATTTATTGAAAAACATTGGCTAAAAGTACTTCATTTCTTTTACTGCTGCAATAAAGTGATTTTACAGTTAGTAACATATAACTTCCAGGAGTGACAAATTTGGTACTTAAAAAATATTTAGGTTAAAAAAAAACCTGTCACTTCTACTAAGTCATTTTTAGAGCGTGATCATTTTAATTCTTCCCTCTCTCTAATTTTACAACCAAGAGACAACCTTTCCAAAGAAAATCCCTAACCTCCTGTAAAGAACCTTTCTGCTTCTCATTGTTACAACCCTCAAGCAATGTTCAGTGAAGTTATGATGGCCTAGAAATTAGGAAACACTTGGGCACTTCTTCTTGATGCCCTGTGCACATAATAAATAAGCACCATCAATTTTAAACAGATTGAATGTGCAAGTTTCACATAAAACCTTTGATGGTTAGCAGAGATCAAGTGTTTGAACTGCTTTGTGCTTGTGATTTGTTGAGGAAATATGGAGTGTCTGGTCACAATGCTACAGCCAAAGAAAATTTGGAAGCGCCAAAAGATTAAAACTGAGGAAGAAACAGGCCTGGATTTAAGATTATTTGAGATATGCATGATTAAAAACTTCAATACGAATCTGAAAAGCTTTTTAAATATTGTGTCTGATAGTCATTAGTGGATAGTTTTTTATTTCACACAAATACATGGTGAAACAAGATCTTCCAGCCACTGGTAACTTAACAGCAGAATTTTTTAACAGTTTGCTTATTGATTTAGAGAAATATCTGTTATTTTGCATGGCAGCTTTCAATTTACACATTGAATTTTGGAATTCATTTTTAAAGACTGAGGAATTTCCAGAACTTAGCCATGAAGAAAAAATTAAGAAAGTAGTGCTGAAAATGAGGTATTCATCATAAATATGTATGGTCTTTTAAAATAAGGGATAGCTAGACCATTCGAGTCAGAATTTCATGAAATCGCTTTGGGGATATTAGTATTTTTAGAAACCTATATACATGATTTTGATGTGCACTTAAGAGTCAGAGCATTTGTCAAATATTTATTCTGGATAATACCATGTACACTGTTTTTCAGGGCAAATGTGACTTTTAGTTGCTCTTCAAATGGTTCTCCTCAGAGCTGTTTGCCTACCCCCTGTCACTCCCCCATAATCCTCTAGAGGATGGCCTCCCTCACAGCCTTTCCTGTCCTTTCAGTCAGGATTTTGGACAATTTTCTCTCCTCCGCTAACCGACTAGAGGCTCTGGGAGATAGGAACCATGTCCACCTTGCTCCCCCTCGTATTACTAGGGGTTAGCATTGTGTTTGGCCCATAATAGTCACTTCATCGATTTTTATTGAACAATGTAGAATTTAACACTACTTTCTCTTTTGCATTAAAACATGTGCCTTTTTAAAATTAGCATGCTCAAATAGTGGTTTGGATGAAGAATGTGGAGGAATTGGGGGTAGGGAGAGTTGGGGGTAGGGAGAGGGGGAGTCATAAAGTGCGAGTTCCCATCCCAGCACAAGGGACTCTCTGCATTCAGTTTTCAGGTAGTCCACACGTCAGTTAAGCAATGAAGGCTGCCAACATGTGCAAACCCTCTGTCTTTACTTGTTTTTAAGCTAGGCACTTATCCTTTTTACTCTACAAGGAAAAGCTAGAAAATTATTTTTCATCATAAAAGCATAATTCAGTAACTGTGATAAACTTTTTCTTCAAAAAGGTAGCTATAGAGTTGGTAGTAGATTTTTGGTGCATTTTTCAAGAATTAGTTTACTTGCATGTCATTCTGAGCCATAATGAAATAACTTCAGTCAGCTGATTTCTTTCCAATATCTATCAAATGGGCAAGGAATTAAAGGCTGTCTGTCCACTGTACCATCACCAAATTAAATAGTATTCTGTGAGTGGGAGAAGTACAATGCTTTTTCAGAAGAATAGCCAGTGATTTTCTAAACTTGCTTCAATGACGTGGCTGTTGGTGATGACTGTGAAAAGCATTATGTAGCCATACTGAAGGGCATTTATATTATGTAATGGCTCCCTCAGTCTTCCAATGTGGAAACGGAGGTTTAAAAAATTTACATGTATGACTTTCATTAGTGGAAGGTCTCGGGCAAGAAACTGTGTCTCTAACTTCTTTAACGTCTTTCCATCCTAGCACTACTCTTCAAGATTTTCCTGCATCTGGGCCATTCAAGATTCTGTTCATCACTTCTTTCCTTAATGTACACTGCACTTAACTCAATGATAGTAATTATTTAATTTTGGCTCCAGAAGAAATGAATTCCTTCAAGAGTAAGGACATGAAATTCTGTTCCAAATTTGCAAAGCAACAATGAGTCATTTGACATAACTCTAGTACATTGTTTTTCTAATTAGACATCTCCCAATTAAATGCTGTTGGACATGGGAACTGAAGTTAGCCCACCTCAGTTCAAGTGTCAGCACTCAGCCCCTGTACTTCTCAGCAGTGTGTTGTTGGATAATTGATTTAGCTTCTCCAGTGTTATGTTTCCCCATTTAAAGCATCAGATACTGGTTAAAACTGATGTGAAGATTAAATGATAATGTTTGTTGAACTGGCTGTGTAAAGTGTACTGTAAAATACTATGCAGAAGTTGTCTTAGCAATGTCAGTTTCTACTTATCCAACTTAATTTGTAAGAATGGAATGTGTCGACAGGACTTACTACCCTCTACTCTTCTCACCACCTAAGGACATTCTACCCGTACTTACAGATGCCAGAGCCAGGGAGAGCTAAAACAATACACCTCCTAATGGTCTTGATCCATAATGGGAATTATCTGGGTGGATTGGGGGCAGGGTTCTGTCACTCATTCTTGAAGTTTGAGGCTTCTTGGTGATACAGAACCTTATTCTCATAAAATCTGAGATATGTAAGGGTCTTAGAATTGGAAGGAACCATATAGACACTGATAACTAGATACCCAAGGCTCATCCCTGTGAATATTCATTCTGTAGAAGTAAAAAGAAGCCTGGAAACTACATTTATAATAACTGCCTGCTCCCTGTAGGGGCTCAAGCGATTGCGTTCACCACCAGCTTGGGTGTGAGAAGCTCTACCTTAAAAGACATGACCTTCAAATTCCTGATCAGGTTATTCAGTTGTCCTTCTCCTCTCTCTGGATAAGGTGTTTCTGGAGCTCAGCCAAAATACATACTCAGTTTTGACACCCAAAACATTGCACTGAGAATGAAGAAGAAACCAGAGATAATATGATTATTATTATTTTTCTCCTTTCAGGTTAGTCTTCATAATCCTGCAATATATATTCTAGAAATCTGTTGACAGAAAGTGTAGCTTTTCCTTGTCATCTCAAAGACCATAAAACCTTAAATTTTATATTATGTTCAGCTGACATGATAATGACAAAGTTTCTTATTCGCTTTATCTTACTCTGAGGATAATTTTGTATTGACTCAACTTTGAGATACTCAGATTGAAGTTAAACTTCAGATGGACATGTGGAAGCTAGTGTCATTGAAAGAAAACTAAGAAATAATAAAGACAGGTGTTTCTTTTTACTTATTAACTTCTTATTGTCTTTCAGAACTGGGGAAAATGGGTAAAAACTGCTATTTTAATTTTTCACACTAGTCCTTGCTTTTTTTAGACTGTAAAATCCTTGGAGTCAGGTACATTTTTTTTAAATGTAGGTGTTACTTCCTCTAAATCCCAATTTTGTGCCTTGTATGTAGAAGGGGATGGCGAAAAATGTGTCCATTCTTCTAAACCCTTTAGTGTGGTAATGTCTACAATTACTTTTAAGATAAATGCAACTTAGTTCAAGCTTGTGGAACTAGTGAAATATTTAATGCTAGCATTTTTGAAGCACAGAGATCTAGAATCATTCATTACAAACAAGAAGAAAATTACTGGAAGACCTTGTGCTTTTTAAAAAGAGTTTGTTGCCTCCATTGCTATTGGAAATAAAAGAATATTTCATGCTTCTAGAATTAAAAACCATTAAAAGCTTATTTGTCTGAGAGAATCTACAATATTTATTTTCTATAACCTGAAGATATGTATTAAAACCAGTTTACAAAAATCTGGACTACATGTTTGGTGGGCTTTTCTTGGGGGAATGATAGCTAGTAATGTAAAATTCAACCTACTTTTCTGTGTATCGACATCCTGATTATTTTAGTCCTGTTCTGTTTCAAAGCTGCTTTTTATTACATTACACTAATCAAGGCACTGCCATGCTGGTGAGTCACTTGACCTCCTCATTGAGCATCAAGCAGTGTTGTCGGTAAGCACAAGCTCTAAGCTCAGTACTGGTTTGGCCAAAAGTTTGTTTATTTTTTTCCATAAAATAAAAGACACATTTTTTATTTTCACCAATAACTTTATTGATTTGGATATTTTGAGTATGTTGGCTATCTCCTGCTATTGGCTTCTAGTGGGTAGAGGCGAGGGGTGCTAAACATCTTCTTATGTGTAAGACAGCCCCACAGCAAAAAATTATTTGGCAAAAATTTCAGTAGTACTGAGAAAATTCACAAACTATTTGGACACATTCAATCAGTCACAATATTTTTTGCGTTTTTATATTCCTTGAAATAACAAAGCATAATACACCAACAATGTTGCATGTCTTCTTCCATCTTCAGTATTAAAATGGCTGCACAAAAATTCACCAGTTTTGATGTTTTTTTCTTAGATGTATGCTGACATGGCAGTGTCACAATACAATCTAACAAATTTGTTTGGAATAAAGATAAAGACAACTAAGCACGACTAGAGTCATTGTGTGGAAGAAATACTAAACTATCATTTTGACCAACCCAATACCCTGTTCGTTGATAACCTTTTGAGAGTGGTACATGGTTTTCTCGTCAGTGGCTTTTCTGCCAGTACCTACTCATAGCATTGACACCTCATCTCATTTGCCACTTCCTTCTTCCTTTCAGAATCATTTCATCTCCTATGACTGTATTCATGCAGGTGTCCTCTCTTACATGACAGTTATATCGTACAACTCTGTAACTGCTGATATAAGTTCGCCTAAACAATCTCAGGTATTGCCCCGGACTCACTGTAGATTCCAGGTGTTACCTCAAAGAAAGTTATGTAGGATGCAGTTCCTACTATTTCTATTATTATTTGAACCCTTAATATCAACTAGACTTCTATTTTCCTCTTTAATCAATGAGTATTTATTGAGCTCATACAATGGGCAGAGTACTAGACTGGAATATAAAATTAATTCAAGGACAAAGGGATACTTTGCAAAAGTTGAAAAGTTTTTATGGGGAGAAGAAATATTTTCATAAGTAATAGCTGCAGGCAATACATGCTTGCTGAATTAATGAGGATGACACTGTGGGATTACATTACAAAAAAAAAAAAAGTCCAGTTCAGAAAATAAGTGGTAGCTAAGGTCCAAGTAAGAGTGGTTTGGTATGGTTTGCAAAAATATATTACATTCTACTTTCAGTGTAAGAGACATATTTTTAAACACTGGGGCTATATTGTTTTCTTTAATTTTAATTATTTGCTTTGCCTCTGTATTAGTCTGCTCATGCTGACATAACAAAATACCACAGACTGGGTGGCTTAAACAACAGAGATTTATTTTCTCACAGTTCTGCAGGCTGTAAATCTGAGATCAAAGGGCCAGCATGGTGGAGTTCTGGTTAGGGCTCTCCGTCTGAAGAGGGCTGTGGGCTTACATGGCCTCCCCTCAGTATGCACCAGTGGAAGGAGGGGGAATTCTAGTCTCTCCTTCCTATAAGGACACTAATTTTTTTGGATCGAGCCCTACCCTTATTACCTCATTTAAAAAAAATAACTTTCATAAAGGCACTATCTCCAAATATTGTCACATTGGGAATTAAAGCTTAGACATATGAACTTTGAAAGGACACTGTTCTGTCCACGGAAGCCACTAGTGGGTCTGCTCAGAGAATGGGATCCATACAGTAAGAATGTGTATTAAGTAGGTGAGTAAGCGTCCAGTTATGTTTGAATAAGAACCAAATAGCGTTGATGTGTTAATTTTTATCTTATGACCTGCTGAATTGTTGCTTTATGTATTTTGAGGCTATGGTTTTAAATGTATACATCAATTTTTATGTCCTAGTGAAATGTTACCTCAATAATTACATTATTTTCTTTATTTTTAATAATGTCTTTTTTTGTCATAACTCTATTTACTCTGACATAGTATTATTCTTGTATACTTTTTCTATTTATTAACTTTTCTTAAAAATAGGATTTATTTTTAGAGCAGTTTTAACCATTATAAATAAAGCTGCTATAAATACCTGCTATAGATTGAATGTTTGCCCCCTACCCCCAAATTCATATGTTGAAATGGTAACTCCCAAAAATATGGTTCTTTGATGTGGGCCTTTAGTATGTGCTTAGAGCATGAGGGTGAAGCTTTGAGGACTGGGATTAGTGTTCTTAGTAAGGAGACCCCAGGCAGCCATCTTTCTGCCGTGTTCCACTGCATGGAGAAGACAGCCATGAGTGAGGAAGTAAGTCTTCACCAGATACCCAATCTACTGGTGCCTTGATCTTGGACTTCTCAGCCTCCCAAACTATAAGAAATAAATGTTGTTTATTGGCACCCAGTTTATGAAATTTTTCTTACAGCAGCTCAAGCAATCTAAGACATCTCCTGTGGGTAAATACCAAGGAGATTGGTTGGTGGATTTCATGGTAAGAGTATGTTTAGTCTTCCTGAGTGGTTATACCATTTTCCACTCCCAACAGCAATGCATGAGAATTCCTGTTGCTTTATACTCTCACCAGCATTTGGTAGTGTCAGCATTCCAGATATTTGCCATTCTAATACGTATATATTGTTACCTAATTTTTTTGTTGTTGCATTACTCTAATGGCATATGATGTGGAGTATCTTTCACGTGCTTATTTGCCATTTGTGTATCTTCTTTGGTAAGATGTTCGTTAAGGTCTTGGGCCTATTTTTTAATCAGGTACAGTATTCCCTCACTTATCGCAGGTATTACATTCTAGACACCCCCCCCTCCATGATAGGTGAAAATCCGTGAAGTAGGAACCTTACATTTATTTTAGTATTTATATATATATTAAGGCTTTATAAACCCTTCCCACACACTTATAAACTGTTCCCAGTCCCTTATTAACCTTTCCCACTCCCTTATTAACCTTTTCCACACTTTTATAAACACTAATTATGTTCTTAAACATATCCTACACTCTTAAACCTACGTAACTTTAACAACATAAGTATACAGTACTGCAAAATCCTGCAATATAGCAAAAAATCCGCAATAAATAAGTAAATATAATATTTTTAAAAGTCCTGCAATATTGTGAGGCTGCAATAAGTGAACCACGATATAGAGAGGGACAACTGTAGTTTGTTTTCTTATTGTTGAATTTTAAGAATTCTTTTTATATTTCGGATAACAGCTCTTTATCAGATAGATCTATCTTTTGCAAATATTTTCTCCCAGTCTATGGCTTGACTTTTCATTTTCTTGACATAATATTTAGCAAGGCAAACTTTAAAATAATTTATTTAGCTTTACATTTTCTTATTTCAGATATGCCCCTGAAATATAGCATATAGGAAGATTAAAATAATGTTTTACTCAGATTCTTTGTCCATTTTCTGGATATTTGTTCTTTTTGCATTTATTGTGAATATAGGTTTACTTCCATTTATTTCTACTATAAAATACTTTTATTCTTTTTACTCCTTTTTCATAACAATTTTTTGTCAACTTCTTAAAAATTTTAGAAATTTAGTATTTTGTATTACATATAAAATATTTATTTAGATGTATTTTGTTTAGTTACTGGGTTCTTTGTTCATTATTGCCTTTTATATCTCCTTTAATTTCTTCTTTCTGAAAGAAATCAGTAGTTCTCTCTGTAATGTTTGCTAACTAGTAAACCCTTAGCTTCTTCAAGCCTAAAATAAAAGTCTTTATTTGGCATTCACTATTGAAGAATAAATTGGATATATTAAAGTTTATGTTGACAGTTAATTTCTCACAGAATTTGAAGATACTATTCCATTATCTTCTGGCTTCTTTTCTTACTATTAGAAAATTAGTTGTAAGATTAATTGCCATTTCTTTGTGGGTCATCTATTTTTTTCTTCTTTGGTTACTTTTAAATCTTCTTGGCTTTGATGTTCTACAGTTCCACATGGTCTGTCTAGGTGTGGCTTCATTGTTTTCTTCTATGATGGGTGTTTTCCAACTATGAGGATTTATTTTATTTATCAGCTCCGGAAAAATGTTAGCCATTATGTCTCCAAATATTTATTTTCCTCGCTTCCCTTTTCTTGGAACTTGTAAGAAATATGAACTACTCATTCTGCTCTTCTTGTATTTCAATAATTTTTTTTCTAGTTCTCTCATCTGTATTCCTGTCAGTGGCTTAAGTTTCCCTTGAAGTTTTGATTTTATTTTATTCATCTAGAACCTCAATTTTTTTCAAATATGACTTATTTTAATAGTGATTTATTTTAATAGTATAGAGTTTTGGACTGTCTTTTACATCATTAAATATCTAAAATATACTTCTTTTTAAACATCTATCCACTAATTCCTTATCAATTTCCTCAACTGTAAAAGGAGATAATTGTACCCACTTACTGAGTTACTCTGGACATTAAATGCATGAATACATGAAATGTCTTAAGAACAGTGCCTGACACATAGTGATTCCTCAATAAATATCAACTGTTAATATTACTGTTATTTTCATCATCACCAGAAGTTGCTAGGTGGCTAATATCCTTTTATTGTTCTGATGAATCTCTGTCTATTTGTGTATTTTCTAATTTTGGCTTGTGGACCATTAAGGGGATTTCATCTCTGGAAATTTTGGGTTATTTGGGAACAAATCTTTCCAGAACAGTTTTGTATTTGCTTCTGTCTGCTGCCCGGAGGGCATATTACCACCTGGGCTATTTTTGTCCTAATGTAGCAGAGATGGTTGGGATTACCAGAGGTAAAATAGTACAAATTCTGTCCCTAGAATTTGGTCTCTGATGACGGACTGAATATGGATGGACCAACCATCTCAGGAATTTATGTACAATATTTTTACCACCTAAAGCCCAAGTCTAGACAAGCAAGCTTTCCTCATAATTTCATATACTGATAAATTTAGCCCATAGAAGGGTCCCACTTCATGAAATGGCCGCAGTCCCAAACCCATCTCCGTGAGGGCCTAAGTGTTCATCGTTGTCCATGTTTCAACAAATACCAGGGCAGCAGAACATGGAGCCCAACAGCCTGCCTACAGAGGTGGCTTTAGTCCAGAGGTTAGTTACTGCTATATTTTATTTTGTTTTTGTTTTTTTTCTTTTGGGGTTTATTTTATTTTGTTTTATTCGAGAATGAGAGTAAAAGATAGTCCGATGTGCCTCTTATATTGCCATATAGCCACGATATGAAGTAACGTAGACCTGGAAAATGTGAATTAGGAGATTAGTCCAGCATGTAATGGCGATACTTTAAAGCAAGGCAGGAGAAGCAGAAGTTGTAGAGATAGAAGAGAATCTTTAGGACTTTGTTAAAGATTTTGAGAGGAGTGCCAATAGATGGCAATATATTTAATAAGAAAATGTGGAATAGCAAGAGTAAAGGACCTTGTAGAATTCTGATATTTAAGAAAAGATCAGGATAAGAGGATCCATCCAAAGAGACTGGGAAGCACTGTCAGAATGACAGGAGGAAAACCAGGAGAGGAAGTGATTTAAGCTTCTTTTCATAAAAATATAAGACATCACTGACAGATTATGACTTATGCTGACCATCTATTTGAATAAATGTGGCCTGATTTAGATACTGGGGCAAGTTCCATAACACAGAGATCCAGCACCTGAGCTTTGGATAATTCACATGAAAAGCTGGCCAGGAGAGAGAAAATGGAGGCATCTTTTTAAAAGCTTTTCAGAAATGGATCTTTCTGATTGTCATTTTTCCTTCTGCCTGACTCATAATCCTACTTTCAGAATTGAGAAAGTGATAATCTCCTAAGGAGTCACTTGAACCTTGTGAAATAGGCTCTACTACTCAGTAAGCACCTTACTGATGTCTAGTCCTGATTATGTTAGTGTTGCTATTTGACATAGGATGTGTAACTTCCCCATATATGTATTTTAAATGACTGATCTTGGTACTTATAAAATGTTCTTAAAAGGAGTAGCCTTCTTTGTATATGGTATGTGTTTGTGCTTTAATTAATTTAACGATGGAGTGTGGACACTTTTTTTTCTTCCAGAACTTTGGAGAGTTGAAATTTTTTTTACTTTTGGAAATCTGTTCCTGATAACTATTCTTGTTAGTTGTTCTTCTAACATTTGGTTATATTATGACAAGTAGAGGAATGTCTGAGTCTGTTAGAGCTATTATAACAAAATACCAGAGACTGGATGGCTAATAACCGACATTAATTTATTTTGCTCACTTTTCTGGAGGCTTGGAGTCTGAGATCGAGATGCCAGTATGGTCAGGTGAAGGGTCTACCCAGAGTTGCAGACTTCCCCTCGCACATGGTGAGGGGTCTGGGAAGCTCTCTGGGACCTCTTTTATAAAAATCACTAACTCTCTCATGACCTCATCACCTCCTGACAGCCCCACCTACTGAAACCATCACCTTTGGACATTAGGGTTTCAACATGTGAATTTTGGGGCAACACAAACTTTCAAACCAAAGCAAGGAAGGAATGTTGGTTTTTTAACTCAAGTCAGGCTCCTTTGCTAGCAATCTCCAAACTGCACAGGAAAAAAAGATAGTTGACATGTACATCACATAAGGACTAATTTTTTTTAACTGAATTCAGTGAATGCAGAGCATTGTAGAAAAATTTCAGACTCAGAGATACTGACACATAAAGATAAAACTCATAAGAGATCAGATAATGGATATAAGAGGCCAGTTCATTTATTTGTATTATCTGTCAGATGAACTACAGATTCATGTTAGACTTTCTATCATATTTTCTCCTTGTAAGCAAGTTGTATGGAAAATTAAATTATCAGAAGGGTACATATTTCAAGGCTGTGGTCAAACAGGTGTCTAGTTGTATAATGCTAATAACACTTAATTTTATTAGCTTTTGAGGGTCTGCTTTGTCTATCTTCATAACTAGGATATACATGCAAGCCTGATGAAGTACTCATGATGGCTTGTCAGGTACCTCTTCTCTAGTTTTTTGTATCTAGAGTTGATTAACTTTCTAAGTGGAGTGTTCTTTATTTATATGCAATGTGTTATAGTGTACATTTCAGTGTCCTTTTATACATTGCGTGTCTTCCTCAGTAGAATGCCAGCGCCATGTTCTGTAGAAGAGGTATCAGAAAATGTTTTCCATTGTTGTGAAAAAACATCTATAGACCATTTGTAACTGAAGGGGTATGATTATATCCAGTAAACCTTTATTTACAAAAATAGGTCTTGGGATGGATTTTACCAATCCCTGCTCTAGAACAGTATCTAGCACATAGTAGAAAATTTTTTAAAACTACAAAGGTCTGAAATAAATGAAACCAATCTAAATATTATTACCATTATCATCATTATCATCATCATCTACACTTGTCCAGGGACTATTAAGTATCTAGCACTGTGCTGCGCGATCCATATGCATTTTCTCATTTATTATATAAATCCTAGAAAATATACCAGATCTGGCTGTAAGTGAACAAAATCCCCAAATATCATTGGCTTATAAAAGAATGCTATCTTTCTTTTTTAAAATTAAGTTTATGGGTAACATTAATTAATAATATTATATAAGTTTCAGGTGTATAGTTTCATAAAACACACTCTGTATATTGTGTTGTGTGCTCACCACCCAAAGTCTAGTCTCCTACCATCATCGTATGTATATTTGACCACCCTCATCCTCCACCACCTCCTTCTCCATCTGACAACCACCATACTGTTATCTGGGTCTGTGAATTTGCTTGTTTTGTTTATTCATTTGTTGCTTTCTGTTTTATGTCCCACATATGAATAAAATAATATGGTTCTTGTAATCTTCTGTCTGACTTATTTCATTTAGGATGATACTACTCTCAAGATCCATCCATGTTATTGCAAATGGTCATATGTTGTCTCATTTTTTCTTTTTAATAATTTTTTTAATTTTTCAATTAAAGTTGACATAAAATATTATATAAGTTTCAGATGTACAACCCAGTGATTAGACATTTATATAATTTATGAAGTGATCACCTGATAAATCTATACCCACCTGACACCATACATAGTTATTACAGAATTATTGACTGTGTTCCCTATGCTGTACTTTACATCCTCATGACTATTCTGTAACCACCAATTTGTATTTCTTAATCTCTTTACCTTTTTCATCCATTCTCCTAACCCCCCTCCCATCTGGCAATCATCAAAATGTTCTCTGTATCTATGAGTTTGTTTCTGTTGCTCATTCATTTATTTTGTTTTTTAGATTCCACATATAAGTGAAATCATCTGACATGTGTCTTTCTCTGCCTGATTTATTTCACTCTGCGCAATACCCTCTAGGTCAATATCTGTTGTTGCAGACAGCAAGATTCTATTTATGACCAAATCATACTCCACTGTATATATCACCATTACTTTTTTATTCATTCTTCTGTTGATGGGCACTTAGATTGCTGTTGTATCTTGGCTATTGTAAATGCTGCAATGAACATCTGATGACATATATCTATTATTGCTATTTCAGTATTCATATTTTAATCTTTTTTTTCATTCTTTTAAGGAAGACTCTAACATTTCTTGCAATACTCGTTTGGTGGTGACAAACTCCTTTAACTTTTTCTTGTCTGGAGAGCTCTTTATCTGTCCTTTGATTCTAAATAATAGTTGTGCTGGGTCAAGTAATCTTGGTTGCAGGTCCTTGCTTTGAATATTTTGAGCCAGTTCCTTCTGGACTGCAAAATTTCTGTTCAGAAATCAGCTGACAGTCTTATGGGAGCTCCCTTACAGGTAACTAACTGCTTTTTCTTCTGCTTTTAATAATCTCTTTGTCTTTAACCTTTTGCATTTTAATTATGATGTGTCTTGGTGTGCCCCTCTTTGAATTCATCTTGTTTGGGACTCTCTGTGCTTCCTTCACTTGTATGTTTATTTCCATCACCAGGTTAGGAAATTTTTTCATCATTATTTTTTCATACATTTTCAATTCCTTCCTTTATTCATTCTCTGTGCAGCATCTCAATGATGTAAATATAGGTACACTTGAAGTTGTCCCAGAGGCTCTTTAAACTATTCTCATTTAAAAGAAATTTGTTTTAAATTGTTGCTCTTCTGATGGGGTGTTTTGTGTTTCCTTATCTTCCAAAGTCCTAATCTGATCATCTGCTCTATCTACTGTACTGTTGATTCCCTATAATGTATTCTTTATGTAACTTATTATACTGTTCATTTCTGACTTTTTTTAATGTTTTCTACTTCCATTTTTATTTTACTCCATCTCTGTTGAAGTTCTTACTAAGTTCATCTACTCTTTCCCTAAATTTATTGATCATCCATCTAACCCCTCTTTTGAATTCTGTGTCTGGTAGGTTGCTTGTCTCCTCTTTGTTCAGTTTTATTTATTTTTCTGGAGCTTTGTTTTGTTCTTTCATTTGAGACATATTTCTTTGTCTTCTCATTTTATCTGCCACTCTGTTTTTTTTTCTATGTATAGATAGATAGAGCTGTCATGTCTCCTGGTCTTGGTAGAGTTGCCTTATGTAGTAGGTGTTTTTAGGGCCCAGTGGAGCAGCATGCCAGTCATATGAGCTGGGTGCTCCAGGTGTGTCCTCCCCTGTGGGCTGTATGCACCTTCCTGTTGTAGTTGAGCCTTCATTGGTGTTGGTGCACAAGTAGTAGGGATTTATCCCCAGGTCAGTCAGCTGCAAAGACTGGCTGCTGTGCAGGGGCCAACCCCACAGAGC
Organism: Furipterus horrens; assembly: GCF_987537825.1. Taxonomy (NCBI): domain Eukaryota; kingdom Metazoa; phylum Chordata; class Mammalia; order Chiroptera; family Furipteridae; genus Furipterus; species Furipterus horrens. The sequence continues at coordinate 23,268,597 of NW_028327177.1, read as the reverse complement.
AGTACTCACCTCAGCTGGGCTCTGGTGCCCTTTGAGATCACCCCTTGAATGTGTCGATTATAGAGGTGGTCTGAAGCTGTTCATTGGGTGCACTGGTCTGGGGCCTCCCTGGAGGTGCAGACCAAGGTCAGTTGCTGCCTCTGTCCTACCCAGGGCCACCCAGCATAAGCTACAAAGCAATCTGCAGATGGTTGCTACTTGTGCTGTGCTTGGAGGTGCCTAGGGGATGCTGTGAGCCAAGGCTGGCTGCTACTAGTGCCCGGTCTCAGGTCACTTAGCAAGAGGTACGGGGCACTCAGGCCAGATGATGCTTGTTTAGGGTTTGTGAACCTTTGATAAATTTTAGGAAAGTCTGCAGCATGAGCCAAGACAGGCTGTTCATGTATAAAGACCACTGAAAAGGGCTTGGGAGAGCCCACCAGTGTGGTTTTAGGGAATCAGGGGGCGAGACAAACAGTGTGAGCTGGGTTGATAGAGACTCAGATATGGCCTTTGCCTGCTGGCTTTTTTGTGGCGGGTGCTCAGCAACATTTCTGTCTGGCAGAAAGCTGCCCCTTCAGCTCTCACCCTGATGCCAGACAACTGTATGTCCCTGGTGCATTTTGAGTTGCTGCCCCAGTGCTAAAACTCAGCATCAGTCAGTCTAAGTCAGTTCATACATGGGCCCTTTAAGAGGATCTCTTGGGACTACAGGAGCCCTTGGTCTCACTCAGCCAGAATCCCTATGGTTTTCACAGGCAAAAGTTATGGGGGCTTCTCTTCCCGATTCTACAATTCTGGGCTTGGGGGCCTGCTGTAGGGTTGGGGCCTCTTGTTCCTCAGGGTCTGCAGCTGAGATATTCCACTTGATTTTTAACTGCCATATATGGGTGTGGGACCAGCCTTTTCTATGCCTCTACCCCTACTACCAGGCTTGATGTGGCTTCTTTATATCCTTAGTTCAGCTAGATTTCTGCTCAGCTTGATTTCAGGCAGTTTTGAATGTTGTTTGTTCTGTAGTTTAGTTGTCATTTTGATGTGGTTGCGGAAGGAGGCAAGTACTACATTTACCTATGCCGCCATCTTAACTGGAAGCTCCAGTTCATCATATTTTTTGCCTGAGTAGTATTCTATTGTATATATGTACCACATATTCTTTATTCAGTCATTAGTCAAGGGGCATTTAGGTTGTTTCAGTGTCTTGAATAAGCTGCAGTGAACATAGAGATACAGTATATCTTTATGAATAAATGTTTTAAAATTTTGGGGGTAGCCCTGACCACGTGGCTCAGTGGGTTGGATGTTTTCCCACAAAGTGATAGGTCATCAGTTTGATTTCTGGTCAGGCATATGCCTGGGTTGCAAGCCAGGTCTCCCAGTTGGAGGTGTGCGAGAGGCAACCAGTTGATGTTTCTCTTGCAGATTGATATTGCTCTCCCTCTCTTTTTCCATTCTTTCCCCTTTCTCTAACAATAAATGACTAAAATCTTTAAAAAGATAAATAAAGTAAAATAAATTTGGGTGTAAATACCCAGAAGAAGGATTGCTGGGCCATATGGTGGCTTTGCCCTTAATTTTTTGAGGAACTTCCATAATGATTTCCATAGCAAGTGCACCAATTTACATCCCACCAGTGGTGTGCAAGGGTTCCCTTTTCTCCATAGCCTCTTCAACACTTGTTATTTTTTGTCTTTTTTTTCTCAAAGATTTTATTTATTTGTTTTGAGAGAGACAGGGAGGGAGAAAGAGAGGCAGAGAAACATCCATGTGTGGTTGCCTCTCATGCACCCTCAACTGGGGACCTGGGCCGCAACCTAGGCATGTGCCCCAACTGGGAATTGAACCAGTGACCCTTTGATTCACAGGCTGGTACTCAATCCACTAAGCCACACCAGTGAGGGGTTACTACTTGTTGTAATATATATGGAGTTTAGTGTAAGCAATCCCCAATTCATTGACAGCTCTAAAATTAGAGTGACCATCCATGTCCACCTCAAGGGCCAGAATGGCTGCTCACACCCAGACAGGATATCTGATTCCAGCCATCAGAAAGAAGGAAAGGGTGAATTATAGTTTCCACTGTCTGGTTAGAGACCTCCTCAGATTGCACATGGCTTTCCTGTTTCATCTTATTTTCCAGAATTTACCCCACACGGCCACTTACCTACAGAGGAGGTTGGATAATGTTGCATTGATATTAGTCAACCATGTGTCCGATTTAAAATTAGGGTTACTGATATTAGGAAGATGGGTAGGGGCAAATAATGGAAGATGATTAATAGATTCTGCCACATTTGGAACATTATTATACTCATTTTTCACAGAAGGGAACACAGGCTTAAAAAGCCTAAGTAACTTGTTCAAGGTAAAGAACTAGAGGAGCCCAGATTCTGTGCAAACAAGCCATGTCTTTGGAAAGGAAGATTCTTTCTGTGTTGGAAGTAATTCTCTCTCTTAAGGTAGACCTTTTTTCTGGTCCATTATGGTTGTTACTTTTCAACTTTATTTTCCATTGGAAACTTTACTTCCTTACTTTTTAAGTGTTTTAATATCACATTTATTGTTACCTTAACTTCTTGTAATATGCCCAGGTTATCTGAATTGAAATATGTGGTTTTGACATTACTGAGACACTCAGGCACAGTACAATGGTCACATACTAAAGGGCACTGTGAAGAAGACCACAGTAGAGAGGACACAGGCCCGCAGTAGCCAGACTGTGATCATGGTGCCTTGGGTCCACAGTGCCAATTGTGTCAAAACGCAATCATATATTCAGTAAATCACCTTGCCAACATTTTTATTGTGACTATTCTCTATTTAGAAAAAAATTACTAAACCATTGGGTAATAAGATGATCTAATATTATTATTACGTATGATAAGAGCATTTTGTATTACAAGAGTTGCCTCCCCACTCTTACCCAAACTGATAGAAATTCTTATTATTCTATTAGATTAATAGATTTCATGTTTTCAGCATAAACCAAGCTATCTGAAGATTTTTACAAAAGAAACTAACAACCAATTATCTCATCTGGTTTTTTGTGTAGCTTTTACAAGTAGAATATTAAAGGAAATGACCTCTTAGAGAGTTGAAAAGTTTATTACATTTTTATTTTTTAGTTTGGATTCATTTTTTCTTTCACTAAAATGATGTTACCATTTATATACTAATTTCTGGCAGAAGCTTACCATTTTACTATGAAAAATGTTCTATGGAGTTATTTCTACAAAAACAGCAATAGTGGACCACTAAAAACCTGTAGCTCAGAATAATAATCTCTTTTCTTTGTAGAAGCAGCAGTCAGATAGATCATAGCTATTGCTGCCTGAAATGTCAAAAATGTAACCATGTTTACATACATTTTGCACATATATGTACTTGGTTATCAATATGCAATTTAAACAAGTGATACTACACTAATTCTGAAAGTAGAATCCAAATTATCTTGTAACATTTCATTTTGATATTTCCAAAGTGAGCAATTTGAAGGCATGCATACTTTCTTAACTATGTTTAAAGCCTAGGTACTGAGCACAGAGCCAGGCCCATGGACATGTATGTGTAAATGAAATAAAAGGAACAATTTCCTATCTAATGTAAGATGATGCATACTAAGTGCTTACATTTCTTAAGATTGCTTGCTAAAAGCACTTTCTAATATATAACTGACTAAAAATTAGGATTAAGTAATACAATATTTTTATAGTCATCCAAAATCTTAATATCGAAATAAAGGAGAATATCAAAAAGTTTATTATTTATATAAAATACCTGTAAGTCCTAACATGACTATTCTTGATATTATGCAAATGTCTTGTGTTTATAAAAGTGTTTTTAAAATTCTGTCATTAGTCAGAATCCCACTCTTTTATATTTGGCTGGCATGTATATTTATTGGGAGGTTGCCTGCTTTTTGAAATTCTGAAGACCATTGTAATCAAAGACCTGTTTCATTCTGATTAAGCTGCATTGTATTTTATTCTTGCTCAGGGAGTATCCTGCCCTCAGTCCTGTTTCCTTTACCCTCTCGGTCAAAGAACTGCATCGTTTCATAGTGAGAAGAGTACATTAAAAAGCACAATAATAATAATAATAAATGTTAATCAAAAAACTGCATGTGTCTTTCTGATTGTGCCAGTGTTGTGGTATTCAATTATGCAATTTTCATTGGCATATTAATCATCTTTTCAACAAACAAGCCGGCGTTAATTAAAGCAAACCGTGGATAAAGACATGTTGCCGGATCATCATTCCGTTTATCACAGTGCACAGGCTGGCCGTTAAGTAAATTCCAGACTGTGAGAAGAATTTCAATTTTGGCTTCATCTTTGTTGTTGGTGTTGTTGTTGGAGTTTGAATACAACTCCTCTAACAGTAATAACAACAAACTTCAAACTTCACAAGAGAAAGATGAATTTGTTTGTAATTAATGGCGGAGAAAGAAAGAAGAGCTGTGCACTTCATGGGTGGAATTAGACTATTTATAACCAAATAATTTTTGAAGAGTTTTATTTCTTTCCCCTTTATGTGGAGAGGGACAGGGCCGAATAGTGAATTTGTTCCCTTATATCTACCCTGCAAGACATGTTGTTGGTAGTGAGTTTGTGGTTGTAGTTTATACGCAGAAATCAGTGTTTTTGTAAAGAGAATGTGCTGTGATGGGTAGTATTTAAACATATTGAACTTAACGCCTTGAATTTTAATTAAAATATTTGTTGGAAATAGAACACAAGCCATCACACTTTCTGTATCCCAAGCTCAACTTCAATGCCCTTCAATTCCTGTTATTTGAGACTCATTCTCAGCTGTCCTTTATAAATAATTATTATAGTAGCTCTGGTCTTTCGAAGCCTACATATATCAACAGTAATCATTAAGGAAGAGATAAATCAATTTAACAAACTATATGGAAACAAAGAAAACCAAATATGTTTGCTACTTTACTGTGTACTTGTAAGCTCCACATTAGACAGTAATTATAATTAATCTTAAAACATGAGTCTCCACAAATGTATCTGTGTTTATACTTTTAAAAATTTCCACATGCTAACTAGCTACATGCCAATTACATATGTGTTTCTTTAACCTTTAACATTTTTACATTTTGTACTGAAATCCCACGAGTGGTTTTTGCTGCCAGAATCTCAGATTATCTCTAGTTCTTAGAAAAATAGTATTGATCTTTCTAAAATATATGAAACTGGTAAAACATTATTTTATACAAATTAGTATTCATAATTTTTTTTACTTTTTAAGAATAATATATATTGCTTTTTGAAAAAATTACTCACGAGGAAAATTCGCCATCAATATATCTCTGAAGTACAACAAAAGTAAAAAATATCTTACTACCATCAGAGTAACGGAATATTGTGAGATTTTATTATCTACTTATGGCACTGTTTAGCTCAGTAATTATATTTATTTAATAGAGTTGCGTAGTAAATATAATAATATGCATAGAATTGCTGGCATATAATAAACCTCATTAAATGATGCTGATTAGCAATGATTATAATTAGATGAGAAACTTCTGTTCTGAAATTAGTGCAAATAGATATGTGCAAATTTTTATAGATTTTGTAATTTTCAAGTGCAACCTGTAATTATGACACTGCAAAGCAAAGTAGAATTAATGCCTTCTGTATGCAATAGCTGTGGGCACCCAATGCATTAACTTTTAATTTTATGTAGTACTTTTTGTGTGTGTTGCAGTTAACTCAATTTTCTTTGACTTGGAGTTAAATGAAGACTTCGATCATTTCCCTTCTATGGAAATGCATTTATAAAGAAGTTATATGGTAGGAGCTAAATATGTTTAAATATATCTTGCTTTGGATATTCTAGAAATCTGTTTTCTCTTCATGACTTTCTTTGCAAAGTAAAAGTTTGCTCTTACAGAATGTAGGTTGGTCCTAAGACTTTTAGTTAGTAGTTGGCCTCACATGTGGCTCTAAGCTTCCCTTCTTCTTAGCACCCCAAAATTTATAGCAGCTACTTTATGTACAAAGAAAACTGTACAATTATTGGAAGTGCTGATCTGTGCTATAAATTCTGGCAGTGGGATATGCAAAGGATCAAAACATTTTTAGGAAAGCAAATGTTTATAAGTGACAGTAATTTCCAGATTATTCCCTGGAAAAAAGAAGATGATGAAGTCCCCATTCTTTCATACCTGATACCTTTGAGATTTGGACAGTCTTCCTACCTCCCAGCTCATATCACACACCACCAGTGATGAGAAAAGCACTTATTTCTTTTGCTTCTTTTGCTGTACCCATGACATCACCTGATGATGTCATGCCAAGGTTGTGATGGACACATATCGATTGTAGACCATGCTTGTCAGATTCTCCCAGCTTGGCGTCAGTCCCACTTGGCAGCTTTAACCTCTCTGGTTCCACAGTGGTATACAAAGTCATCCCCTTTGACTTCATGCCCTTAGTAAAATGGGTGGGCCAAGTAAGTTTACCATTGTTTGTGTGGAAAAAGACATGCAGGTTATGATTACTCAGTAGCTCTACGAACTCTATGTTTTGCTTACAACTGTAAACCTTTTCCCACCCCATGTATTACCCATAATAGATAGATCTATCAATAGACAGGCAAGCAGTTAATCTATCTTCTGATTTGGATCTTACTTGTATGTTGCCTCTAATTACAATCCTTTGTCTCTCAGTTACCTTTACCACAATCTTTTTAGACATTATCTCTCTATTTTTTTCCTGTATATGTTCTTCTATTTACTCCCATGCTACAGTGACAGACTTCTCAATTTTATGAATTATCATGCCTGTTTAATCCAAGGGCCACCTATTCCTTAACTTATCCAACCTCCCAACCAACTGTATCCTTACAACTACCTTCATGCTATTGTGGTTTTCCTCCTCTTCCCCAGCTGCTGAGGTCTCCTTAACACTGGTATTCCTTAAGATTCTCTTCTCAGCCCTGGCTTCTGCTCACCCTACCCATGCTTCCTGTAGCCTCACCCATATCAAAGGCACCACTAGGACAGTAACTTCCAAATACATAGCTCTGACTCAGACCCTATAGCCAAGTTGCTGCCAAAGCAATAGTCTCTAATGATCTCAAACTCAACAGGTCTGTGACTGGATTTTGAAGCTTCCCTTCAAAATAAATTGCTCCTTTCGTATCATACTTTCCTGTGAAAACCACCACCATCTCTCCATTCCCAAAGCAGAAAAACAAGGGTGTTATCCTTGACTGACAGCTTTAATCTCTCTCTGTCTCCAGTGTTTTTGTCTTTGTAAGTGACACTATCATCAGTCCCTTTGGATTTACCATATAGTACTATACTATGTTGCTTACTGCAAGGTCTTCCTTGTGCCCTCTGCCTGGAGTCTCCTCTCCCTTCTTCTACATCTTCGGCCTTTCACATGACCTCTTGAGCAAGATACCTCAGTCACTAGCTTCCAAAATGTCTTCCCTGGTGACTTATTGGAAGTGCAAATTCTCAAGTCCTGTCCCAGACCTACTGAATCAAAACTACAGAAAGGACCAGACAATCTATGTTTTAGCAGTCCATCCAGGGAATTCTGGGAGCATGCCAAAGTTTGATAACCAGTAGCCTAGACAACGAGTTGGCGGACCTTTTCTGTTCAGATTACTATAGTAAATATTTAAGGTTTTGAAGACCAATAGGGAAAATAAAGAATATTATGTGGGTACTTATATTAGGGAAAAAATGGCCACAATATTTTTATTGATAAAATTCTGAATTTTATTTATTGACAAAGAAATTTCAATTTTGTATGATAGTCACATATCATGAAATATTGTTTTAATTTAAAAATAAAAACATTCTTTTTATAACATATTATCTATATATTTTATTGTGTGACCACCCAGTAAATTCAATAAAAAATTTAAAAAATGAAAAGAGCCCATTGAACAACTTCTGAAGATTTCTAACTCAGTAAATCAATGGTATATTGGCTGTAAAAAAATTAAAAACCATTTTTAACTTATGTCTGTATGAAAATAGGTGATGGGTCGGATTAGACCTGAGGCTGTAGTTTCCTAACTCCCAATCTTCCTTCAGTTGTCACTCAGTCCCACTATTCTTGAACATTTTGTTTACTTCTTCATCATCTACTTGTTTGCCACTCTCTTTGACATCTTTATCTCCTTATGGGCTGGAATTACATCATATTAATTCATGTGTTATCAGTAGAAAGTATAGTACCTGGCTCAGTAGCCATTTGTTCAGTGGATAAAGGAAAGAAGGAATATACTGAGAAGCAGAGTATCTTTTTTTTTTTTTTTTTGGTAAACCTAACATGAATTTATTTGATATGTTTCCAAATTTTAAAATATTTTTATTTCTTTGTAGAAACTCATTTGGGCTTATAATATCTATGTGATTGAATTTATTTTATTCACTTCTTTTTCTTCTCTTAAGAGCATCTCCACTGCCCCATGTTCCTTAGGCTACATCAGCTGCAAAATAGACTTTTATTCTGGGTGCTATGTTTTCAGTTAACATTTCATGGGTTGGTTGCTAAGGAAGAAGAGGAAATGGTATTGAGTTTCTAAAGTTATTTTTACACCTGAAAAACTTCTGTCACCAATTATAATTCTACTGACCTTCTTAAATCACATCTTATTTGTTTTGTTCATATATAGGTTTGCTTAACTTTTTATTTTTGAAATAATTTTAGACTTAAAACGAAAAAGCTAAAACAGTACAGAGAGTTCCTACACACACATTATCCAACTTCCTCTGATGTTACCATTTTACATAATCACCAAAGACAAAACAATAACATTGATGTAATGCTGTTAACTAAACTACAGGCTTTATTCAGATTTCACAATTTTTCCCTGTTAATATATACCCCTTTCCTGTTCCAATACCAGCTCCATAATCCCATTTAGATTTTGTAGCTCCTTATTTCAAGCTGTAGCAGTTCCTTAATCTTCCTTTGTCTTTCATGACACTTTTGATGAGTCGTGCTCAGGTATCTTCTATGACATCTCTACTTTGGGTTTGTCTAATGTTTTCTCATGATTAGATTGAGCTTATGTCTTTTGGCAAGCATACCAGTAAAATGATGTGCCTTTCTCAGAGCATCGCATCAGGCAGCACACAATGTTGATATGTCTTATTTCTGGTGCTATTGAACTTGATGCCTTGACTAAGATGATCTCTGAAGGCCAAGCACTGTATTTTAAGGGATCCCAATTTAGTTGAAATGCCTCTTAAAGCATTTTTATATTAAACCTCATCCTGAGTAACATGGTATATGATAAAGAGTGATGTAAAAATTAGCAAAGAGATTTTGGGGAGAAAAATGAAATAATTAAACAAAAAGGTAAATAATTAGAATTTGGTATCATCTGGCTATTAGTTCAGAGACATGGTGCTGAAAATAATTGAAATGTTCTGCCAGTATTATTGATCTGTTTCCATCCTTGCTGCTGTGTTCACTTGGGGAAAAATATACCAAGAATTACTATTTAAAAAAAAAATATATATATATATATATTATGTTATTCTGTTACAGTTGTCCCAATTTTTCCCCCTTTTCCCTCCTCCGTCCAACCTACCCCCCACTCCTTCTTTTTACTTGAGAATTATACAATACTTTTATCTATTTTTGGTTAGCATGAGTAAATGAATGAAGAAGATTGTAAAAAGAGAAGCTTAGAAGTAAATAGGGCAGTCATTGAGAAGAATTTTGCTGGAGTGGAGACACAACTAGGAAATTGAGTGCACATTTTGAGCCTGCATTTCACTGTTATATGTTAGAATACTGAAAGAATAACAAATACACTTTCAATTCGCAAGTAAATTGAATAAATAAAAAAATAATAAAGGGTTCTTTATGTACATATATGTATAAATATAATGTGTATGTAGTCTATCTTAAGAATAGTTCGTGCTAATGAAATTGGTTATATTTAAAGAGGGTTTTTCATAGAAATCCCAATGGATTTTCTTTTTATTGTTTTCTTTATTAGACATGTTTATTGGTCACCTACTATGTGTCCAGTGTGGCATCAGGTGCTTCCATTTCCTCAAAGAAAGTCAGAAACGATATTCTGGAGAAGAGTTAGCCACATCTTAAGCCCCAATGTATGTTGTGCAAATTTGAGCTTAGCAATTAGTGTCTTGTAGCTTATTTACAAAGCCGTCTTTCCTCTACCTCAAACTCTAAGCCCCTGTATTCATCTTTATGTACCAGTCATCTGCTCTGAGCACAGTTAAATCTCTGAATAAGGGGTAAGACTGGTAGGAAGAAGATATGGAGGGAAGAGCATTTGCATAGGTATGGTGCTAACAGAATGCATGACACTTTCAGAAGCCGAAAAGCAATTTAGTCCTGTTAGAGTTTGGTTGGGAAGGTGGGCAGTGAAGCTGGAGAGGGGAAGTGGAGGGGCATAAATAAGTGCCCTGCATGCTATGCAAACAAATTGAGACTTGGTATACAAGAGATGGGAAGCCATTGAGGCCAGCCCACTATTTTGTAATGAATTCATTAGGGTAGCTAAATTACAGTAATAAGAATGCAATCCAAGTTCTGGATCCCCGTGGACATTGGACCATATGGTCAGTAATAAGATCATAAATGTGGGGTAGAAAGTGTATGAAAAGGATTCTGCCGTATTTCTGAGCACATAGCCAACTCCAGGAATAATTTAAAATGTGCATAGCTTGCTTTGGCATGTTCTGTCTCTTCTGCCCTTCCCACCTGTCCCTGATGGAGTCTCTACTCTTAGCCCTTCTTTTCTCTTGTCCCCAAGACCTGGCTGCTGCGCAAATATCACCCCCTTTTTTTCTACCACAATCCAGAGAATGTGAATTCAATGTGAGAGTTCTCTACTAGATACTAGGAAGAAAAACTATATAAAAGGTGGAATGACTGATAGTCACACTCCAAGATTTCATTTACTTTTATACAGAGGATTCTGTTTACCCGAAGTAACTCGTAGTTGGTGGAATTTCAGTCACTTACTGTCATTAATTGGAGTAGAACACATCGGAAAATGAGAGGAGACTCTACGGGTTTAATGGAAGGAGGTCAGAGCCCTGTTTGTTTCTACGCTTCCTTTTTCTTCCTCTCTTTTATACACCACGGCTCTAAAACTTGAGTTTTATTCTTTAACACGCACTCATTTCTTCAACCCCTTCCTCCTGTAAAGATTGCCTTATTGCCAGCTAAAATCAATTGGTTCACAAGGGATTTAGGACTTTTCACAATTTGCTATTGTAAAAGCAGAAAAGAGGGGGTTCTGTGGGCAACAGGTGAGAATGGGGGGATTTTGGAACAGGGGGTGGTCAGAAAAGTAGAGTTTGCAATTAAAGTATCAGGGTCAAGCCTCTAGTATGATTATGAAGCAGTTCTTAAATGAAAATTTTGTAAGTGAAATAAAAAATATAATCGTTTGTAATTCCAGGGCACCAAACAATCTTGGATGCACTCTGGTTTGCATTTGGTGAAATACAAGTAGCTATTGTCTCTATTATGGCAGAGAAGAATAAATGTAATGATTTGTCCAAGACTCTTCAATTCTAAATTTTAATTTTCATAAACCATTTTCTGTATATTTTTTACTAAATATCCAAAACCTTTGCTATGCTGTGAGCTTACCATTATGATCATGTAATTTCTCCAAGCACCTTTTATGAACCAGTCAATAGTGTATTATTTAGCCTGCAGAATAGCATGCTAAATATCAGCATGAGAAGAATATGCCTTTAGAAATTATTGATAGAGTACTTTTTAAAACGTAAGATAGGGATGTATCCTGCTCAAATTTGAGAATAAACACAGATTGGTTGAATGCCAGTATAAACTAAACACTTAAGCAATATTTATAAATAAAGTGAGTGCCTGGCATTTTTACATTTACAACTAAACGAGGTGTCATTTCTGGCCTGAATCCATGATGTATATAGTATTTTATAACTTTTCGAAGAATAACATTTCTGATGGGTGAATAATTTTGACCATTAACAATGAACAACTACACTAATTTTTTCCCTGAATATAATAATAAAGAAAGAGACAGAGTTTAGATTTTTGAAAGAGAGAAAATGTATGGGTTATTAGCTAAATATATTGTAATACAAACATCTAATTTTATAATACTGAAGAAAATATTATAACCACAAAATCTTTCTGTCTAAACATAAAATTATGTTCAAGTTTTGAATAATTTTTGTGTCACCAACTCTCATAGGAGTGTTTATACCAATAAAGTAATATTTGTTATTTGTGCTTCTATTAAAATGTTCATTAGAATTCTAATTCAGAGAATCCTGATACAGCCAACAACTAAGATAAATATATAGATAGATGATATTTTTTAACACCTATGAAAACTGATGAAATTGAAAAATAGTGATTAAAATTTAAACAAAATTTGTTAAGCATCTATTTACTACTAGAATGGTTGTTTCCAGAAAAAAAAATTAAATTTAAGAGAAAGTGATTTATTGATAAAAAACTATCCAGTCTGGACTGGTAAAGACAATTGTATTTATTGTCAGTTTAACAGTTTCTATCTGTAGTGCCCAACCCTTAAAATTTTTCCATTTCCTTGCAAAGGTATTCTGGTAAGGGTTATGTTTTGGTTGTGGAGTTTAAACAGTATGAATTTACTTTTCATCAAGCATTGAAAATTGCACTGTAAATTTTTGGCAATAAGACAATTTATGGAAGCTTTATAAAAATTTAAAACAGCTCTTCTTAAGTTATTGTGTAATCTAAATAATAGTCTGTAAAAATTGGGTTAAAAGATACACAATGTTAGGCAAGGTTTAAAGAAATTCAACTACTTAGTGTAATATTTTACTTAATAAATTTATTAATATAACTATTAGTATATATATATCCCTTTTGTTGCCTTCTTTTCTATCTTCTAACATATGTCAGAGTCTATATATATTTCTGGGGTTTCTGTTTATTTTCTGAGGCTTTTTGGGTGTTTTAAGACTTGCAGCTTTATAATTACTTTGCTTTGAAAAATACTTTAACTCTTGCTTTAAATCTTCTAGCTGCTCTTGTTTTAAATATAATCTATTTTCTGCAGTCTAATCTCCTATTTGATTGGGTAAAAATGGCTGTTTTATTTTTCAGAGAGAATGAATGAGATGTTTGCTGCATTTGATTTTACACAGATTAAAACTTTTCTGAACTTTGCCATCAATTCTATGGACTTTAAATATATTCCTTTTAGAAAAGTACCATTATATTGCTATTTTTATATTTGCTGTTTCTTAACTTTAATTTAATTCTAGTTAGCATCTTCTTTTTTTGTATCATAACTTTATTAACAATGAATTTCTTAATTGACTTCTCTTTAATTTACAATTTTGAATTTTGTCAGCATTAAGTATATTGTAAAAGGACTTTCTTCTATATCTTTAAAAAATTTTTAAACATATTTTAAGCAATAAAATTAAGAACACAATACTTTAATTCAAAAGAACATATTATAGTTTTAAACTTGTTTTCTGGTTAATCACCATTATTTATGCCATTATCCCTCAAAATTTACTACATGTAAAATAAATATGCATTTTCTCTTATGTTAATAATGGAATACCTGACATGAAATAAACATTTAAATTAAAACTAGGTAGTTGATAATGTATCAGGGAAGACTGATGACTTAGCAAATCTTTTTAAGGACAAACTTTCTTTGAGTAGTACTTTAATTACTAAAAAAAGTTTCAGTTTTTAATATTATGGATTTAATTATACCCATTTTGAAAGCATGGGAAATGAAATGAGATTAGAAAAGAATATGAATTTTAAATAAGTAGAAACATTATCAAAATGTGGGGACTGAAGATATGTGTACTAAGTACATTGAAGGGTTGAAACTGAAGCATTACTAATTAATATGGGGAAGAACATAAACAGGCAAGAAAAGAAGTTATTATTTATGGGTAAAGTAGAGACCATCCACAAAAAAGAAAAGGGTAGAAATAAAGACAATCCTGGTAATTATAGACCAGTCAACTTAACTTTGATACCAAGGCAGATACTAGCGCAAATCGTCAAACAATCAATTTACAATCATCTAGAAAAGCAAAAGTTAGTAGGTAGCAACCACCATGGTTTGTGAAGAGCAAATTGTGCCAGGCCAATTTAATTTCCTTCTATGATAGAGTGACAGGCCATGTAGATAAGGGCAAAGTAATAGATGTAATCTATCCGGACTTCAGTAACACTTTTGATTCCTCTCCACATGACATTCTCATCAACAAGCGAGAAAGATACGGTCTAGACCATACTTTGATTAGTTGAGTGCACAGCTGTGTGTGGATTCATACTCCACACTTGATTATCAGCTAGTAGTCATCATCCATAGCGGCCCTATCGATTGGCATATGAGCAGGTTGGTATCATTAATCAGACCAGTTATGTTTCTTTTGATAAAGATGGAATTGGACTGGCATAGGGGCACATTAAGCCAAATCCTTTTTATACTCAGAAGAGAGAGTCCAGCTTCAACAGCATCTTGTATCTTATGGCCACATCTAGAAGGTGACAGTCCATGGAATGAATAACAGGCAAACAAAGCTATTAGCAGTATTATTATAAACTAATTATTATTCAGTCATAACTGTTATTCTCAGGTGCCTAGTAACTGTTAGTATTCTGATAGGCTGCCTGGGAACAAATTAATTATCTTTTTAAAATCTGTAGAAACCATGTTCAAAGGGAGTAAAAGGGGGCTTTTGTATTAAGCAGAAAGGAATGTTGGTGTGTATATATTGACCCAGAAATAACTGAATAGAGCACCTTTATATGGGCCTTGCGCATAGATTTGAGGACATGTAGTTTACAGATCATATGATGGTGAGCAATTTAAAAAATTGTTAAGAACTTGGGAGATAAGAAGAAATTTCCAAACAATTTTGTTATTTCGGGAAAATAGTCTATGGAAAAAACAAGATAAATGTCATGGGAATGAAAGAGATAAAAGATAGGGAAAAAGACTGGCCCAGCTCCTCACATTGGAAACAGGCCCCAGCATGAGCCATACTTGGATATCTGTGAGCAGGGTCATATGACAGTAATATTAATGAATTAATATGAGACTGCCATGAAAGCCAAACATTCTCAGATGTATTTGTAGAATTGGAAAAAAAAAAAAAAAGGATATTTTTTAGCACACATTTCCACTGAATAGTGATAAGCACTCTGAAAAAAGCTATAGTCCATCTGCGTGTTACAATGCCTCACTTCAAACTCTATGGGTAGAAAAGGTGTGTAGTAGAGGAGGAAAATGTGTTTTTATCAGAATCCTCATTAATAATGACCTAGGAAACAATGGCTTTTATGTGATCCAATGGTTAATCTGATCGTTGGTTCTCCATATATGCATTTTGAGGCTTATTAGTCACTACAGTTTGTGCCGAGTATTTATCCTGCTTTATGGGGCACCATTAGGACACTGTGATTTTATGAATAACATTCCCCTGCAGATAGTTGATTAGAGCTGCCCTTATTTTAAAAGCGTTTATATTCTGTGGATTCTCAAGAAATAACCGGCAGGGCTTTCTTAGAGATAACTCCCCTAGGATTAAATCCAAGGGAGTGGTTCTAAACATTTTTCTTCCACAACTCCCTGAGAGTTCCTGCCAAGAACACTGCCCATTTCATCCCTCTTAATTGCATACAGGAAGACAGAAGAGGATATTATCATCTCCTCTTTATTTAGTCTAGGGGAACACAAGATTGCTCATGAATATGATTGACCGAGAGTTGATAAGCAGCAGTGACAGCAGAGGAAAAATTGAAGACATTTTCAGACAGACAAGTCCTGCCACCACTATTAACAAGTGTGACAAACTTTGGCTCCACTGCTCTCCCAGAATTTGGAATTTCCTAGGAATGTGTAGAAAAATTACATTTCCTACATTTAAGAAACTCTTCAAAGAGAAATCACAGAAGTGATGGCATCAGGAGTGTAAGAAGAGCCTTCTTAAATCGGATGTTAACCAAAGCAGGGCCATAGTGCTTTTTAGTGTGACCTGTGATATATGTTCAGTTCCTGGACTGAATTAAAACACTGTACATTAAACTGATGTTGATATAACATCTAAAAATTAGGGATGTGACCATGCGAAGTTAGTGACTGTTTCAGGATCAACATATGGATTAAGCACATGAACTAACTAGAAATAGGTCATTCTAGTGCTTACATTAATACATCTTGTTGAATCCTTCTTTATTAAATTTACTTGGGTTGCTAAGGAAGAGGAAAATTAAAAGAAAACAAATTTATAGTATCAAATTATATTTCCATTAATTATTATCAGAACAGTATTTTCTTATGTAGTTAATTTATAAAATTTTGAAAAAGAAAGTATTAATAATAAATGATTACCAGTGATTGCTTTGAGACAAACATATTTGACTACATACAAAACTGTCAGTCTACTCTGTATATATGCAGAGGCACATAGGAAAGGGACTAGTAGTAGCCACACTTTGTTACTATGAAAAAATACCAGCAACAAATTGATTTGGATCTAGAGAAACACACAGAAAAGGAGCATGTACTGAAATGTATCAGCTATTTAGTTTACTTCTTCATTCATTTACCACATAGGTAGATATAAACTCAAAATAATGTTTGTTTTAGATCTTTAACTTACAGAGCCCCAACAATAACAAATGCATATTAAATGATGTCTAAAACATACTTTTTAAAACTTTTTACAGATGACATTCTAGTAGTAAGATCAAAATATAATAGTTGGCTTCTGCTGTTTCTAGAATTAATCAAATGCTACTTTGTAATTAAGTAAGCTTCTAGTATTCTGTTATACCTCAAATCTTATTACCACTACTTTAAGAAAATTGGTAATGTCTAAACTAAAGATTAATCAGTGGTAATCAATTATATATATTTATATGTATATATATATATATGTGTGTACATACACAAAAAGAAATAACTGTCATATTATAAATCTCTTTTATGTTTATTGTATAAATTATAAGTTTTAAATTTCAATAATTGTAAAACTTGACATAAAGTAGATGAAGAATATTTTAGCCTGTGTTTGAGAGAAATATTTTATGAAGAAAGAACATACTGTAACTCTTTCTTTAACTGAATAATATTAAAAAAAGGAACAAATCTGTTTCCAAATCATATACAGTAAAGAAGCAAAAAGAATGCCTTCCTCAAAGTCAAGTGTAAAGCACTGTAAATATCATGAATAAATGTCACCTCCTCGCAGTATTAATAAATGGGGAAATAAAGCATGTCTCTTATCTTTTTTGGCATAATTTAAGATAGTTTATTATTTTGGAGCAGCAAGCAGTGAGCACTTGTTAGATATCATCATTTGGTCACAGATTTGTAAATATATCAATTCTATGCTGAGAGAAGGATTATCCTCAACCTACTCCACTGAAAATAATTACAGGCATGTTCATAAATGTTTTGAGTATGTGACTTTCATCAAGTTTTGGTCTATATTCACAAACATAGAGTTCACTATTGGGGTTTATTTTCCAAGTGTCTTAAAACATTTGACTCTAGATTTTCTCCATTTTGATGTAGAATCTCCTAATTCAGATTTTTTAAATATATATAATATTTTTTAAAAATACTTTCTATTCCATTATTTTTTCTTTTCTAGCTCCTGAGCTTCTCACAAAGATTTCTTGTGTTGGGAATATTTTTGTCGTGTTGTCTATTGCTTTTAGGATGAAAACTTGATTGAGAAATATGAAAGAAAATTACATATTTTATTAGTATAAAAACTTCATGAAAGATTCATTGAATTATTTTATATAAATATTTCAAGATTGATATTAAAGAAAATATAAAGCATAAATTATTTGCAGGGTTGAAGTAGATCTCTTGAGCAGATAATTTTGGAAAGGTAGAGAGATGAGAGCAGAGGGATCCATGGGTGTCAGCTGCGGGCTATATTAAAATTCATTCAAACAAATGTTTGGTTATTATTTTATTAATGAGATTTTAAAATATATTTTAACCTAAAGAAGTCCTAAATAGAGTTGCCTGAAATAAAAACATATCCATCTGCATTAGTCATGCCACACATTTATATCTTAAAATGTATCGCTTGCCTCTGAAATGCTGCCGATCACACAAATCCTTCACTAAAAGGGATCACAGACTGAGGGTGAATGCCTGTGCCTCTCATCAAATAACTCAAGAACTTCCTTGTGAGTCCTTTTATCCCAAGATTAGGAATTTAATTCAGCAATATCACATAGAGGGAAGGAACTACTGGGTTTAGTTACAAGTTCAGACATTGCATTTTAACCAACCCAGTGATCTGGGGCAAGTCATTTAATCCAGCTGAACCTTAATTCATCAACATTTTGTGGTGATATTACGTATCTCACGGTGTTGCATGTGAAGTTCAAATGTGAAGATATAAGTGGCGATATATTGTAAAGGGCAATACAAATGTTATGTGCTGTTGGGCGCAATAAATCAAATAACTTCTATTGCAGTCGAGAGAAATGTAGAATTATACTCAGTTTTATTCTCAAGTGGTTTGACCACAGTGTACAGATACGGCCCAACCAACAACATGCATGTCTTGTTTGCTTCCATGGAAACCAGATGACTACCTGTTGAAAGGAAACAGTAACCCTGCCCACTCCCTTCCATCACCACCACTCTATCTAATCATAAAACTGAATTAGAAATGCATTCTGAGAATAATTGAAATTGATGAGTAGTCTAGGTTGATTGCAGTCTCTTTCCATAGTGGAAATTTGAGGATTTCCTTGGATTGAAACAAGGTATAAATAAAATTTATTGAAGAAGAAAAAGTTCTTTGTCAAGGAAGGAGAGCAGAGGGAGTTTCCAGGCTGCTAGAAGTGCCAAGGAACAAGAAGGTCTTCACTGAGAAGCTGCAGAATTCCAGATGTTTCCAAGAAAATCTGACACCCACCTCATATTTAGTTTAACCATTAATCAATCGCATAACATTTGAGAGCATCCAGTCCAGTTTCACTTGGAAACTACCTTGCCATTTACAGCAGCAAAACACCATCAGATAACTCAAGAGGCTCTTTTGGCAACTGCTAGAGCACCAGTCCAACCAGTAACACAGTTTCCCGGCCACATCACTAATTCCTGTTGGAAACTTACCAGCTTCTGTCTCTAGCAGCAGAATCCTTCCTGACTGATAAAAGAAGAGGCTCATCTGCTGGTAGCCTATCTCCACCCAACCCCCCTCCCAGTTTATCAGCTTCTGACCAGTTCATAAATCAGTCTGTGGGATTTGGGGGGGGGGGGGAGTAAGGAGGGGCAGGATTGTTTGGTTTTATTCAAATATATTTCTCTCATTGTAACAGTTAATACTTTAATAAGAGAACTTAACCAGGGACATTAGGAAGTTAGAGACATCTCGCAGTCCCCTCGTCCCTTGTCAGTGACAAGGTAAGGTAATCCTATACACAGGCTGCTATTGTGAGCTGGGAAACTGGCCTCCTTCGCTGCCAGAGACCAGATGCACCCCTCTCTATCCTAATCTGTAAACGACTTAAAGGAGCCTTATCTCGGGGCTCTTCGGCTTCATTTCATGCTTGATTTACTTTAATTTGTCTGATAGGGCACAAGGATTTGGAGACAGCCCATCTTTCTGAGGAAAACGTTCAGATTTTTTTTTTTTTTTTTTTTCCAGGCATTGTTGTATTGGGGTTTGGGATTTTTTTCCTTTTTTTTTGAAAAAAAAAATTTTTTTTTAATGTGGAAGAAATCTTGCTCCAGTGCAGCAGGCTGCTTGAGTGTGTTTGGATTTAAGCTACCCCAGCAGAAAAGAGTTTGTGAAGTGGTGTGATTGTGCCATGGGCCCCATTTACATTGAAATCACATTACGCGATATATCAGGATTCCTGAAGGGAGCGGTGCAGTAGAGCGCTGGGCCCACAAGATTCTTTGAAAGGCCTATATATAGCAGCAACAATTGATAGGAGATTTTACAGGAGACTTTATAAATATGTAAATAGGCGTTATCTGATTGGGTTCTGTGGCTACACATCTGTACCTCAAAGGAAGCGGAGCTGTGAGAACTACCAGGAAACAGTAGTTTGCATTCTAAGTGGGTCTGAGAAATAGAAATGTTTCCGTGCTTGACAGCAGGTCAGGGTGGAGGCGCTTTGCATACCTTGGAGGGGAAGCTTCTGCCATGGAAGGGATCCTTTCCTTCTCCCAGAAAGGGAGACTTTCCACTCAGTGAGTTTCCATTCAGTCTATAACCGCTCTCAGATGGGTAGCTGTTGACCTCTCACCCTTCTTATTACCTTAAATTGTTCATACGATATGGTGCCGGGGGGCGGAGGGGGTTGCTCTTACGTTTTTTGCATTTTAAAAAATGTACTTGCAGTGACCCAAGGGAAAGAAAATAAAGTCTTTGGTACATTGATCCCTTGATTAGTTATTTCCTAAATGAAAATGGAAATACTATTAAAGCAGTAATAATGTTCCATCTTAATAGTTGAGGAGTCAATAAATGGTTCCCATGTGGTTCATTAAGGACCTTAATGAAGCCATTTTTGATGGCTGAACTTTACATTATCCATTTTTCTGGGGTTTTCTCCCTTTTTATTTTTTTTAAGCTAGGAGTCATTTAAGAAAAGGAAATAGTAGTATGAACTGGTTTATAAATTTTCTCTATATTAATATGACTGCCACTGCTAAAATAAAGTTAATATATTAATTTTGGGACTTAAATTCTTGTGCAGAAAATAAAGCTCAGAAAATTACTTTTCACATGTAGGCATATTTGATCTGTAATACATCCATAGGGTTAGTAGATATGGTCTTGTATGGTTGTCCAGACACTTGGTATATGATCCAACATACCTCCATTTAGTCCCAAAACAGTAATTAAGATTAAGCATTTCAAGTTCTATAGCTCTCCCTTCTCTTTAGATTAAGTTGTTGTTACCCTTTATGTGAGTGTATCCTTCTCCTTTCTTTGCCACATGATGTTATGATTGCAGCCTTTAATGTCTAAATAGGTGGCCTTGAAGATCCAAGACATCTCACTCACCTATATAAGATCTAGGTATAAAATAATTTTGAAAAATTTGTGGCCAAAATTCAACAAAAACAAAAACATCTTTATTGTTGGGGAATAGTACTTGTGCCTGGGTTAGTTGGGCTATTTAGGCATAGCCAGGCAGGCGGATCTGTGTGTTTTTTTAGTTTCCAGGGTATCCCTTCACTTTGGAACCTTATCTTGTATGTGATTCACTATAATGAAATGATGGCAAACACTATTCAGTTAGGAAATAAAGTGATTGATTGTGGTTGAAATATACAAAAGGTATTTTATCTTTCTGCTTTTCATCTCCCTCCATCTCCAATGCTCACTAAAGGTTTCTGGGTGCAATGATATGATTTCAAGTGATTGGAATTATTTTTTTTCTTTTTTCTGGAGATTGCAAAACAACTCACACAAGAATTTATTGATTATCTCAGTTAACAATTGTTTAAAGCGCCCCTTCCAGTGACAGTATAATACTCAAGTTAACAGTTTGGAAGAAGTGGATTGCAGACTCAAGCACTGGGGTGGGAGTCTGGGTTTATTCCCTTAAGTCTCAAGATTACCCACTCCTTTATGTTCCACAAGCAGGTCTCCAAGGATGGAAGATTAGAAGATCTCAGAATATGTCCACTGCCTGACAAATGTTATCCTTGTCTTAGAGATTTGTGTAGTGCTTGGGTGTCTGCGGCTAGTTTCATTGGCAGCGGCGAGGTGTCTAAGACAACAAGGCTGCAGAGAGTGCAGGATCCCTTGATTCCAGCTGCTGGCAGCATTAACAAAGGCTCCGTCCCTAGGTCAGCCACTAAATCTGCCCACAGAACCGGCAGGTGATGGCCACTTTGGCATGGAGGGTGCACCTGTCACTGATGCTCCTCGCCTCTGCATTGACAACTCCTTGTCCTTCAGCAGCTTCCTCTTCCTCCTCGCCCTGCCAGAGGCAGAGTTTCCCATCCTTCTTTCACTTTCTCAGTTCTCAAAAAATATCCCAGGAAGGAGTCTGATACACCAGTCCGCACTGAGAGGGAACTAATAGATGAAGTATAAGTTACCATCTCTTTCTGTCTTCGCTCTTTGTGTTTTAGCAAGAATCAAAACAAAATGACAAAAACCAAACCTGTTCCTATGGTAGGGAGGTGGGCAAGTTTTTCCCCATTTTCTACCTAGACAGTGATGACCAGAGCCAAACTGAATGACGGCAGTGGTTGTCATGAACTTCTGCTTTATTTTCACTCTAGGAAACTGTCATCGTTAAGTGGGCAGAAGTATTTAATTGAGACACCTTCTGAACTCTTTACCCTATTGATTTGATATCAACTTTTTTGGAATCGTGTGGATGAATTATTTCAGTGGGTAAGAGTTTAGCACTGAAAGGTCAAATAATCCAATATACATTAGTAATTTCTTTTTGAGGGAAAAGCCCTTCTCTGAAGGTCACAAAATTACACCTGAACGGTTGGCTCCCACTGGTGCATACTGCTCACTGCAGAAATCACTTGATCAGTGCAAACCAAACCAGCAGTTTAACACCAGCAAGCCAATTGTAGTAGCACTCAAAGGTGAACTTTGGGCACCATGACCATAAATGTGTATCTCGAAATGACCTTGAGAGATTGGGAGTCCTATGCTACAATAAATCATTGGGCTGTTTTGGAAAATAATAGCATTTATGTATCTTACATGTGAAGAGCATGGATGTTGTAATCAGATTGTCATATTCAGAATTCAGCTTTGATCCTTGTAAATGGGTTGACCTTGGTCCTCAGTCTCCTCTTTAACAAAATGGGAATAATAAGTACCTGATATGTTTGTTGTTAGGATTAAATGCAGTATCATTTTGTAAAACATTAAGTACCATGCCTGATACATGAAGAACATTCAATGAATAGTGGTTATAGTAGTTTAAAAATCAGGTTTTGTATTTTGTATCACTAGTTATTTATTTCCACATAAAATCAAGAGCCAATCACGTGTTATGATTTTTTTTACTCTGCTTTTAAATGACCTTTGATAAATGGGGAGACTACAGAGGTTTTGATTATGTTAAAGGGCATATATGTTTCAAAAAGAATTGCAGAAAGAAAAATATACCCTTAGATTTTTAAATGATTTAATATGCATAATTAAAATGATAAATGTCAGAGAAATATATTGTTTGTTCTTCTGTAAGTTAACTAGACAAATAATGATATCTTTAATGTAAAATGGTAAAGCCAAAATAATAAAATATTATTTATTCTAAAATGGCAGAAGTTTGCTCTCACCTTAAGAATTGTAATAGAGAAGACAGCATTTGGAGATTGTTATGTCAGCCCACGTGTCATATGTCCAAAATACATATGTGTGTGTATGTGTGCAAGTTATACAATTTTTCTTTTTTCACATCTAAATATAAAAATAGCTTCTGTTTCCTTATTAAATCATAATGCTGTGAAACTCTGTGAGGTTACTATTATAGTTTAAGCATTAACTCTATGTAATCAATGATTTTATATTAAAGTCTGCTCTCATGATGTGTGAGTTCCAGCATGCTAGTTATTTTTTGCATCTTATTTATGAAATGGAGAACACAGTGAGCAAAATAGCTAGCAAATGAGAAAAAGTTTCTACTGGTAATAGAAGCAGGTAAGTCAGATTTTGTAAATTAGATTTTTCTTCAGATTGGACATAATTCTTTATCCTTGATGTTTCTCAAGGCCCTTTCTGAATTCCAGCTTCTGTCTGTTCTTATATTTATGGTTTCACTAAAATCCTCAGGTAGCGAAATACCTGCACTCATGAATCATTTGCAGATAATAGTGGTTCAGACACTCTCTGTCCAAATTGATAATGGGTATCTGATCCAAAGCGATGCCTGCTTTTTAAGGTCTATATAAGGAGTCCACGGGGGAAAAATCCCTTTCACTGTGATCACATGTTCATTATCATATCCATAGTTAGTATCCTAGATGTAGAAATGCAGAATAAGGCAACCTAGAGAGCCAGTCTATTGTTTGTGTCTCCAAATTACTTTATGAAAAGCACATCTCTTCCAGACAGAATCCCTGTCCACTTTGTGCCATTAGTACTCTTAGGAAAAACAGAAGGCATATTTATGATTCTTCTTTATGTCTGGATCCTTCCTCAAGTATTTGAATCAGTATTTATGAAGCTGTATCTTTCAAAGTTATATTTTCACTTACAAAGGATTTAATAATATGTGCTTTACAAATGGCCTGCATTTGTTTATAATATTTAGTATATTTGTAAATGAGCTGGTATTCCATTTCATTAAGATGTAGATTGACTTACTTGAAACATTTTTCTAAGGGTAGATTAGATAATTCCATTTGAAGAGTAATGTTTTTTTAATCACTAGCTCTCAATCTGTAGGGTATATGAGTCACCTTGGGAAATAATGAAAAGCGTAGGCTTTTGGATTATACCCACAAAAATTTGAAATAAGTAGACCTGGAGTGGTGGTTTTAGGTAGGTAGGAAAGTAGGTAGACAGGAGATAGATTGAGAGATAAGTAGGTAGATAGATAGATAGACAGATAAACAGAATCCAGATAGTTGTGCCGCTTAGAGAAACAATGGGTCCTTAACCCTTTCAGTGCCAAATGTTGCTGTAAGCGATGCTGACAAATTTTCCCCAAAGTGCCAGCGTCGCTCCCAGCTACTCTTTTTTTGATGGTTACAAATGTAAATAACAATGGAATAATTCATATTTTATGTTTTGTTCTCTTTTTTTTTGTACCTCAAGTTATATATTGATATAATTTTTTCATGTTGATCCAAATTTCGAATTATGCATGGCACTCAAAGGGTTAAAAGGCTCCACTGACCTTCTGAGGACTATAAACTGGTGAGCTGCAGTTTTTGACTTACACAGGAGCCTACCCTCCGCAGTGTCAGTCCCAAGCACGCCCCACTGAGGGATGCCTGGAGTAGACAGTGACTGCATGGACAACATCAATTCCCCACCGTCTCTGGTCTCTGGTCCAACTCTGTTGGTTGTGGGAAATCTCACTGCCAACAATGCTTTGCTTTTCCCTGCCTCATCCCATGTTGGTTTGAAATACGTTTTTCTCTCCATCTTTTCTCTCAGCTCAGCTGCCATCTCCAGGAAAGCCCTTCTGACCTCCCTAAAAGTCCCCATCTTATGGTTTCTCCCCGACCATGTGCTCTTCGTTAAAGCACTTGTCACATTGCAATTCTTGTCTGTTTGTGTGAATGTTTGATTTTTGTTTGTCTTTCTCACTAGACTCGAAGCTCAGTGAGAAACAGACTAAGACTTACTTTCTGTTTGTTTATTTTGAGCTGTATCTCCAGAGCTTAATATACTCCCTGCATGTAGTGGGCTCTTGGTCAATATTTATGTGAATACATACATTGAAGTTAACCCTCACCTCACCCTCTGTTAAAGAGACATCAGTTTACTAAGGCCAGGCATTAAACTGCCGATAAATTACTATGCATGATTGTCTGAAGGACCAGGGGTTACATTAGCATCTTCAGTAGCTCAGGGAACTGAAGAACACTGGAAGGTAGTGCTGAGAAGTGTAGAGTGTGCATGGAACAATATCCTTTGAACTGTGGGTTGCAAGAAAAGTTAGATTTAAAAACTGTTGGATTGTTAGTGGCAAATATACTTGATTATTTATTAATTTGAAATAGGAAGACACTATATTGCTAAGGTAAAAAGTTTTAATAAGTTTATTTATTTTTTTCCTATAACTCTTGCTTATGACATTGAAAATACTTCCATGCTACACTCCATCTTCTCCTCAGGGGGACGACAGATAGGTATGAACAGGGTCAAGTGTTTGTTGTATGCTAGGCATGCACCAGGCAATATGTTTATACTTTGAATGCAATTTCTCATTTGATCTTCACAACTACCCTATGAGTAGCAAGGAGTAAGATCAGAAGTCCCAGAAAACATCTATTCACTCAAAATCTTGCCCAACTTTTTTAGTCAATTTTTTTTTTTTGTGTGTGTGTGTGTGTGTGTGTGTGTGTGTGTGTGTGTGTGTGTGTGTGTGTGTGTTTAGATACCTAGGCTAAAGTCCTCAGCCCCTACCCTTGCATTTTGGTATTGTTTAGAAAAATGTGTAACAAATGACAAAGCCTGGTATGATTAATACAGAGAAAGGATTTGTTTACATGACTGAAACCGCCAAAGGATCATGATGCCTTTAGGGTTCAGACTCTGGTTCTTTGCCTGTCTCCTGTATCTGCCCTAAATAGTGTTGCAGCCACATTCTTAGGTTAATTTCCCTCATAGTCAAAAATATCTGGGCCTTTATACACACGCCACACAGCCCAGAGCTAAGGAGTTCATATGTCTAGGTATTTTGTGCGAAAGCCTTGACATTAATTTTATTGCTTTGTTGTGAATTGCATGTCTGCTTCTTGAACCAATCTTTGAAGAGAAGAATTGAATGAATAGTGTTAGTCATGTACCATGTGTTACCTCTCTTAAGAAAGACAGATGAGAATCAGTTTTTCTTAAACTACATAAAAACTATTGTAAAAGAGAGAAGGAATGGATAATGGGAAGAGAATGAATGAGTTATCTGGTCTCCTCTTGAAAAGTGCTTAATTAGTGAAAATGTAAGCAATGATGTAGGATAAATATATTGGAGAAAGTTAATAATAGTATATAAAAATGATGTCCTTATTTGAATATTCTTTTAGACAACCCTAAATAATAGTTTTTTTTTAAGCTATATTTTTAATATTTAAGAAAGCTGGTCTTTTATCAGTTGAGATTGGGCAATGTTTAGGGAAAACATATCTCTGATGATTCAGGCTGTCCTTAATGTGGCCATATATTTGAATATTTATAATAATGAATACTTAATAACACATGGAATATTGGTATTGGACTAACTGGTTCTCTTTTCTCTCCTTTGACAATAATGTTTGCTGCTCTGTATGTCAAATATAGCTATTATAATATTGATAGGTCTAGTGGCAAAAATTTGTAGAAAGCTGACTGTGTCCAGCATTGTTTCAGATTATTATCTCTAATCTTTACCACAACCTAATAAAATAGTCACAGTTATCCCCATTTTCCAGAAAATGAGTAAGTGGTAATGTAGGAATACAAACATATACTGTCTACTCTAGAGCACTTACTCTTACCACGGGGTAATTCTCAGTCTAGGGTCATGCAAATAAAGATCTTCATCTCAATGCTTGAAGAAAGTTCATTTATTTGTTTATTTTTTTTCCTTTTGATTTTTAAAACAAATTTTATAGGGCCACTCACGTCACTTCAGTAATTTACTTCAGAACAAAGAATATGAACTAGAATCACATCATAGATTTAAACATGTTGAAATATTTGCACTAAATCAAAGTAAGGTTTATAATTAGATCATATCACCATTGTCAAGGATAACGATTGTTGAATCTTAAGTAACAAAATGTTTTGATTGAGACCATTAGTCTAAGTGAGTGAATTCTTTGGCAAGAGGGGTCCTGACTCAGTGGTGTTAAATATAATCAGGATGTACTTCGTTATTCTGAAAAGTGATTTTCCTTGACAACTTGATGGTATAAATAAAAAAAAAATCATTCTTTCTAACCTTGATCATTGTTTGTCCTTCTTTTGAAATTATCCAACATTTACTCTATTACCATAACACAACTAATAACAAAGTAATTGATGAAAACTTTTTCCATGAAAATTTTTGGACCAAGTTGATTTTATCTCAGTTAATTTAGTCAGAGGCAGTCTGAATATTGATAACATCTTTGTCATCTCGTAGACACGTCTTTTGTAACTATCCAAGGATTTGGAAAAATATATGCCATCTTTGAAGAGAGGCAGACCACAGTGGTAACTGATATATTCATCTGTTTGTCACCCTTTCCATCTGTCTTTGCAAACCATGCCTACACACCTGTGAATCATCAGCATGTTCATGCAGGAACCTCTGTTGTGATTTCCTCATTCTTGCTGGATCTCTTAACATAGATACAATTGTAATTCATGTTTTAGCTCAGATGGATGGCAACTCCTCTTTGATGGTACAATTTATTTATTCAAATTAAAGTTTAATTTCATTTGTTGATTTGATAAAACACTTACTCTTTGTTGATTTAGTCTTCTCAAATGTCCAAACATTTTATAGTTTTACACATCTCTCACACATGAAAATTGAGAATGTGTGTTGATTTGCTGGAAATGAGCCATGCCTTAAAATCATGCAGGTTCCTTTATACTGTTAAAGCCACTTAAGTGCTATAAGCAGGGAAGAAAAATAGGTGGTGTTTCAGTGGCAACAAGGTCTTTAAAACATAATTGTTATGAAGGAAAAGGCTCGTTGAGCATTGCATATATTTTAAAAATATGTGCTAGACCAGCAAGATGCTATAGCATTCCCTAAACCGTTTTTGATTTCTACAGTGGAACATGGACAATGCTGGATTGTTTTGAGATTGAAATAGATCACAATTTTAAGGAAAGTTATAGATTACTTCGCCATACACCTGATGACAATTATACAGACATTTAAGGATACTAAGGAAGAATAGTGAAGGGACAAAAAGTGAGGATTTGTTAGGTAAGGACAACCTTGCTTAAGATTTTGGCACAAGAATAATACATATAGCTAATGTTTATTAAGTGCTTACTGTGTACTGCACACCATTCTACAAAGCAAATATAAACAGCAAGTATAAAGAAATCATTTAATCCTCTCAAGGACCTCGTGGGGTCGATGAGATTATCACCTCCATTTGATAGATGAAGAAACTGAGGCCCAACAAGTTTCAGTTACCTGTTCGATGTTGCCTAGCTAGTAAATGTTCAACCCAAAATTCAAACCCATTCCACGACCCATGGGTTTAAACTGTTATGCTACATTATATGACTGGTGTGACTGAGTTACAAAAAATATACATGCCATTTTCATCATGGGTTTGTTGGGAAAAATAAAGTGATATATGTAAAATGCTTAGCTCAATATCTGGAAAATAAAGGAAAAAGTAGAAAATCCTAGAGCATCCTCCCAAAGATTCTTCCTTTAAAGAGTTACTTTTGAATTGGTATTCTTCTGATCCTTGATGTCCTTGTACTTTTTGTCTCCAGTGTGAGTTTCACAACACTGAACAGAGAGGACATAGTTAATAAATCTGGGAACACGTTGGTAGTATGCAGATATTTTTGAGTTATAATGAAATTGGATTTAGAGCTGACCTACATGAAAAAGAACATGTTTTCTTACACGCAGCATAGGGACTCTTTGACTTCAGAGTTTGAACTTCTCACTGATCTCATTTCTTGTTGATAAACTTAAGTGTGTTGACCTTACTATTGATGATATAGATTTGGTTTCTTTGTATGTTTTCTTTAGGATTTGCTCAGGAATGTTTAGATGTTATTTTTTACATTTTGATTAACCAGTTATCTTGCCATAACCATTAGATATGTATAGTTGTAAAACACCTTTGATATTGGAGTCCTGTAGGGAAAATAACTTTGTGCTGGCCTATGTTCTTAGGAATACAAATAATATATTATTGTAGAAGAAATTATTCCAAAGGGAAAGAAAATAAAGGAAAGTATTATAAGACTGATAGAGAAGGATCAAGAAGATAGGTAAATTTAAGTGTTAAATTCATACAGGGTAACAGGACATAGTTTCAGACAAACAGTTCAAAACAAAATAAAGACCAACTTATATTTTAATGTCAAGAACTAACTAAGAAAGTTAGAAGATGTCTCTGAACAGAGAAGGCATTTAACCTGATTTGAGAATGTAGTGTATAATGGGATCACAAGAGCATTTAAGTATCATAGCTGAGTGTCAGCTTCTCCAGCAGCACTAAGCATGTGCTCAAACACACAGGCCAATTCCTTATTAATGTCAATTGGTTATGAAGGCTTGGCATGGAAAAAATAGAACAAAATCACCATTTTGTTTTAGGATAAAATGATAAGGTTTTTAACTCTATGAGAAAAATAAAAACTTAATTCAATCAAATTAAGTTACACGTTGTGAGAATACACACTTGCATATATGTGTATGTATTACAGCCTTTTTCCTGCAGCAGTGTTAATCTAGTTAGGAAGATAGACACATGCATAGTAGCAGATGGTTTGTTGGGATAAGTGTTGTCATAGAGGAGCAAAGTATCCTAGTGATGTACTGGGAGTGGACAGAGATTATTTCTGGGTGGGAAGATATAGGGAAGCTATGTGGAGTAACTGGCTTTGGAGGTGAACTTTCAAGTATAGATCATTGATAAGGAGATATTTTATTACATGCAGAGAGTTTCGAAGCTTAGATAACAACTTCAGAAAAGATTTATGGACAATTTCAGAGGGCAGGAGATATAAGAGGGTGACTGGAGTGGTAAAGTGTTGAGATAAACTGGTAATAGAGATATGCAAGACATAGCTAAGACTTTGACTGCCAGCCTGGGTAGTTGGGGAAATCACTGTGTTATAATGATCACAAACAATGTATATATGTATTAAAAATTTGATGTTGCTAACAGAATCAAGATGGTAGACTGAGAATATGTGTTACAAACCCTGCTGTCTCAAGTCCCATAAGATGTCAGAAGGATTGTACACACACACACACAAACACACACACACACAATGGTCTGGAAAACAGAAAAGAGGGCTAACAGTAAACGCACAAACTGTGAGCAATTTCTAGAAAATAGAAAGTAAATAGAATTGGATTCATGAAGGCAAGAAAACACAGCTCCAATTACATTCAAGAAAAACTAAAATACATGGCAAGAGCATTTTAGTGAAACTTCTAGCTTAGAGGAATACATTAAAGGGGACAGGAGGATAATGAGCCAGTTGCACAGTATGCAGTAAATGACTTTAAGAAATTGCATAAATATAAAATAAACTGTATTTAAGTTATTGAATTGATTTTAAAAACCCATGAATACAACATGGAAATAAAAAACTGTAAGGGTTACCGTTAGAAAAGTAGTAAGAAATAGTAAGAAAATGTATAACTTTCAGATAACTTGATGAAGAACTTGCCCATCACAAATATAAAAACCTTTTTTATAAGTATAATCATTAGATCGTAATGTTATATGATATTAGTGTAAGAAAAGATAAATGAAAGAGTACTGCAGGATCTATCCAAAAATTGACTTATGCATATATAAGTATTTGTTGTATGATAAATACATATAAAACAATGAACTGGAATGACCTATTTAATAAATGTCATTTGGTCAATTGGCTTTCCATTTGGAAATGTATAAAATAATATTTAAAATAATATATCATCTCAAATTCTTAACAATGATGGCCTTTGGTAAGAGAGTCAGAATAAGGGAATCTTGAAGAGAAACTTATAATTTTCAAAAACATACGTTTTAGATGATTTTTATAAGACTGTTTTTAGCCCTAGCCTGGTAGCTCAGTTGTTTAGAGCATCTTCCCTATAGGCCAAGGTTGCAGGTTTGATCTCCAAAATAAAGAATTAACCAATGAATGCATAAATAAGTGGAACGACAAATTAATGTACCAGTGGACAAAATGACAAGCTTTTTCAGTCCACTTGTTTGCATTCCACATTGCCCTAGAATTCTGCAGCCACATCGCTTGTCTCCATCTTGTGTCCACTTGTCACCATTGCCAGGATTGACAGCATGCAGTGGCCTAACCAGGAATGATGCTAAGGTTCTGCCTTTTCAGACATCAAGAATTACAGCCCCAGAGCTTTGAAGCAAATCCTCTGAAAGAGTAATTCCTTCTCTGCTCTATTGCATCAGAAAATTACTGCACCTCCCTCCTTCCCCACTGGCAATGGCTGCTGCCCTGCTGGCAAAATCCTCCGCAGGTAGTGTGACCTGAGAGGAGCTGCAGCACTGAAATGACAGCCAAGTTTAGTTGACTTGCTATACAGAGGAGATCATCAACTAATTGACAATTTGGCTCTTTAGCAAATTATTTTTGTGCATGTAGCCTTGACATCAACTCGGTATAATTATGTTCTAGCCCCCAGTGGTCAAAAGCAACCTGGAGAAAACAGTGGCAGAACAATGCAGTGAAGTACATGGACTATGCATAGCAGCCCACGTTCTAGTCCTGACTAAATCGGGTTGTTCCTTGCGCAAGCCTCTTAACTCTGTCTGTTTCATTGTTTTCACATATCTAAACTACCTAGATAGAGTTCCTGTGAGTGGCAAATAAACTAGTGACATAGAAATACTCACAGCCTCTAACCATTTATGTGTTAAATATTAAGTCTATTGTTATCTCAATGTACATGAAGGTACTTATATTGTATAATTAAGGGGATTTGGACAGGTGTAACTATGTACAGTTGACCCTTGAACTATTTCAACCTTTATGGATCCACTTGCTTGTGGATTTTTTTCAATAAATATTGCAAATGCATTTTCTCTTCCTTATGATTTTCTTATATGTTCTTTTCTCTAGGTTATTTTATGGTAAGAATGCAGTATATAATACATATATAAAATATGTATTGGTAGACTGTTTATGTTATCAGCAAGGCTTCTGGTCAGCAGTAAGCTGTTAGTAGTTAAGTTTCGGGGAGTCAGAAGTTTTACACAGAATTTGGACTGTGGGGGGGGGGATGTCAGTGCCCCATAACCACTGGATCATTCAAAGGTCAACTGTAAAGGCTAGAAAGTTTACTAAAATGGATTAAATGCTGAACAAAATGTAACCTTCTCAATAAATTAAGGCCATTGCAATTGCACTTACTTATGACCATAAATTCTGTAAGAGCAGAAGGATTTTTTTATGCTGAACAGTACCCCGGTGCTTATAAATGAATGAATTTTAAAAAGGTATTTAAAATATATTTATCATTTTCTCCTATTTTGTCTCATCTAATTTGTCATGCCTTTGCAATCATAGAAACATTGTTTTGTGTGACATGCATGCACTCACACACAACCCCACCCCTGCCACACACACACACACACACACACACACACACACACACACACATACACACACACACTTTGACTATTCAGTTCAGCATCAAGCAATGTTCAGGCCAATAATTTGAGCAAGCCACCTTTCTTTACTCTGCAGGTAAAGTCAGGAAAAGAGTCTGTAAAGCCTTTGGTGCAGAACAGGATTTTCTCTCCACATCAGTTTTAGATGATATCTGTGATCAAAGAGACATATGCTGTTCGCGCACTTCCTCTGTACTTCAGAACTGGCTGTGACCTGGAGGGTGTACGGGTGCCCTTCTGTGGTTGCCTAGAAACTTTGCTGCACAACTGTCAACTTTCTTTCATGGCTCTCAGGGAGAAGGAGCCTCACAGAGAGCTCTAGACTTTGTAGAGGGAGAAAAAAGGTCCCTGTGTGTTTTAAAACAAGTATCTCACCGGGAGATAATGGTTGAGCTGTGGGTTATAAATGATGCATTTTGTTCTTTTCGTTTTGCTGATGGCACAAGGGAGAAAAAAAGTTCATCTCTCACTCATCAAAATACTGTGACATTGCTTATTCCACGGGTATATTTTCAATCACAACCTTCTGCAGCAACCCACACCAAATTTAACAATTATAACTCCAGCGTCTCATTAAAACCTTGTTTTGACCTCCATTCTTTTATGTACCTCACTCAAATTAAAACACACACACAGACCTTCACTAAAATTTGCCATTAATTTTGCACTTCATTTCTTTAGGAGCACATCTACTATTTAGGATGAGAATAGTCTTTGGTTCTTGTTCCATTAATAATATTTTGTGTTGCTAGAAGCACAGTTACTGTTAAGTCGTCATTTTTATTAGGTCTGTAAACTTTAAAGAAGACAAGCTTCACAAAGTTTCCTTGAAAATGAATGTATTTTGAAGTCTATTTGGAAATAGGATAAAGGTGAGAGGGCCTTTCTATACCAAGTCACATGATGAGTATGTCATGACTATGGGTTTTAATTAAAATCATGCACCATTTATGTTTAGATAGTTATTTGACAGGAGAGGTTTTTGCCCTGCACATGCATGTTCTGTGTGTGAAAACTAGAGCGGTAACTTGGTCACTGTCAAGTCAATAGGAATAAGGATTGTGTAACTCAGTTTTCAAATACAGAGTAGTAGGTGGTTAGGGGATATGATTCCCATGTCCTTACTAAGATTAAATTGATTTTATGATTTTTATAAAAATAAGCATGGCATATGGAACATAATATCCCTCAGTTGCTACAGATATGTTACACAAAACATGGGCCCCAAGTATCGAAAGGACAAACGGATAGGGGACAGTGCTCAAAGCATTTTTAAGAAAATTGCCCTAACAGTAGTGTGTGCGTATAAGCACAGTTGTTAACTCACAGATAAAATAACATTTTTAAAAACTGAGAAAAGTTAATTGGAACAAATGTAGTAATACATACATCTTCCATAAGTAAGTAAGATGTATGTATTTTCTCTCTTTTTCTTTCTTAGTACTATATATATAAAGGACTCCATCATGTCCTTTAAATGTATAGTAAATTGCCTTAATTTACCAGCTATGAGACCTTACCTGAGTTTTTTAATCTCTCTATGTGTCAGTCAGTTTCTTCATCTTTAAAATAGTGATAGCAGTATGTATTTCATAGGGCTGTTAAGGGGATTAAATGAATGAATATTTGTAAATTGCATAGAATAGTGCCAGGAATAGGAAGGAGTATGAGTATTTGATGAATAAATAAAAATAGCATTTGTCAGTCTGAGCATACTTTAGACTTCAGAAACCCCACAATGAGTGAACCAAGGGACAAGGAACAATTCAGCTTATGCAGTCACTTGGTATTTTTGAAAGTATGTTCTCCTTGTTCAATCTGTGAACTATCAAGGGTTTTACTTAAAACTCTAAAAGAGCCTCCACTTTCACAAAGGCTGCCTGGCAACTGGTTGGGCATAAGGGAACATCACATTTAGTCTCAGACAGAAATATAAATTCTAAAAATACATGAGGAGCAGAGAGTTCTCCCATTTTTGCATAAAGTGGATGCCGAAAGGGTCTACGTGGCTACAGAAGAATGGGCAGATTATAGCAGGGTGGAACTTTTTAAGATTCCACAGTGGAACGTATCACCTAGAGCTGAACCAGAAATAGAGTCCCATTAGAGGGGGCCCAGCGTAGGCCAGGTGCCTCCTTTTCATGCCCTCTATTGAGGTCTTATAGCTTTTGAGACTGGGATTTTAGAGACCCAGTGCTAGTTCTTGGATTTATGCTGGACTTTAGACCTTACTCTTAAGAGTGTTCCAGCACCAGCATCACCTGGGAGCTAATGTCAGGAATACAGAGTCTAAGGACCTCTGCACTGTTGGAAACAGATTCCGCCTTTTAAAACGATACATCCAGGACTTCCAGTCAAGATGGTGTGGTAGGCAAATGCTGTGCTTGCCTTCCTCCACAATCACATCAACATTACAAATGAATTATGGAACAGCCATCATTGAGAACCACCTGAAGACCAGCTGAACAGAAATCCTACCATTGGGAATATAAAGAAGAAGCCACAATGAGACTGGTAGGAGAGGTGGAGATGCAGAACAGACAGGTTCCACCTCTATGGCGTGGCGATTAAGAATTGGGAGGGACATCTTGATTCAGTCATGAACAAGGTGTGGCACCTCATATAAGAAGTAAAATTATATGTTTGCAGAATTTTAAGGCTTTCAAGGACTTTAACAATCAGCTAATCCAACCCCTTTATTTTCTAGTTTTATGGCTTTAGAAGATAGTTGTTCTGTGCCAGGTTTTTAAACTCTGTTGTGTTTATAAAGATAGATAGGGGTATGGTTCTTGCTCTGGAAATCTCTTCAGTGGGGGAGATAGGGTGTTAACTAGTAGGTCAAACATAGTGTACAGACTGCTCTTCTAGAAGTAGATGCAGAAAGCTGTAGAGAAAGCCTGTGAGCCTGGAGGGGAGAATCCAGGAAGCCTCTGCAGGCACAGTCTCTTTGAGTTTGGTTCTTGAAGGATGAGTGAGTGTTTTGAGAGATCTGGAGCGAGCCATGAGACTTTGCATTTCTAACAAACTGATAGGGCTATGGAGGAAACTTGCAGGCTTGCATAACAAGTATGTTAACTGGATGGCTTAGGCTGATACTTATTTTTCCACAATTCTGGAGGCTGGAAGTCTGAGATCAGGGTGCCAATATGGTCTAATTCTCATGAGGGCCCTCTTTTTGGCTTTCATGCAGCTACCTTGGTGCATATGGGAAGAAAAATGTAGGTCTCTGATTTCTCTTCCCCTTATTATGATGACACTGGACCTATTGGATTAGGACCCTACCCTTAGGAACTCATTTAACCCTAATTGCCTCCTCTATCCAGATACAGTAACATTGGGGTTTAGGGCTTCAGCATGAATTTTAGGGGTCACAATTCAGTTCATAGCCACCAGTAACTATTCACTGAGACATCAGTAAATGCTGTGCTAGGTCCTGAGCTCTACAATATGCATGTTCAAACCTAAGCAACAGGCAAGCTTAACATGTTAGACCAATGTTCAGTTATGATATCTGCCACATTATATGAAATTTTATTTCAATTCCCTGTAATTATTGCTCAATATATTTAATGAGGTTCTATAAAATGTATTTTTATTTAACTACAGTTGGTATACAATCTTATATTGTTTATATTAGTTTCAGGCATACAGTATAGTGATTCAACATTTTTTTACCTTACAATGTGATCATCTTACCAATTCTAGTGATCATTCTTCACCATGTAAACTTATCACAATATTGTTGACTATATTCTCCTTCCCTTTTTACCCATTACCCCAGCCCCTTCCTTCTGATAACCATCTTTTTGAGCTCTGTTTCTATGCATCTGTTTTTGTTGTTATTGTTGTTGTTTTGTTCTGTTTTTTGATATTTGGTGAAAAATCCTTGTTATTAAAAAAAATAACATCTTGAAGAATTCTGGCAGCGGTAGTGGTCCGAATTATGGAGATGCTGACAGAAGCTACTCCTGTGGTTCAGTGGTATGAGTTCCTGAGACAGCAGAAGAAGGCTGGTAAGCAGTGTTGACTGAGGTGGGCTACACTCTATACGTGCCTGACTTCCCACTTGTAGTTAACTTTCTGTAGCTGCTTTAACGAAGTACCACAAACTGCGTGGCTAAAAACAGCAGTTTATCTTCTCACCATTTTGGAGGCTGGTAGTCTGAAATTAAGGTGTCAGCAAGGCCATGCTCCCTCTGATATCTGTAGAAGCAGCCTTCCTTGCCTCTTCTTAGACTTTGGTACGTTGCTGGCTATCCTTGGTGTGCCTTGACTTGTAGATGCATCACTCCAATCTTTGCTTCAACATGATGGCCTTCTCCCTGTGTGTGTTTTCCATAGCCATCGTCCTATAAGAACACCAGTCAGGTTGAATTAGGGGCACTCATACTTCAACATGTCCTCATCTTACCTTAAAACCCCTATTTCTAAATAAGGTAAAAATGTTGAGGTATGGAGCATTAGTATTTCACATGCCTTTTTTTGGGAGGTGTGACGAGTTCAATCCATAGCACCTCTGAAAAGAAAATACATTAAGAATAACTTTTTAGAAGATAGGAAGGTTTTCTGTTTTAACAAAAAAACAAAAAAAACAAAACAAAACAAAAACAAAAAAAACTGCAGGACTACCCATTTTCCAAAAAATAAAAATTCTAACGTACATAAAAATAAAATTCTAAACAACTTTTCTCATGCTATAGTGGGTCATAAAAAGGTTCATTACTGTTTCTATTCATAATTTAAAAATCAAATTTGTCTTCTATATAATGTAATTGTGAATAAAAATTGTTTACAGAAAGAAATAATGCATTTTTTATATATTAACATAATTCCCTAAGTTATATGAATTTTCAAAAGTCACATTTAAAAGTATCTCTAAATTTTCTTGTCACAAAGTCAGGACTGAATCCCTTTTAGAAAACTTTGTTTCCACCATAAAGTGGTATAGAAGGACAGATATGAACGTGACATATTCAAATGCTCTTGATTTTTGAATATTATTGCTCTAGAGTCATGACATGATTCTTAATTATTAGAAAGGAAATCATTACTTACATGTTTTATAAAGCCACCAACGATGTTAAAATTTTTTCTTTCAACATGATAATATTTTCCCTTATGTTATTGAAATAAAAAATACCAACCAGCATGCATAACTATCCTTTACTCGACTTTCTTGTGGAACAAATGAGATTAAAAAAAAAAAAAAAACATTGACAAATTCCTGTTGACTTCCAGGTAGTGATTGTTCATTTTACCTTTCTGTTACATAATTGTGCTGACTGAATGATGTAACTGGGGGCACGAGGAACCTACTCTGCTGGGCATAATTCTGGCTCATTATGGCAGGTTCACAGGAGCTGCAGAAGAAACTAGAAAATAAGAGTAATCGCCTATGGCATTAAATATTTATGACAGTAAGAAGCATAAGCTGCAGCTAAAATCCCAATATTGGAGGCTTTGTGAGCGCATTGAGAAGGGAGGGATGTCTGTATCACTGCATCAGTATTCAGAACCATATCTTTTTTATCAGGAATTCTTGTAATGCTCCAGAAAATTGAAGAATGTGTAGAATTAACCAATCTGATTCGTGTATAGAAGGAATAAATGAGCTTTGAATATACTTTGTGACATTTATATTACACAAACATAACCAGGAAAAAGACTCTACATGAAATACAGGTTACCTGAACCTGCTCTCCTCAAATAATACCACTAGAATAAAGAAGACTATAAACGTTTGTCTTGCATATCTTAAAATTCTTGTAAACAGAGTTTAATCAGACCCCCCCCCTACAAAAATAATAACAGTTTTTAAAAAGAAGGAAGATGTTTATAGGTTTTGGTGAAAGTTGTAATGGCATAGACAAGATGTTCTCCATGTAGTCAAGATGTACTTCAGAATTTGTGAGGGCTAACCAAAAATGTCAAACACCAACCTTCTTTTCTAATTGGCAGTTGATGAGAGGTGTGACTTCTTAGGCAATCTACAAAAAAACTAAAAAACATCTTACGTATCTAGAGGATTTCTATATAAAGAAAACATATAACATTTCTGGATAATGTAGAAGCTATATTATATTAGTTACCATCACAATTTGTCTTATAGGATCAGGAGAACAGAGAAAAGTGTATTAACCCTGCATCAACCCCCAAGTATTATTCCCTAAACTCCTTAAGCCCTTACTTGCTTCCCCTCCTTCTCTCACTTGCTCTGTCCTCTTTCCCTTCTCTTCCTCTCCTCCCCTTTAATTATTTCCAGCCTCCCAGCTAGAGAAGGTAAGCTATATCAAAAGGAGGAAGTTTTCTCTGAGGGAGTGGCTTGGGGGTAAATAAGAGGTAGTCAAAAAGAAAGATAAGAATATTGTCCTTGGCATACATAAGCGGCTTAATGGCTTAATGAAAATAAGTGGCCAACCCACAGAAAACAAGAACACAGGGCAACAGCCAACTGGACCACTTAAGAGATGTTCAACATTTTGCCTTTGTCTTTTTTTTTTTTTTTTTTGGTTTTTCAATTACAGTTGTCCCCTTTTCCCCTAATTTCTCTCCCCCACCCAACCCACCCCCTCTCCCGCAATCATATCCCTCCCCGTTGTCCATGTCCATGAGTCTTTCATACAGGCTCTTTAATTAAACCCTTCCCTTACTTATCCCCCTTCTCTCTCTCTCCCCTCCCCCCTATTGACTGCTATTCTGCTCTTTGTTCTATTTAGTTCCTTTGTTTGTGTTGTTCTTTAGTTTCCTGTATTAGGTGATATCATATGGTATTTTTCTTTCTTTGCCTGGCTTATTTCACTAAGCATAATTCTCTCTAGTTCCATCCATGTTGTTGCAAATGGCAGGAGTTCCTTCTTCCTTTCTGCTACATAGTATTCCATTGTGTAAATGTACCACAGTTTTTTGACCCACTCATCTACAGATGGGCATTTAGGTTGTTTCCAGCACTTAGCTATTGTAAACAGTGCTGCAATGAACATGGGAGTGCATAAGTTCTTTTGAATTGGTGTTTCAAGATTCTTCGGGTATAATCCTAGTAGTGGAGTCGCTGGTTCAAAAGGCAGTTCCATTTTTAATCTTTTGAGGTAATTCCATACTGTTCTCCATAGTGGCTGCACCAGTCTGCATTCCCACCAACAGTGCACTAGGGTTCCCGTTTCTCCACATCCTCGCCAGCATTTGTTGTTTGTTGATTTGTTGATGATGGCCATTCTGACTGGTGTAAAATGGTATCTCATTGTGGTTTTTATTTGCATCTCCCTGATGGCTAATGATGCTGAGCATTTTTTCATGTGTCTATGGACCTTCTGTATGTTCTCTTCGGAGAAGTGTTTGTTCAGGTCCCTTGCCCATTATTTAATTGGGTTGTTTGTTTTCTTGACGTTGAGTCATATCAGCTCTTTATATATTTTGGAAATCAGTCCCCTGTCTGTGATGTCATTGGCAAATATGTTTTCCCATATGGTTGGTTTCCTTTTCATCTTGCTGATGTTTTCTTTTGCTGAGCAGAAACTCTTCAGTTTGATGTAATCCCATTTATTTATTTTTTCCTTTATTTCTTTTGCTTTAGGAGATGTATCCGTGAAGAGATTGTTACGTGAGATATCGGATATTTTCTTGCCTATGTTTTCCTCTAGGACTTTTATGCTGTCACGGCTTTTGCCTTTGTCTTAAGAACAGTAAGAGGACATTAATTTTTTTTGAGCATGGGTGCTAGAGTAGATGATGATATACATACAATTTGAAAATGATTGCTTTGGTCCAAGTGTGGAGCACAGAATGGTGGGAGTCAGAAGTATGCCTTCTTCCAAATGACCGAAGGAAGATGTGTCTATAGTAACAGCAAGTTTTCAGAGATTGGTAACATGGGTCGTAAGATGGCGTTCTCCAAATTGGTGCTATGTCTCCTAAGACATGGCATTTGGCTCTTATAATTTCCCCCACAATGTTCAAATAAGGTCTTGAATCATGAAGGTGTATCATTGGGGAATAAATAGACTGGAAATTCCGTAGCTTTGCCATTGGCCTCCTTCCCATTCAATAAGTAACTACTTCACACATTATGGTCCATATTTCCATAGAAGCTTCATAATTCATAAAGTAAAGGCAGTCTGTTTCCCAAGTAACCTTGTTTCTATGTAGCACAAATACTGGCCCATAGTTGCGGTTTCTTTATTAACTCATGCTACTTGAGGCAGACCTACTTGATACAATTCTCTTATGACCCAAAGATTCCAAAATTAGTCCTTATCCTGAATGAGTAAAGTGACAGCCACTATTACACTCAGATATGCTTACATATCAGCAGAGAAGAATGTTGAGAAAAGGTTTTTAAAATTTACTCCTATATTGCATGCAATGAACAGGATTTCAGCATGTCCTCCATTACACAAATGGAGTATTTTGTTTGCTTTGGAAACAAGCTGACCTTTGTGTTACAGTTTGCAGTTTGGATTCTCTGGATAATAATCCTTTCCTTTGATTTTTCTGAACTGCTTTTCAGCACATGAAATAAAATTTAAAGTCAGTATCAGGCATAGAAGGACTGTGAGATTCTCTGAAAATTATAGTGTCTATATTCACCTGATAATTTTAACCTCCCAGCTTACTTCAGCCATTCAACCCTGGAGGGAGAGTTTAACTCTGTCCGCTTTCTGTAGAATCATTCATAAATATGTTACATGGGATGCTGGAGATTTATGTTCATGGACTTCAGTGTTTACAAGTGACCACCCTGTGACATTATTTTTAACCCTATAGGACTCTATTTTCAAAATTAGGAATTTGATTTTACTTTTCATATATTTTATATTTTTTATACTGGGTGGCTGTGCACAGTTTTACAAAATTTTAGAGATGAGAACTGTCTGTCCAGGCAGTAAGTCATGACAGAGACTTCTGAATTCTAGAGAGTTATGAAGTATTTTAAAGTTTTATTTAGCCATATATTTGGCTAAAAGTAGGGTGCAGTTTGAAATCACATGATAGTTTATACAAAAATTCAATATAGTAATAGATCTTGAGTAAATTATGTATAAGCCCTAAGTTCTTAAAGAATAAAATGTAACTCAACTTCTAAAGACACTAGGTCATATTGGGAATATTGCTATTCTAATTTGACTATTGAACAATGAATGTGGTCTGTTCTAATATTGATGTTAACTTTCTTTGTACTGCCGATTCCTTTCGTCTCAAGGTAGTATTATTGGTAGTGTATTTTCGATCATCTGAAAAGGAGAAGGGAGTTGTTTATAAGTAAGGCTTGATGTCTTCTTGCTAAGGTCCTTAGTTCTCTCTAGCTGCCTTTCTATTTTTCATGATTTACTGTGGAATTTTATCCTTGTTTTTAAATGCTATACTCCTCTCGTTGAAGGTCGGCAGGGGCCCTTCCATAATGTTCAGTAAAGAAAACAGATTTCTGCAAAGAACTACTTTTATTTGCACCGAGATAATGGGAGCTCTGTCCATGTTACAAACAATGAAAATTCCTTGAGTTGGTTAGAGACATATTTATGAACCGAGGACACTTTGTTGGCATTAAGCGTAGTTTTCAGTTGTGACCGCTGAATGGGACAGCCAGGAGATCTCATACCTTTAGCATGATTAGTGTGGGGAGACTTGTAGTAAATTATGGGGCAGTCAGGGGAGAAAGGGTGTTAGGAAAGAGGGATGATAGGACCAAGGCTGCCTTCTGGAACCTGCGGGAAAACTTAGTAATGCACCAATAAAATGGACATTTGAAAGTGGCCAAGTCAGTCTGTTCCACTTCAAACATCATCCTTTGAGCTGTAATACATCAGTTGTGGAGGTCCTCCTTGTGACTTTTTGGGTTTTGTATTTTTGAGACTCAAGCAGTGGGTGACTGCTATCTATTCTTAAAGTCATAGGACTAGAAGTGATTTTCAATATCTTTGAATTGCCACCTTGGATTGCATAAAATTGTGGCTTAACAATCATTCTGTTATAAAATCCTTAAGACGAAAACCTAGCATAATTTTATTTGTTACGGTGATAAAATATTTTAGTTGAAGTCTTAGTATGGTTGACCAATGATGCCAGTGGTAATTCTGGGTTTTCTACTTCTAGAGGGGCCTGTTAGCAATTCTTCCTTTGCTTAGGTGCAGCCTTCTAAACCAGACCTCTAAACCAGACTGCCAAGGTATGTAAGCATTGTTCTTCACTTCAACTTGCAAATGAAGATGAATTGTTGATCTTCCTGGTAGAAAATGAAAGACAAGGAGGCTTCACTGAAATCTTATATTTGATATAGACTCTATGTTGACAACAAATCTTTGCAAATGAACAAGGACTTCCTCGCTAATTTAAAAACTAGACATGTTCTGTTTTTAATGATTTTGAGAATGATATTAAGTACACATCCCTCAATAATAACAGGTGTGGTGTATACTCTACAATCATTGAGTTGAAATCCTGACTATGCCCACAGCACCGTTATGTAATCTCTTTAAGCCTTTGCTTCTTCATATGTAAAATGGGTATGATGATACTCTTAAGATTATTTTGAGGATGAGATGAACTATATCTTAAGGTGCCTAAAAACCCTTGGAAAATGGGAGCCTGGCTTCATATCTTCCTGCTTCCTTTACTTCAATGAAAGGAAAAATATTCCTATTCCAAAGTGATTGATTTTAGTTACTCTCACTGGAAGATATTATGTTTAGTACATGGTTGAGGTGGCATTACCATATCTTTGGAAGTAGCTCCTATCCTTTAGGGTAGAGACCTTTTCATTTATCAATAGTGTAACATATTTTAATTGATAAATGTTGCCTGTCCTATAAGGCCAGGAGATACTGGAGACTATCACAAAATGTTCAAAATTTCATCTGTGACTTTATTATTTTGAATGCTTTTTTATTGATTTGAGAGAGAGAGAAAGAGAGAGAGAAACACTGATTTGTTGTTCCACTTATTTATGCATTCATTGGTTGATTCCTTACCCCTGGCTGGTTTGGCTCAGTGGATTGAGCGTCGGCCTGCGAGCTAAGTGTCGCTGGTTCGATCTTCCAGTCAGGGCACATCAGAGAAGGAAAACTCTGACTCCAAAAAACCTCCGCTGCCTTGCGGCATACCTCTTCAGGGGAAAGGCTAAGGGAGTAAACCCCGACAGAAAATCCGGAGCCGGAGTCCCTAAGGCGGTTTGACGTTGTAGTCAACACCGGCAACTCCTGCGGCGCACCTGAAGCCAAGCTGTATTGACTCCGTCTTTCCCTTGGACCTTCAGCTGCGAAGAGAGGGGGGGTCTGCTGCATGGGCAACAGCAGACCCTCCATATCACCCTGCCCAGGCTCTGTAGCTTCAGCTTCACTGGAGAGGACACTCCAGCGTCATCGTAAGATGTCGATTCAACACGGGAGGAGACAGATACCGTGTCACTCCCGAGTCGGACTGCACAGCCATTCTCGGTGGTGCAGATAGACTCTTAAGAAGCTACACCATCGTCTCTCGAGACGGACGGCTGCCGACGACGACGATGGTTGATTCCTTATGTGCCCTGACTGGGGATAAAACCCACAACATTGGTTATTGGGATGAC
This sequence comes from Furipterus horrens, assembly GCF_987537825.1. Classification (NCBI taxonomy): domain Eukaryota; kingdom Metazoa; phylum Chordata; class Mammalia; order Chiroptera; family Furipteridae; genus Furipterus; species Furipterus horrens. Next base: position 23,224,052 of record NW_028327177.1, on the reverse strand, counting down.
ACTCTAATCAACTGAGTTACCCAGCCAGGGCCTTTATTCATTATTGTTACAAGCTTTTTTAGACTTCCAAGGTCACTGCAATTTTTTTATATGTTTAAAAATAGAGCTTCATTTTTAATTAAAGCAATGAGATGGTTCATATTTTCCTCTGCATCTTGTGCCTTTTGTTTATAAATCTGTTTCAGATATATTTTCTGATCCCAAAGAGAAATTTGGGGACACCTGAATAGATCAATAATATTATGATCTCACTCAATATTTATGGCTCATAAAATATCTGTATTCTGGTCAATTTTAACAGAGAAATGATATTTTATCGAGGTACCATAAATGGTAATATATCATGGCTTATATTCTTGGATTGATTTATTAAAAGCCTTACTTTGATTTTAAATGGGGGATGGTGATGAATAGAACTGCTGAATATAGATGCATTGGAGAATAATCAATGACAGAGACCTCCTATTCTATGTAATCACCAGGACCACCCAAAGGTAGGCATTTGTTTAGAGTAAACATCATAGGAGTGACTTTGTAAACATTTCCTACTATAAACATTTTAATACATTACTCATTTGGAGCTATGGTTTCATCACAGTGACTACGCTTTGTGGAAAAGAGTAAGGCCTTGCCTGTGCGGTATTGATTGTCTATGGGACGATTTTTATGTGTAGTCATGACTATGATCGATAGTAAGCAAACCCATAAAACTGACCTTCAGCAATTTACATGTACTTTTGTGAACTGCAGGAAAGAGCCTTGGATTTATTACGTACCTCTTTTTATTGCAAAGTTATAATTATATTGGCGTAGGAGACAGTCACAGGGCCTTAAACACAAAATTGTCCAACAGCAGCCAGGCCAGTCATGGGATATTGGTATCATTTTACCAAAGTTAAATCCATTTAGTATACCTGGACAGATTTTTGGATATTTGGCCTTTTTTTTTTTTTGCTGTCCAATTACTTGTTATTCATTCATGTTCACCTGCCCAAAGAATCTGGGCTCTATACAACTTGAACAAGCAGAATATTCACAGAGCTTATTATTTTAACATTCTCAGAAATGTTATTTATTAAATCTAGTTTTCCTCAATATTTTCTCTTAAATTTTAACTTGGATAATTGTATCCTGATTATTGTATCCATTATTATTTTATTCTTATTCACCCTGTCTCAGTTTTCCTTCCTCGGGCTCTTTTTCTCTGTCTTTCTCTACTTCTGTCTCTCTTCATCTGCCTAGTTCTCTGTCTCTACACTCTCTTATTTTACTTCAAGATAGAAGGCTATTTTTACTAGGTAGCATATTTTTTATATAAAATAATTCAGTAATAAATTCTAATGAGGGATTTTGAGAAAGCTCAATTATATTCAGAGGGATATTTTTTTGGACGATATTTAGCATGTGGAGTTCATATTTATAGATACCTCAATGCGGGCTCTGCTGCTTGAGCAAGGTTTTCTGAACATAGTTAAATCACTTAATCTCATAAAGCCTCAACCTTTTTATCTGCTAAATGGATATAAAATGGGTCTTGTAACAATTAAATGAGATAATACAAGAAGGGCAAGTAGCTTAGTACATGGCCCATAGTACTACAGTGTTATGATACGATACATTAATAATAATAATAACATATTTGTTTTATAATTAATAAGCTGTTAAAATTCCTAGAAGCCAATGAAATGAAACACACTTTTTATAATAGAGATAAGTTAATGAATTTAATCCTCTCCTTAATATTTAGTTTGAAGACCTTGCTTTAAAATTTGTTTCATTTAAAAGAAGCAATGTAAAATACACTTTAATGTTAAAGTGAAAAAAGTGGTCACTATATGTCAAGCAATTATTTTCAGCAAATTGTATTCTCTTTACCTTCATAGATATTTTCTATGAAATTTCATTATAGCACAAAGAAGAAATATGAACATATGGTCAAAAGTAAGAAATCAGCAATAAGTTCCCACATACAGAAAATTCCAACTGGAACATTTTCTCTTTTGCTTCCATTTCATCAAGTTATTTAATTCAAAAAAAAAAGTTTATTAATGTGGAATTTGTTTTTTACATTATACATAATTTTTCTCTTAATGCCACTATGTGATGTTGAACAGGTTGACGTGGCATCAGGTTTGGTAGTTTTATTATTGCAGGCTGACCCGCAAGTTCAGAATTTTCTCCAGAGTTAAAACATGAACCATGTCTCAGAATTAGGCACCCACTGCTTATTTGTAAGCCAATGAAGGTGGGGAATTGCCTGTATCATTTCTTCTCTTTAGAACCTATACAAAATTTTATTATTATTCCTGATACGATATTCTTTTTGAAGTGCATGCTTTATGTTAGGCCTTATCATGCATGTTATACCACTTAATTACTACCAGAGTCTCAGCTGCTAGATAATATTTCTTTTGTTTTTAGAAATGAGAACTCTGAGTTTCAGTTTAACTAACTATCCTGTCCCACAGCTGTGAGGTAGCAAAGCTCAAATTGAAACCTATGTCCTTCTGACTTCAAAACATATTCTCTTTCAGTTCCACCATGCTGTGCCTGTACTTTTAAGTGAAATATCATGAATATCCTGGATCAAAGAAGAATCTTTCTATTGCAAGAAACACTTGACTTATTGAACAGAGTTTCAGATGTGCATGCCCATTTAAATGCATTTACATCTTGCTTAAAGGCAGTACTTTCCAAGGAAACTTAAAATAAGCAATTAGATTTAATTCCTTGTAGGTCTACACCTAAGGCTGTACCTATACCAGCCAAAGAAATGGAAATTTTAGTATCTTTCACCAGGGAGCAGTAATATCCGTGTTGCCATTTTACGAAATGTATAATCTTACAATATATTTTCATTTAAAATAGTGTAGTAGATTACATCTGTTTTGGCAGTGTATTCCTCATATTTCATTATTTTATTGCAATGGTGTAATGACTTATCTGTTCCATTATAACATCCGAATCTCTCACACACATGCACACACAAACACACACACACAAATGAGAAAACAGAAACTAAATGCCATTTAGACTACCTGGATTTTGAAGAAACGGCTAATATTTTACAAATGTAGAAAATCATTTTTCAAAAATTAATACTTAAAGATAAAGATGAGTTTTATTAAGTCTTTTTGTATATCTGGATATTAGTAATTAGTATTTCAAAATTAGTATTTTGAAAAAATTGATCAAAAACTATTATTTTCACATGCAGCAGGAATAAAACTAGGCTCCAAAGAAGGAATGCTTTATTATTTGTGCACCAAACAATATGACAAATAATTATTTTCTGATAGCTATTGTAATTAATTTTTATTTTGTTATCGATAGCAAGTTGCAAATATTATGGTTGAAGGTCTATAAATATGCAATAAATACTGAAAAGGGAAATGTCATATTATTCATTTTCAATTCTTCAGTTAGTGAGCTGGACATTTGAACATTCAAGATAATTTCTCTCCCTTAATATAAAACCTAAGGATATAGATTTTATATTTGTTCCAGTTGACTATTTTACATATAGTGGTATGGGTTAAATCCAGTTAGCTAGCTTTGTTTTTTATAATTATAAATTAGTAGTTTAAGGGCTCTCAAGATGATAAATTTATATGTTAGTGGAAATTTTATTGAGATAATTAGAGGTTCATATGCAGTTCTAAGAAGTAACTCAGAGGTATTTCTTGCACACTTTTTTCCATTTCTTCTGATGGTAACAATTTGCAAAACTGTAGTAGGATATCACAATCAGGAAATTGACATTAATACAATCCACCTATTTTATTCTGATTTTTTAAGTTTTATCTGTACTTGTTTTTCTATGAGTGCTTATGTGTTGAATCTATAATTTGTTTAACGAACTAGAAGTGTTCTCAGGGAGTCAGATAGTTCGTTAGGCTGTTTCTAGTGTCCAAAAAATGTTTACTGACTAGGGATCTATTGAAATGTGTAATGAAATCCAATAAAAGATCTTGGTGATATTAGTAGACTGTTCAGTTGGATTTGCATTTCCGTGATTAGAAGTTAAATAGAAGATGGATTAAAGCTGTCTGAAGAATTTACCTCTTGTTTCCTTTCAAGGAAGGGGAAACACCATCCCCCCAGCCTGCCTCCCCCATGGATTAAAAAAGTGCGTTGTTACACAGGGTAAAGTTGTAAATTCAGCAGCCAAGGAGAACTTTATTGTATGACTCTGCCTGACCCAGTTCAGATTATATAAATTTATCAATCTCTCTTTTATCATTTTCTTATTCATTATTTATTTGGAAGTAATTAAACCTGTTAACAGAACAGAACCTTTAACAAAAGAATAAAAGGAAGATTTTTTTTCCAATTTTAAGTATTGTATTCTTTCCTTCATTATTTTCATGTTCATCTTATCCTCTATAAATGGAGTTACTCTCTATATATGCTTTTGCAGATAGTATCCTTGCATTCTCTCCTCTCTCCCTTCATTTCCTCTTTCCTTGTGCCCTCCCTCCCTTCCTTTCTTCCATCTTCTGTACATTCAACTAATATTTATAAAATCCTTACCATATTTAAAATATAGTACTAGGTCTGAGAAGGGATGATACCTTGTTTCCTGAACTGTATAACTTGGTAATCATCACCAGACATTATCATTGACATTAGTCAGGCGTACATATGTATACATGCATGCGCTACAGTGTGGTAGCTGCTTTGATGGATGCTGGTGCAAAGGAAGAAAGGGAAATATGGCTGGTTATCAAAAGATATTTTAGAGAACTACCTCTTTGTGTCCATTTTGGCATTGTGCAGAATATTTTCATATGAGTTATGAAACCAGGAGCTTTTACATTTCCCAAATAGTAAAACACTGAAATAAAATAACATGTTTTAAAATAAATGTCTTAATTGTAACAGTAGGAAAACCTCAGTAGTCTGAAATATTTAGGGGATGGTCAGTTCTAGCATGGATATTGGAATATTTAGAAAAGAAATGAAGACCTGTCACTTTCATTTCATACAGTAGAATGTGCTTATGACTTAAAATATGCTCATGATTTGCACTTAGAGCCTTCTTCCACCCTGCCCTAATGCTTCTGGCTTCTTCTTTTCTTGAAATTGCATTGCATTTATGTAAATTAATTTCTCTTAAGTGCTTTAGAATTTATTCTGTTAAGTAGTCTCATTTCAAATCTTGTTTATATTATTCTCTTGCTTCTGGATCTTGTTTCAAATTTTAATCCTGGTCCTGCCAGCTTGATTATAATTCTGTATAACAAAGCTGAAACTAAAAACGTTTTCCTCTTAAATGTTCTGGGGAAAAGGTGGTGGATGGCTCATGTGGTTGCAATTAAATATAAAGGTGGAAGTGTTTGCTTTATTGTAAACACAAGTTGGGTTTGAAGTATTGATTTAATGATCTTCAGTTTAGCAAAATTATTTAAGAAAAATGATCCTCCAAATGCACAATGATTACAGGGCTATACACAAAAGTGATGCTCTTTCGTGTTTGTTCAGTGAATGGATCAAAAATGAATTGGTTAAGACCAAATGCCACAAACCTGTCCCACAGCTTGTTTATAATATCATAATTTTCCCTGACATGCATGAATTTAGTAATAACTAATGGTAAACACATTCATTATGTGCTAGCCTTGAATTTTCATACTTTGCTGCCTATGAGAACTCAAAAGAATAAAATAATAATGTACTTTAAAAGTACTAATTTATCCTGAAGACATGTTTTATTTAAGTTTAACCTCCTTGGTTTAGAAGCTCAGATTGCTCATCAGAATGGCCAAAAATAATGATGACAGTAAAAATAATAATTAAAAATGTGCATTTTTACAGGATTCTGGTTAAGGAATAATTTTTTGATTTTGATAAAGAGAGATATGCAAGTGTGAGGAATATATTAAGTAATACTTGTGAAGAAATGTTGGAGGCAGTCTGTTTATATTTAGACTATGGCCACTTTTCCATCAAGAAATTAAGATTATCCTTGGCTTCAATATAATTGTCTGCTATACATTTAATCAGTATTATTTGGTATAGCAGTGTTCCTCAGGGACTTCTGCTTCCTCCTAGTAACCATCTCTCACATAGAGGATGATTGTTCTGTAAATTTGGATCAACTCATCTCTCCCATGTTGTGACTTATTCATTTGCATTGCAGCGGTTTGAGTCCAAGTGGTACTACTGAGTTAAAAAGAAAAAGGAGGTAATATATACATCTATACTAAATAACATAAAAATAAAGACCAATATCTCAAGAATAAAAAAAAGATTATCATAACTAATAAAAATGCATTTACTTTCATTTAAGTGGTTTACCGTGGGTGTGGATTTATTTCCCACTTGTTCCTGCTGTGTTTGTTGTGCAAGTGAGAACGTTAGATACAGGACTCAACATAATGACTCGCTCAGGAAGCACTCAATAAACACCATGCATTTTACTTTGGTTATTTTATAATTGAGAATATTTGAAAAAGAAAATGTAAAAGTGTGATGATGGATAGTAAAGTAGGAAATATGTGTTTTATTGTTCTAAATGTGGTTGTTCTAGTATTTTGTTCTTGTTTTCACTAATATATAACATATTCCCTATTTTTGTCTCTCTGGAGCCCTATAGTACCAGGATAATGTCAGTGGAGCAGTTAATCCTGGTCATCTAGAAATAGAATGGGCCCCTCACCTTTGAGGTTAACCTTCACTGCTACATACCTTTGTCTGCCTTAGCTATGAAGTGAAAAAGAAATACCAGCTGGGGTTTCTATGGGCTGATGTGCTCTGTTACTTGTGTCGGTAGAATCAGCTCCTGGAGCTGTGACTGTCACCTTTCAGATTCAGTATGATCTCTTATACCTCCCTTTTCTTCATCTGAAATGAAAGTTGCTCCAGGTAAGGGCTAGTTTTAGTTTGGATAATTACAATGATCAAGCAGGTCTACGTATTGAATGGAAGTAGTGTTTATTCATATGCTTCATTTTCCTTCTCAATTAAAAATACTGAGATAAAATTTGTAAATTTATTAAATACTATGTGCCAAATATTATACTGAGTTATTTACATATACGGTCTCATGTTTACAACAAATTAAGGAAAAACAGAATTAAATTGTTGTCTATGGGAAGTAGCAGAAAGCCAGTGGATACACACAGAATACAAGTGGGTGCTCAAGATGGTTAATACAATTTTTTTCATATGATCCGAACTATTGAATCACAAGAGTGGATACAATCCCCATTCTAATGGTTTATGAAATCATGCTAAGAGTTTGTCAAGTCTAAGTTAATAATGTTTCATTGGTCATCTCCTTATTCTCTCTGTATGCAATTATTTCCTAGTGTACTCAAAAAAATATCATAGTTTCCTTTTTGTGGTCAAATTCATCATATAAGAAAATAGAAAATTGTGGGCCATTCATGCACTTGGGGGGGGTAAGACATTATAGATCACTATTACAAATTGAAAATAAAGTTTTTAAGCGTATGTTCTTAGCAATAGAAAAATCATTACATTGACTCTAGTTAAGACTTGCGCTTAATTATTTTATAGTGTAGTATCTATTGTATTTTAACTGTATTCTGATATTTAAGATGAATAATATAAAAAAAAAAACAGAATTGAACCACAGACTGCTATTTACTATCTATGGTTTTAATTAAGTTAGTGAAGCTAGAGAGAAAATCAGACCTCATTTATTTATTTGATAGCTTAGTGCAAGTTGTTTTTACATTTATATCCATCTCTTTTTTAAACCAACCACACCAAAAAAGTCTTTTCAAAGGACATCACCAATTGACATGTTTATACATATTTGACTGATATATATTATTTCAAACATGTTTTCCAGCTTCTAATAGATATTTACAAAAGCTCTTGGTATTTGTAGGCAACATCTATTTATTCACATAGCAAAATTTATAAGTATTCTTTAAAATTAATAACTTCCTGGCCCTGTGAGTATTCTGATATATAGTCCTCAAATAATATTGAGATGTTGAATATCTAAATTTTTTTAAAAGAAGGGGAAAAGGGGACAACTGTAATTGAAAAACCAAAAAAAAAAAAAAAAGAAACTTTGCAGGCAAGAAGGGAATGGCAAGAAGTATTCAAAGTGATGAAAGGCAAGGACCTACAACCAAGATTGTCATTTAGAATGGAAGAGCAGATGAAGTGCTTCCCAGACAAGGTAAAGCAAAAGGAGTTGATCATCATCAAGCCATTATTATATGAAATGTTAAAAGGGACTTATTTAAGAAAAAGAAGATCAAAACTATGAACAACAAAATGACAACAAACAACAACCAAATCTAAAAACAAAACAAAACAAATGAACAAACAAACAAACAAACTAAGCCAACAACCAGAGCAGGAACAGAATCATAGGTACGGGGATCATTTGTAGGGTTATCAGCTGGGAGAGGAAAGGGGAAGAAAGGGGAAAATGGTGCAGGGATCAAGAAGCATAATTGGTAGAAACAAAATAGACAGGGAGATGTTAAGAATAGTATGGAAAAGGGTTGAGTCAAAGAATTTGCATGCACAATCCATGAACTAAAGTGGGGGGGCGTGAAGAACTGCTGAAGGGAAGGAGGTACCCAGTGGAAGGGGGGGAAGGGAAAAAATTGGTACAACTGTAATAGCATAATCAATAAAATATACTTAAAAATAATAATAATAAAAAAAAAAAGAAGAGCAGTTTACACCTTGTATCAAATATATAGTTTAGATAATTGTGGTCACTTCTGGAGGCCTTATTCTGGTATCAAGAATTACACAGTTAGTCCTAAAGGTACTCATCTGATGGTCAGTGAATAACTTCACCTAGTCTGTCATAGGAACAAGTAATTAAAAGAGTCCCTTCTATCCTACAGCACTGTCAACCGAGAGAACGTGATAGATATACTTACAGATGAGCTCGCCTCTCTGTCCTTTAGTGCTTGAGGAGATAGCTCTAGTGTTGTTACCTCAACTTCAAGAGTTTATATAAAATTATTTTAAGAAGTATAAATTTTTGTAATATTGAAAATATTTTATAAGAAAAGGCTAGTATTATTTAAGATGAAGTAAGTTACCAAATTTTTTCCAACAATTTTTAGAAAACCATTTTGGCTAAAATTAACATTTTTACAATACTGTACAATAGAAACTCTTGCCATCAGTTACAGTTTCTATGGTCTTAAAAGCTGTTTTTAACAACAAATTCCAGTCATTTGTAACTCTGAATTTGGCAGTGATTTTGTCTCTAGGCATTACTTTTAGATCATTGAACCTCTGCCTTACGATTTTATTTGTAACATAACAAACGTGTTTAAATGATCATGTTCATATTGAATTGTGTTCAGTTTTGAAAGATATTATTTCTGATTAAAGAAATGACTTAATTTGTCCTTTGCCAGTTTCCCTCCTCAGAGATCTCATTTCTCCTTTCTCTGAGTTGCCTTAGGAGACTGTTTTCCTTGCTGGTCAAATTTAATCTTCTGCTTTACAAAAAATGTCATATTGAAGTAATTATTAGATAATTATGCTCACCTCACCAACCTTAGACTAAGTCACGCAAAGACAAGATCTACCTTAGATTCACATTCTTATCTCCAGTACCCAGCACTCTACCTGGCATATGTGTTCAACAAATAATTTTGAATTTGTGCATAGTTTTCTAAATAAAGTTTAGTTAAAGTGGTTTTATAAATAAAATAGTCCTGGAAATAACTCTGCCTACAGAAGTTTAATTCCTATGAGCCATCGTGACGGAACTGGGCCAGCCCCCGGTGAGCATGTTAGGGGCCGTTCCACAGAAACGGTGTCTTCAGAAGCAGTTGCCTCTGTGTGGAGGGATCAGACCTTAGATCTGGGCAGCAAGCTTTGAGTTATGTCAGTCACGCTGAGTAATAGTACTAGTATGGCTGCCTGCTTTCTTCCCTCTCTCCCTCCCCTCTTCTCTCTCTATCTTCTTTTCTTCCTTCTTCAAGATCTGGCATTTTATGTACCATATTCATGTTGGAAAGGAAAAGATCCAGGCTAAGTTAGGAGAAAAAGAGAGGAGCTGAAGGGAAGAGGAATAAAATGTGTGCGTGTGTGTGTGTGTGTGTGTACCTCCTTAACCCTCTGAATGTATTAAATGTGTAATAGTGAAAGATTTTACAAGTTGGAGACTGGAGGGCACAGATTTTTCAGTTTGCAATCACCTTGTACAACTTCACATCAGGACATTCTCCTTGGAAAAATGCCATTAACCAAATGAGAAGTTGGGGAGTTGTTTCGGAGTGTTCAAGATGCTTAAACTCTGTGTTCTTAAGAAGAAAAGCTTATGTCATTTCTTATGCTAGTAATAACCTGCTATCTTTAATCAGATTTCCAGTTTTTTTTCCTTTTAACTGACTTAATAAATAATTATTTTCTTTGAAGAATGATCATCAGAGGTATGGAGGAAACGGCACTGTTTTAGAACTATGTATCTTAGATTTTCTCTCTCTGAAATTTTGGGGACAGAAATATAAGTTTATGAGAATATTGTGAATGCTGATAATCAAACAATAATGTTGCCACTCTTACCCCTGTAATGCTTTCCAGTGTTTTGTTTGTTTAATCTTTTCTCCCATTTGCCTTCTTCAAACCTCGCCCTGTGGCCCCGTCCTGCAGGCAATCACCATCTGCCTTCCACGCGGACTGGCAGCTTAGCTTATACATGAATCCACTCTAATGGCTGCTGATATGATAGAGGGGCTTGAGGTCAATCCTTCCACCTAGTTAGGCTGTTTAAAAAAAATTTTTTTTAAAGAGGCAGTTTGATAAAGTAAAATGAGCATGAGAGTGTCAGAAAACCAGGGTCAGAGTCCTAGTTTCACTACTAATTTTGTAACTTAAGTAAGTGACTTTAGCTTTGACTCCAACCCAGTAAATATGATGGTAAAGTCGTAAAAATTTTACCTACTCTGTCTGCTTTCCTCCCAAGGAAGTAACTTTTGAAGTGTGTGTTTTGAAGTGAAAAAGTATCCCTGGCTGGTATGGCTCGGTTGGCTGGAGCAACATCTAGTAACGGAAAGGTTGCGGGTTCGATTCTTGTCAAGGCACATACCTGGGTTGCAAGTTGCAGGTTTGATTCCTGGTCTCTGCACGCATGGGAGGCAATCAATTGGTGCTTCTCTCTTGCACCCATGTTTCTCTTTCTCCTGTTCCCTTCCCCTTCCTCTCTCTATAAACACAATGAAAAAATGTCCTTGGGTGAGGATAAAAAATAAATAAAGTGAAAAAGTATAAATGTACAAATTGATTGATTTCAATACATTATTTAACCCAGAGTGATGCACACACGCACATAATACACACACACACACTTTTATATATTCTGCAACCCTACAAGGTATAAAGCATGGTGAGGTATCTAGAAAGTTCCATAAAGAGAGCTAATAAATACCTGCAAATCACTGTTACAAGGAAGAACATGCTCAAAAATATTAGAGTTAAAAATCAAACATCTAGGGACTTCAAAAGGAGAGATCACCTCTGAACTTCTGGCAAAGACAGGCTGTATGAGTCAGGGACATACAGCAGGAGGAGACAGATAGACTTCAAAGGATGGTAAGGTTTAAACATACTATTAATGATGAGTATTTCGAATGGAATACTTTTAGACCTGTCTTGTGTAGATTTCTGTTACTAGCTGAGGATACTTTATAGTGCACAGTTACTTCCCTGATTTAGATTAAAAGCTTTCAAAGAACTGCTATAGTTTTTCTTATGTTATTTGTTCATTTGTCCACTCATTCTGGCATCACATGTTGTGACCCAAAAGTCCCCTTCCCACTCCCACATGGAGGGTTTTAGAGAACTTTCCTTCCAGGCAAAACTCATTCTAATCACAACTGATGCTTAATAATGTCTATCTGTTAAAACTTGTTGGTATATTTTCTCTCTTCTCCATCTAACTCTTCTTATAATGTAAAAATGACTGTCTCTGGCTTTCTTACAGACATCGAGCTAAAGAAACACCTTGTAAATCATTCAGCTCAGCAATGACCCGTGGAAAGTTTCATTGTGTGCCCACTATCTCCTTCTAAATTAATAAATGGAACCTGTGAGAAAGCTTGCAATTTTAACAGACAAAACTAAGCATTGCTTAAAATTCAGAACTATAAATATCAATGAGGGCCATTGATGTTCTTGATTAAATGTTCTTTAAGAGTTGTTTCTTGCTTGTTTCTTGTCGAACAGGATCTATGGTTGATTTTTACCCATAGACTTTCCTTTGGAGCTTCTCCTTCTGGAGAAAAGTAGGCTACTCTGACCAGTGCTCTGCAGACGGTGACCTGTCTATGGCCCTCCCCCCCGGTAGACTGACTTCTGGCTGTTTCTCCCCCTGCTGTTTCCTGTGTCTGCTAGCCCTGACCTCTCACATCCATGACAACTCCTCCATAGCCATACACTCCCTCTGTGTCTCAAGATTTGAATCAGGAAGTGGTTACTGGGTCAGCCTGTGACAAGCAGTGTTCCCTGGAAGGTCAGGTAGGGTTTCTGGCAGCAAAGAAGCACACTGCGCCAGGTTTCTTGAGCAAAAGACTCCCCCTTCCTCTTTCCAGTGGCTGAACTATGTCCAGAGACTGCAGTTCCTCCTCCCAATGACTTTTCCAAACATTTCCAAAAGCTAGTCATACTCCAGATGAATATTTTCAGATACCTGGTAGGAGCTGGGGATCATTTTTGGTTATTTATATAAACCATAGAGCAAAGGGCAGAATATGGCGATTTCTTTCTCTAATCTTGAATGTGATCTCTGCATGTAAAACTTATTTTTGTATGTAATTATGCAGGTGATGGCTTTACTTCAGATCTTGGTGTTGTGTTTTAAAAATTCTGAGTTTTCTAGTTTATTTCCAATAATATTACTTCCTAGAACCATATTTTATCTCTCCTGTTTCTCTATATTGAAAATTATTATTTGTAGGTATCCATGGGCCTTAAGATGGAAAGAATACCCAGACTTTAATGTTTAAGGTTAGCCAGAGTAGTAAAGTAAAAGGTCCTAGGGTCTTTAATACATGCCATTATTGAGTAACACATGGATGTTACTTTGCTTCTTAAACGACACTGCACGCACTGATGGCTATAACTTTTTATAAACGAGAGGCAACGGGTATGTTTTGCATTCTGAAGAAATGCAGTGATTTAACTTGCTCTAGATTTCAGACAATTTCTTGGGTTTTCTTTCAGAGGTTGTAGGCACCGAATACCTCGCATGAAAAGGGAATGTTTCTATTTTGCCACCACCATTATGTTATCTTTTCCAGCGCAATTACAAGCTAATTCGGGGCTCTTTGTGTTAGACTAATAGCTTCTGATTCGCCGCTGTCACCCAGTACCTTTCCTGCACTTTTAATACCATCCGCAGTGCCCTCAGCACTTACCTGGGGTGAGCATTTTTCTCTAAGTAGAGACTCATCTTCGGCAAATCATTAATGGAACATCAAAAAGATCCCATCTGTTAGAGTTACATATGGCTAAGATCAGAATTATCAAATATCTCATTTTTTTCTTTATTATTTTTTTCTTTTTTTTCCCCCTTTCTTATCCACACAATAAATGTAGTTGTCAGCAGGATAAGTTCATGTGCAGGATAAGGTCACAATTTCATTTAGTGACAACTTCCAACAGTACAAACTTGCAAGGTTCGATTTATTAAAGAGTCAGAAGGGATAAGATCACTACACGGCGAGCCTGATTTATCAGGGTTTGACTGGAGTACTTGAATAGGGAATGCCATATTTCAAGTTTATGTTCACAACCGTAGTTTAGTGTGTGTTATGACTGTATGACTCAAAAATTGAGGAGGAAAATTAGAAAAGGTCTCCCTATAAGGCAATGTGTAGCCACTAACCAAGAACTGTCATTTCCTTGCCAAACCATGTTTAGAGATGGATCAACATAGCATCATGTAAATGGCACTGTGTGTCTTAAAATGCAGATGAAACCTGCTGCTGTTGACGCCTGAGGAAGCACACACAGTGAGAAGACTGCAGTTTGGCTGTGAAGATCATCAGCAGTAAAATGATCATAGAGCCCTCTTACATGTCTGGCAGGCAGCTGTCAAATGGTTAAACCATAAAATAGCAAGAGCTCGGCCGTACTTCAGTCACCTTGGCTGACTTTGAACATGTTTTGAGATTTTTAGAATTTTTTGAGCACCTTTTGAACTCAGCATGACTTCAGGGGCTGTCCGGTTTGATACCATGATGTATAATGTTTTCCAACCATGGAGAAAATATAAATATGGGTTGTGACGCTATAGCCTTCTACTATAGGAAGGCCTGACTAATTCATGTGACCTGCTTTAAAATTTGGTTTTATATATATATATATATATATATATATATATATATATAAAATCAAGTTCAAACCAATCCAAAAGTTATTTTCAGCAAGTGAAATATGGTCTTCTGTCATCTCATTGACTTGCCGCCATGTCCTGTGAAATCTGACCTGGAGGTAAGGGATGTTCTGTAAATACCACATACATTTATGTCATCAACTTAATGCTATACTCACTTGAAACATGATTGCTGATAACTATGCTAAAAGGCCCACATCGTGTCTGTTCCCCTTTGCTGTGCTACAATTTTCACATACTTTGCTTTCTAAAGAAGCATCAAAAGGACCCTATTTAAAAAAAAAAAAACAAAATGAAAACTTGATAGCACCATCAGTGAAAAAAGATTTGAGTATCTCTCTCATGATTTTAAGGACTTCTTTCTAACAGTAAATTTCTTTGGGGAAAAAAAAGTGAGGTGATATCTTAAAAGCTGCAGTATGTTTGGTAGTGATTTCTGACTTAGGGCTTTTTTTTAAGTGAAGCTATCATAAGTCTTGGAGTAATCACAGACTTTTAAAAGTATGTATTATCATGAAGATAAGAGAAACAGCCCTCAGCACTAACAATATTATCTTTTACCAAAATTGATTAGGCCATCCTATGTGTCTCAAATATTTTGTGTAAACTTACCCAGCATGTTAAAAAAAAAGAGAAGAAGACGGTTTCTTTTTGAAGAATCACTGCAAAACTATGAACTAGGCACAGGAGGAAAATCTTTATTTTTCATCCTGTTTCATATTTCACAAATGAGGTAATGTGTGTTAATGTAATAAAACGTTGAACAAATGAAGCATATGATTGTTGTAATTCAAAGAGAAGACACATATTAAGACAAATTTTGGGCTTTAAAATCGACTTTTACTGTACTTAAATCGAGTTGTTGATCTTACGAAAATCTTATCCAATCAACTATGTTCAATTTTTATTTTGCAATTACTGCAAGTCACAGCCCATATTAATTACCAGAGAATAAACAGAAATAAAAATATACATGTAGTTCAAGATGTTTTTACTCCTGTTGAGGTGGAAGAAGTTATCAAGGGAACACCACTAGGAAATAATGAATGCAAAACTATGTTGATATTGGACTATAATATCATTGGCATTTTAGGGAAGAAGAAAGTCTTTTCTGGAGCTCAGAGAAGTTTCACCAAGGCACCAAGAGAACAGTGTTTGCCAGGCAGCAGGAACAGTTCTCAGAAAGGTGTGAGAGTTAAACTGGAAACAGTGAGGAAGATACAGTGAAGACTTTCCTGACTAGAAGAAAGAAGAACATATTGTGGGGAGTAGAACAGAAATCCAAGCAGACACGGTGGAATAATATTGTGAGAGTATTAAGATTCGGACATAGAAGTTCAAGTTGGGATGGTCAGAAAGGAGCTCATGAAGAACCATGCACAAAGGAGTGACATGATGAAAGAGTAGTTTTAATAAGTGTCTCCTGATAGGGATTTGGAGCTGGAATTGGAGCTGTTGAGTGAGTTGAGGCTGGTTTGTGATCTACATCTGAGTTGATAAATACCTGGGAAATGCTGATAAGGAAGGTGAATCCAGGAGATATTTGAGAGGAAGATAATTAAGGAACAGGGAGTATTTCATATAGAAGTGTTAAAGAGAGAATGTGACCATTCACCCTGGGTGAATGGTTAGGAATGGTCAGGGAAATGTGTGAACATGCTCTTGGAACGCTTCAATTTCATTTGGGTGAAGCAGCAAATATTTATTAGGTACTTTGCCTATGTTATCTGAGTTATTCTCATAGCAATCATATGATATTGTAATTCTTATTTTGTATGCAGAAGTGAAGGACAAGGGTTCAGGAACTTGCTCAGGATCTCCTGGCTTGTTCCATTTATTCTTTTTTGACTCATTTCTGAACCTATTCCAATCTGGGTCCTGGCCTCCCATTCTATAAAACTCCTTTCACTCCAGATACCCATGCTCTTCATCTCTTCAAAAGGAATCTTTCCAGTTCCTTTCTTACTTTCATGCATTTTCAAATTACTTGATTGATCCCTTCTCCTTTAAAGTCGCAATCAATCCATTGCCTGCTATGGTTACTATGTTCAGTTTCTTCCTTATTCTTTTGCATTCCTAAATTTTCTGTGCCTGCTCCTCCATCACTCTGCCTTTTGAAGATCCTTGGAACTCTGCCCTAAGTCTCCTTATTTCATCATTATACACACTCTTCTAGATCAACAACAGTCTTATGGCTCTTATTACCATATATTTGTTTTAATTAATGAATACTGTAAACATCAATGTTTAGCATTCTTGTTATAACCTTGCTTCTGAGTTCCAGGCTTGTACCTGCCCATCTAGAAATACCTCTTGTTTTCCTTGTAGCCCCATCTACTTCAGTATTTCAAATTATAACTCTTTATCTTACCCTTAAATCTTTTTTTGTGTATTTGCCATCTTAGTTAGTACATGACCATTGTCCCAATTGCCCAACTTAGATACTTGAATATTATTGTTGCATTTTCCCTTTCTTAACTCATAAAATCTGAGAAATCACTAAATCCTATACCTTCTACTTCCCATGTCAAATCTGGGGAAAGAAAATCATGGTGTCATGATAACCAGATGGCAAGTGAATACAAACTCCTCATTAACAGTGATGAATCAAAGACTCAGAAAATATCATATATATTCAAGACCATTCAGTTGGTTATTAGATAGAGTTGGGGCTAAAAATTAGTCTTTTTACTTTTAATGCAATAATGTTTCTTCTATTTTATGACACTTATTAGTAATTGAAACAATTAAAAATATCATCCTCTTAAGCAATATGGAATTTAAGTTAAATATAACTTCCATTTGTATAATATCTTATTTCTCTTACTATCATTAATCTATGTAGCCTTGGTAGGATCTGAATGCTAATAACTTTCTATGATGCTATTGTTAAGAAATAAATATTTTTATTTAACTATTTCAGCAACAGAAAGGATTTTGCCCAAACCTTGAAATAACTCTTTGACAGGAAAGAAAGGAGACTGGGATTTTCCTGCTTGTCTAATAAAGCTGAAAAGATTGACTTGACAGCATAAACAGTTACTGGACTTTCTGCCATGGCCACGTCCAAGAGCTCATAAAAATATTTGTGGTCTGCTTAAATTTTTAATGTATAGTAGAAGACACTTCAAAAACTTTGGAGGTATTTGGTTATCCCTTTATGATCTGCCCTAAGTTTGTAATTCTTAATCCATTAAAGGACAGACTCCCTTGTAAATCCACAGGTATAGATAAGAAGTCTCTGTTAGGCTGAGTCTGAACCCTTTTCAAATGAAAAATGTCAGAGGCAGAAAGAGAGGATGAATTACTTTTTTAAATGGTTTTCAGAGTCTCGTGATTTCTCTGGTATCACTTAAATGTGACATGACTGGTCTTTTTTATTTGTTTTTGTTTTTTTAGTGTGTAAAAACAACCAAATTGTTTGGGCATCACCTTTATGTAGAAAAGAACTTCTTAACTTGGGCTTAGCTAAGGGATTAAAGTGTATTTTACCTTTAAATGGTAAATTGTACATAAATTGTTTAAAATGTAAGTAAGTATGGTTGAAAATAGTAAACTTCTATCAGACAGAAATAAAAGTTTCTTTGCTAATAGAAGAAATGTTCTAAAGATTTAAATAACTGCAATATTCCCTGAATATGCATACATTGAGGGACATTTCCCACTGATTCCTTTTCGACATCATAATAGATTGTTACTTGTGCTCCATCTTTGAGGATGTTTCTATACAAGGCTACTGATTCCTATCCATAAGTAAAAAAGATTGTATAGGGATGGAAAACAATTTCAGGGGCAAATCTCAGGAATAACTTTGTTATTCCACATACAAAATCAAGTTTTTATTGTTTCATATTCCCTTGATTCTGAATAAGTATCATGATTTGATACTTAAGCATTAATATATTATTTAATGTAAGTAAACTCTTTCTTAAGCTCTATTTCAGAAGCTCAGGCCTATTGAATCTTTCTGGGTCCATTTTCTCATTGTCAAGCATGTTAGCTACTGATACATCACAATGGAAAAAAGTTGGGAGGCATGTATCTATCTTAATTTAATGAGTTGAATGAGTTCTTCCATGTTGACTATATTTGACAATTGGGAGAGGGATGGAGTGTGAGGAGGAGAATAGGTGCAGTACTAAATTTAAATATTTTACTTTGAATATAGAATTATTTTCATACATGTTTTTGTTCAGATACGGATATATTTATATTTTATATTTACACAATTTAACCATTAAACAATATTTTAACTGATTATGGTTTAAATACTTTGATTTTGGGATAAGCAATCATAAAAAGAAGTGATTTGGGGGTAAGCAATCATAAAAACAATAGGTGTGATTTTGGGTTATTTTAACTTTTAAAAGGAAGAAACACAAACACAAAGATATAAAGAAGAGATATAATTGAACTCAGATTAATGGTGTTGCTTTAGCAACATCAAGATTAGATGTTCATATTTAAAGATAGTTATTGATTTGAAAGGAAACTAAGGCCAGGTTAAGGCAATGTTTTCATAATATGTTATATACCTTAACTGACATATCATTTAGAAAATTTAATTGCTGAATACATTCTATTCTATTTAGAATTATCCTCAACTTTCTATTCTATATGGATTTCCACTTACACTTCTTCCTGTTGTATGCCTTCCCATTTTTGTATCTGCTGTTGAGCAAGCTGAGAAGAGATACCATTTTAAAAAACTAATATGTAATTACCCTGGCTGCTGTGACTCAGTGGATTGAGCGCCGGCCTGCGAGCCAAGTGTTGCTGGTTTGATTCCCCGTCAGGGCACATGACTAGGTTGTATGTCAGGTCCCCAGTTGGGGGTGTGAGTGAGAGGCAACCACACAGTGATGTTTCTCTCCCTCTCTCTCCTTTCCTGTCTCTCTAAAAAATAAATAAATAAATAAACAAACAAATAAATAAATTATTTTTTAAAAAACTAATATATAATTAAGATTAATGTTGTAAAATGTAAAATTTTGGTATGATAATATGGTATGGTAATACTGTCAAGCCATAAATATCATAGATTTAATTATTTAAGGAGAAATGTTTCAATTTCTGTTTGAATTTTTTTTCTGTTTATCCCCTCAAAAAAGTTCAGGCTGATGGCCGTTCTTAGAAGTTTTGAAGCCCTGCTGCATTTTTATTAATTAATTCATTTCTTAAGTGAGCATTTGAGATATTTCAATTTCTACTTTATGCCAGCATGTATACATACTGTCTTTACTTCCTATTTCCCCAAAGTATTATATTTATTTGGAGGAAATAAAAGGAACATCCTAAACTGACTGTTTTGTGAATGTTTTTGTCCAAGCTCTTTTGCTAACATAGAATCCAATCTTACCTAAAGTGCCAAATATAAAAATGACTTTGATGAAACATTTTTTACTTGGGAAAACAATGCAGCTCCGCTTTCTGTATTATATAGATGTTTTAGTCATTGAAACTAGTAACATTTCAGAACATTATCAAATACTTTAAAAAAATCTGATGTTGTTCAGTGAGTCTTGAATAACTATAATAAAGTTACTGCTTCAGGCACGTATCTTTAATTGCAGTTTTTACTTACGTTGCTGATTACATATAAGAATTTTAACTCTAAGTCATTGTCCTGATGATTCTTGTCTATCTGTTTTGGCATTGGATCAATGCTTTTTGAGGAAGTGTTTTTTCTGGTTCTTAAGGACTTACTAAATAGAATTGACTTCAATAGATGATGTGTGTGTGAAGGGGCAAGAAAAAAAAAGGGACTATATTTGAATACAATTATAAGGACAAGTTTTATCTTCCTCTGGGGATAATAAGATCAGTTGTTTTTCAGGCAAGCATAATTACTTCTCTTTATATGAGTGCTGAGAATATTGTGCGTGTAAAGCAAACACAGAAAGAGGTGGCTGTTGTTCAAGCACAAGTGAAAATACTCTAAACTCCTCTTGTTTTCCTTCTCTGCAGGAGAGCTGGAGGTATTTCAGAAAGACGGGGAACGAAAAATTCAGAGTCGGCAGCAACTTCCTGTGGGAACAACCTGGGGCCCATTTGCTGGGAAGATGGACCTGAATAATAATTCCTTGGTATGTGGATGTTCTCACACGGTTGACTCAATATTTTGTCATCGCTCAGAAATTATCTCTGTTTGCTTCCCAGTGAAATCATTAAAAATAACAGTTTTTTTTTTCTTTTTCATGGACACAAAACTTGGATATTTTCCAAGTGGTTTGTCTCTGACAGTAATATACGCAGAATTTAGAAGGAAACAGGTTAATCATACTAAATGGTTGTTTAGTAAGGTAATTTATAAGGTTGTTGCTTTATCTGCTTAGCCAGGCTAATACTATTCACATTTAATAATATATACAAATGCTTTTATTTTAAAGATGACACATAT
Source organism: Furipterus horrens (assembly GCF_987537825.1). Lineage (NCBI taxonomy): Eukaryota > Metazoa > Chordata > Mammalia > Chiroptera > Furipteridae > Furipterus > Furipterus horrens. The sequence continues at coordinate 23,203,296 of NW_028327177.1, read as the reverse complement.
TAATTGTCATACATTACAGGTTTACATGAAGAGCAAGAAATAAACAACCTTGTTATTCCTTGGTAATACTATTTGTGGCTATAAGAGCAAGGATGAATGATTCATATTATTATTTATTGTTAACTTTTTTAAAAAAGTTCTGAGATCAGAAAGGCTACCTGTAGGTAAGATTATATAGACAACCAATTAATTAGATGTTTTTAAAGTAATAGAAAGATGGGATGACTGATTACATCTAAACTTCATTCCTTAATTGGATATATCAGTTTCCTATTGTTGCTGTAGCAGATTGCCACAAACTTTGTGGATTAAAACAATACAAATTTATCATCTTGCAGTTCTGAAGATTTGAAGCCTTGGATGAATCTCACTGGGCTAAAAATCGAGATGTCTGTAGGACTGAATGTCTTTCGGGAGTCTCTAGGGGGGAAGCTATTTCCTTAGCTTTCTCAGCTCCTCCAGGCTGCCCACGATCCTTGCCCAGCAATCCCCTTCCGTCATCAAAGCCAGCGGTGGCTGATAGAGTCTTTCTCAAGTCCACCCTTTGACTCTGACTCTTCTGTCTTCCTCTTCCACATTTACCAACCTTTGTGATTACATTGGGCCCACCTGGGTAATCAAGGATAATCTATTTTAAGGTCAGCAAATTATCAACTTTAATTCCATCTACTTCTTTAACTCTTCTTTGCCGTGTTATGTGATAACATTCACAGATTCCAGTGATTAGGACATTAGGGCCTCCGATATTATGTGATAATACAAATGATAACACTTGGGGAGAAAAATGTTTTATATTCTCTAGGAGATCCAGATTATATTCTCTCGGAATGCTATTTATGTCGGGACAGTCTTGTGGCTACTAAATGACCCTATCTACCCTGTAGGGATATAAAAACTCCCACAGGGGTTTTAACTAATGTACTGGATTCACCAACATTGCATTTCTTCTTCAATTTATTACATAAAAGAAATTTCTTGTTTCAGTTATTACATGAAATAAACTGATATACGTGGATCTCTGCTTATCCCATGTCATGTGGATGAGACAGAAGATATTGGTTCAGCTAAAAGTAATGATTGGAATTAATAGGAAATATTTGTGTCACCAAACTTTTAACATGTGAGATGCTAGAGTTGTGCTTTTTACTTCTTAAATTCATGTATTATCCATAAAAGGATGAAGTAGGGATTTTACGTGTATTTAAGAAACAAATAAGTTGATAGACCAGGCTCAATATTTAATAATCAGTGCAGTTTAACTCTTCATGGTCCAGTGCACCTTCTTCAAAAAAGTTTTGAGGTGTTGTGCCTCCCCCACACTGCAGGCCTTGACTGGTTGAGATGTATTAATAAACTGTTCTGTTGATTCCTTTGAAAGAGCAATATTAACTTACTGATTACTCAAGCAAATTCAAGAATAAAATTGTCCAAAAAAAAAAAAAGGTTGAGTTAGATGCTATTCTAAACCCATTTATCTGGGAATTTCTATTGGTCTCTAGCATTGTTTAAAAATGTTTTAGGCAAGAGGATATTTATCTTATTTATCAGTATGTATCAGATACCAACACAACCTTTAGTTGTTTCTCCGATAATTTCTTCAAAAGTGTACTGTTACTGAAGTGGCACCCGCTGTTGATGTAAGAGATGAACATTTTTCCCTTTACTATTTCAAAATAACATCTATAAGAAAATGCAATTTTTGATTAGTCTTTATGCCATTATCTGTATATATGTAGAGTGGTACTTTTATACATTTTTAGCATATGCTAATTTGAGATGTGTGGAAAATCTGTGAAAGTTTTAACTTGTCAGTGAAATAATTTCCTATTTTTTGACATATGATATCATTTTGGCATTTTTTCCATAATCCTGTACCACTCTAAACCTATTGTATGCCATGTTTTATATTTCTGAAAGGATTTTATTTTTTAGGTATAAAGTTTTTAAAATTTTTGATACTCTTTGAAGTGTATGGATAATCATGAGGGTATAAAAACCAGTAGTGGGTACTAGTTCTTTATAGAAAGCAATCTTAATGCCCTAGTTTTCATCTTTTGTCTTAGGGTTTATATCTAATTAATGTTATTTCCTTAAACTATAGCATTTTTTTCTACTGAAAAACTTAGTTATTTTGCTAAGTTTACTTTTAAAATATTTTTCTATTGCAATGACATTCTTTTCCAGAATTCACTTGTTTTATGGCATGAAGTACTCCAGTACTACTGTTAGTGGAACACTTGGTTAGCGTATATTGCACATGTATTCTTTTCTAGACACTGTGTGAACAGTTGAAAATGGATTAGCTCATTTCATCCTCCAAACAAACCTGAGAATTTTTAAATTGTATTTTAAAAATAAGAAAATGAAAGCTCAGGCCTTTTGATTCCAGAATCTGGAGTTTTAAAGACCACGCTTCACTGCCCCCTTAATAGAAGCTGTAACATGATTTGCGCATGATAAAATTGTTGGGGATTTTTTACAGAAATTCTCAATTTATAAAAATATCTAGGAAAAGTATCACTGATTAGAGGTACGTTTTTTTCTTTGGGCAAAACATTTGTCATGATATTTCATAGTATATTTGAGCAATTATAAGTTAATTCAAAGAATTCTGCAATTTTATTACTCTTTATAACGTAGATAGTACTTTAATATGTATTTTATATCACGAAGATACATTTTTCTTATTATAAAATACCTAGCCTGCTAACCCTTCCTTACCCAACTTTGCATCAATTTGGATTTAGCACATTCTTATAAATTATTTATTTGCCAACTAATGTAATATTACTGTAGTCTGACTCATGGTGTTGGCTCAGGAGATTCAGCACACTAATTAATCCAACATTGTAATTAATTGAGTCACCATGCCAGATGTCAAATCCTTTTTATATCTTTCAAGTTCCCATCTTGAAATGCATTAGCAATATGCCACCTTCTGCAGATGCCTTTGCAGACCAGGCATTTGAATGTATATAGAACATTTCAAGAAATATATGCTATATGGAAACACCAAACAAATTGATTTGACAAGAAGTTATTCTTGGAATCATATAATACACTGAATATAAAAAACATAATCTTTTGCCCACACCTCATTATCTTGTTAAATACTTTAATGGTTTAATGGTTTAATAATAGCCGTGTATAGTTAATACTTTCATTGGGCCAGATATGGGTCAAAGTGCTTTACATGTTTTATATCTCATTTAATTCTTATACAAGCACACAAGAAGATAACATTTATCTCTTTTGTTACAGTGAAGGAAACTGTTGCTTTGGGAAATTAAATAACTAGCCCAAGGTCAACCTAGTGTGACTCCAGAACACATGTTGCAATCAAATACTGTCTTAGAAATTTTATCTGTAATATAGGGATAATAATACTACCTAGCTTATAGGGATTTTGTGAAGATTAAATGAGGTAGCATATAGGAGTTATCAATAAATATTAACTACTCTTAACTGCTTGGTCCCCCATTAAAATTGACCTATTATAATCTATCAAGTTTAAAACTGAAAAGACATTCTAAATTAAACAAGTAAAATTGTAGATCTTTGGTGCTTGGTGATTTTACATACCTAAATTTGACTGTTTCCAAGGACTGTATTAGTTGGGGTTCTCAGAAACAGTAAAAGTAAGAAAATAGGGTGTATATGTATGTGTGTGTGTGTGTGTGTGTGTGTGTGTATAACATCTCTCCAGGGGTATCCAGATATGTAATATGAAAAATAGAGGCATTTATTGAAGAAGACACAAGATACAAGAAACATTGTACACAGGACAATGACACCTCAGTCCCCTTCAAAGTAGGCACCTTGGGACCTCACACAGTTCCCCCAGTCACCATCATCTGCCCCATCATATTTTCATGAATCTCATCAACAGTCTGAAATCTTCACCTTTTCAAAGGTGATTTTAGTTTTGGGAAGAGCCAGAAGTTGCAGGGTGCCATATCTGGGTTGTAGGGGGGCTGAGTCACCTGGATGATTTGATGATTCTCTAAAAATCTCTGAATGAGACATGATTCATGAGCAGGTGCGTTGTCATGATGAAGCTGCCAATCACCAGTTGCTCATAGCTGCGGCCTTCTGAATCATCCACGTAGTTTCTGAGGAGGAATGTTTAAGCTTAATCCACAATTTGATGCAGATTTCGTTGCTCTACTTGCCCAGTCTTTTGAATGTGACAGCCACACAGTATACACATGCTCACTCAACGGCAGTGAAGTCATCATTGTTCACGCATGTGCATTCTAGTCGACCCTCCTTGGCTGCAGGTTATATCGATGTCGTGCAAATCATTTTCATTATATAAACAATGGCTGGGCTTTTTCTGGCCATATAATGTTTTAAATACACACACACACATATATACACACACATAGAGAGAGAGAAACACACAGACAGAGAGAGAAATTATAAGGAATTGGCTTACTTGGTTGTGGAGGCTGGCCAGTCAGAAATCTACACAGTGGCACAGTGTGGGCCAGCAGGCTGGAGTCCCAGGAGAACCAATGGTGCAGATGAAGCTTGTTGTCTGGAGAGGCCAGTGTTTTTGTTCTATTCAGGCCTCCATCTGATTGGGTGAGGCCTATCCACATAACAAAGATAATCTGCTTTACACAAAGTTCGCTGATCCAGATATTAATCTCATCCAAAATACACTCCAAGTTGACGTATGAAATTAACCACGACAAGCCCCAAAGGTCTTTGAAACTTTGTAAGCCGCAGTTTTTCATGTACCGTCTTATACCCCTGAACGAATTGTTAGCTATTGAGTGAGTCTGGCTTTCTTTCCAACACCCTCCCTCTGTGCCAAAGAGAAGCTTGTATTAGGTGCTATCATGGTGACACAAACATCATGTTTCTGAAAGGTTTGCAGTCTTATTCATTGAAAATATCAAAGGATTACTGGCAAGGAAAAAATATTTTAAAACACCTTAAATTGTGATCAGTATCTGTTTGGGAGGTGTTTTAGAATTTCTACATTTATATGTTGTGCCTCTGAAGTTTTCCCCTTTTCTCCTAAGGACAAATGTTTGTATAATGTACTAAACCTCTGCTATGGTAGCACATGATAAGTACTAAACAACTATCAAATAACAATGATTTTATTTGGAAGGTTAGTTGTCTGAAATTTAAGTGGTATTTGTCTTCTCTTGCTATTGAATATATCTACTTCCAGTAGCTAACTAGTCTTATTCAGCCAACTGCTGGAATAATGCAACATACATAATTAATTAAATAGAATGTAAGCAGAAAGTCCCAGGTTACTTGGTACATAATAGTAAACTCATTTTATTGGTGCTGTTCAATCAGAATAGAAGCTTGTTTTATTTTCGCATGGGGCATTTGTGACACATGCTGCCGCAAATAGGAAATGCACATAAGAAGGGTAAAATAGACAACATTTGATTGACTTAATAAGGAAATAATGCGTGCATTAAACCACACCTTAAAATTTAAAGATATTATCCCCACAGAGATGTGGTTGAGAAAAAAATTCAGAGGTTCCTGATTCACATCACAGGAAAATAATAAAATTCTTAGGTGTCCCAATTACTCTCCTTCTAGTTCTGACTCCTCCATTACCAATTTCTGATCCCCTTGTTGCCAGATCCGGTCTTCAAGCTTCATGTTGTGCACACCCTGTAGCAAAACATCCCTACGCATTTGTCTCCAGCATTCACCAGTATTAACCTGTCAAAGGCTGCTTAGTGTAAACATCTGGGATTTTCTATTTTGAGGACTTTTGTCCAGCCTCAGGAGAAAACTAACTTCATTCCAGGAAAGCTGCACAAAAGCTGGAGAATTAAGTTGTCGGTTCCAGTGGTGGTTAGAAGTTGCTGGATAAATATCCTTATTTTTAGCATCTCCATTAGGATATGAGAGGTGTTCTACCTCAGTGGTCTTCAACCATCCATTCTCCCCCTCACCCCCGACCCCAGCCATGGACAGGCCTGTTGGGAACCAGTCCTGGAGGATAGCTCACCTGAACTTCACCTCCGCCTCCTGTCTCCTCCCCAGCCCCCTCCAGAGAGGGCAAGTGAAGCTCACCCGAGAGCGACCCCCCCCCATTGTCTTCCACAAAACCAAAACTGGTTTCTGGTGCCAAAAAGGTAGGGGACCTGGGGACCACTGTTCTCCATTGTCCCTGGACTTTGCGAGCAGAATTGAGCTCCAGTTGGCTTCTAAGACACCCTTATCGGCATCTTTCTCTTTCCTGCTCACTTCTCCATACCTCTACTGAAATTTCCTGAGACCACCTCTCCAGTAAATTACTTGTACTTGAATTAGTCTCAGGGTACGCTTCTTAGGAAGCCATAGCAAGACAGCCTCTAAGATATAATGCTAAATTGCAAACTAACATCCAAATTATTGTTGAGATTCTGGAGGATAAGGGTTTTTATACAATCTTTATTCAGTTTTGGACCTCTGCCTCTGGCACATAATAGCTATTCAATAAATGCTCTATAAAATGAAATTCTAATCTAATTAAATTTCCTCCTTACCACTAGTGTTCTGACTGACCCAACCATTTCCTTCCATCCTCAGAATCTCAATGATACAATGCATAATTTTGCTGAGGCATGACTTTTTATTGAGTTTTATATTTCTTTCCATTGATGTTGACATATTAAATTGTATTCTCCTTCTTAATATTCATTCTAATCTGGGCCCAGGACTACCATCCTTCCTACTTCTCATATCTCACTGGGTCTTGGCTCTTTTGAATTTCACTGTGCTTGTTTCCCCAAACACTCTGGCCTTTCTTCTCTGCTCCCTCTGTTCCCAGTGCCTCAGGGAGCTTAGCCACTTGCAAAGCTTCAGCTACTAATTTACAAATGACATTTCAATTAAAAAAATCTCTAACCTTGGCTTTCTACCCTTTCTCTAATAGCACATTTCAATGGCTCTGCAAGCCTTTCCCACTGACTTCCTCCACATAAGCGGTGACAAGGAGAGCTTATTACTGTTCCTGCAGATGGTCGCTCTACTCTTCTCTCTGACTTCCAACTTAATCATCACCTTTGATTCTAAACCTCTGCGTCTCCTTTCCTGTCTCAGCAGGAAGTTCATTCTATAAGTTATTCAATGTTTTTTGTTCGTTACTATTTCTCCTTCTCTTCCGTCTTCAATGTCCATTTACATGTGTAGACACGCACACACTACACTGCTTTATTGCCTGTAACTACAGCTCTTCCTTTTTCCTTCTGCTCAGAGTTGAACATCTTCCAAGACTCTTCTTTTTACTTTCAGAAACCAAGTACCATAACTCCAGCTCCCTTAATGTTGCTTCTCTTCTTTCTGTTTCTACTACCACAGCTTTAGTTGAAACCACCATCATATCTTCCTTGATTATCACAACATTGTTTTTACTATTCTTTCTGCCTTTCTTCTTGTCTCCTTTTTCTTTACCCAAACTATAGGGTATCCTGAAATCAAAACCAGTCCCTTTTCTTAAAATCATTCTAAAAGGCACAAGAGAACCCAAACTCCTTGTTAAAGTGTAAAAGAGCCTTCATGATACATCCTCAATTCTTATCCCTTTCCGAATTTGTGAAGATTTCAGTCAACCTCAGCTTCTGTAGTATCCGAGTGTACTCTTTTCTCACAACTCTGTGCATGAGGCATGTTATTTCTTCATCCTGGAAAACTTTATGCTGCTCCTACTGCCGTTCTTCATCACACCAACTCAAATGTTTACTTAAAGACTAAGCTCAAGGTCACCCCAAGTAGACCTTCTTTGAAGCCTCTAGTCTGGAATAGATACCCCAAGCATTTCCATGATTCTCTAGGTGTACCAGGAAAAGAACATTTATCACATAACTATATGTGTCTATTTACTTGTCTGTCTCCTAGGCAGTCTGTATGTTAATTGTCTTTCCTATCTAGAACAATGTATGGCTTATAGAAAGGACTCAATAAATAGCCATTAAAGAATGAGTAAGATACTAGATCTTAAAATTTATTACAAGAAAAATTTACAGCTACTTCTGTTGATGGATGCTAATTATTGTGGTAATCATTTTGCAGTATATACAAATAGTGAATCATTATTTGTTACACCTGAAACTAATATGTTCGTCGTCGGCAGCCGTCCGTCTCGAGAGACGATGGTGTAGCTTCTTAAGAGTCTATCTGCACCGCCAAGAATGGTTGTGCAGTCCGACTCGGGAGTGACACGGTATCTGTCTCCTCCCGTGTTGAATCGACATCTTGCGATGACGCTGGAGTGTCCTCTCCAGTGAAGCTGAAGCTACAGAGCCTGGGCAGGGTGATATGGAGGGTCTGCTGTTGCCCATGCAGCAGACCCCCCCTCTCTTCGCAGCTGAAGGGTCCAAGGGAAAGACGGAGTCAATACAGCTTGGCTTCAGGTGCGCCGCAGGAGTTGCCGGTGTTGACTACAACGTCAAACCGCCTTAGGGACTCCGGCTCTGGATTTTCTGTCGGGGTTTACTCCCTTAGCCTTTCCCTGAAGAGGTATGCCGCAAGGCAGCGGAGGTTTTTTGGAGTCAGAGTTTTCCTTCTCTGATGTGCCCTGACTGGAAGATCGAACCAGCGACACTTAGCTCGCAGGCCGACGCTCAATCCACTGAGCCAAACCAGCCAGGGCAAACTAATATGTTATGTCACTTATATCTCAATAAAAAGGGATGAAAAAAATTAATTCTTTCTGTCAGTGTCTCTCCAACATTATTAAATGATGCAAATCTCTCTTTTTTCAAGATCCCTGTATTCCCCCTGAGTCTTTAAATCTATTTATCCTGTTTCCTCTGAGATCTTAACTTCATCTGCCCACCTTAACAGCACATACCACAGTCAATGCCATTTTGCGTCAGTCTGATATATTTATGTTTTTTCGTAATCTCATTTGAGTGTAAGGTTAAGCAGGACAGGATAACTATACTATTTCTTTAGTCTGTACCCAATAAGGAGACATACGCATGATGGTTTCTTGATAAATATTAACTAATTTCACAGTGAGATTTGCAACTCTCTGAGACCGTTAAGGAGGACGAGGTGTTGAGCCCTTTGAGGCAATTATGATTTGTTTACGGCAGAATGGGTTTTAGATCCCTCACTATGACCTGGGTGAAGGCCAAGAAGGTGTCCAGCTCTACCATGCTTTCTGGGAAGTCTCACCAGCACCGCTCTCTCCAGTGACAAACCATCTGGGAAATTCCATCTGTCTCTGCTTGGAAACTGAGGTGGCAGTCGCCCACTGTGAGCAATTTTCTATTAACTTCTTGGATAAGATCAGTCAGATTTATACTGAATTGATGGGAACTGTAAGAGCAGGGTTGTTCCAAGAGAAGACAAATGTACTGATTCCTCTAATTGGCTTAAGCCAGTTTCATTCACAGATGCCCTTAGGTTCTAGTAGTGCAAGGACTTATAACCTTTTTAATTGTACCCTGTTCCTCTTGGGAAACGTTGGTGAAATTCATTATTGATGGAGGTTGTAGATTTGTCCCTTAGGGAGGCCAAGATCCTGGCTTCTCTTATACTCTATCTGCTATGTAGAGAATTAGTGAAAACTGAGTGGACAGAGAAGCTGCTCAAAGAAGACATGAAACCAGACATTTAATGCCGCAGAGACTTGGTTTCTAGAATTAAAGTAGAGAGAGAGAGAGAGAGAGAGAGAGAGAGAGAGAGAGAGAGAGTGTGTGTGTGTGTGTATGTGGTATGTAGGGGGGTAGGGCTCAGTGAGAGCGGAGGAGTTGGTATGGAGACCCAAGTAAGTAAAGCCATTCTGTAGATTGTGAGTCAGAAAAGAGGAAACCAAACAGCAAAGAATTAGTTTACCATTCAAATCGGTAGAAGCGAACCAGAGAGGTCAATTTCCTACTGATCAGAAGTGACTGATTGTATTACAACTTAAATGTAGTTAAAATCTTGGCAGTGTATGCGATTATATTTTAATATGGGACAATACTGTTGAAATAGAAACGAAAGTTGAATCTTTCCTGATAATTTGGACCTGCCTCCAAAATACATCTTTTGTGCATAGCTAGTCTATCTGCTAACCTCAATCTCCCTTTGGCTTACTTTTTCTTCTGATGGTGAAGTATTTTGAGGTTCTTTATCTTTGGACTTAGATTTGAAAGGGAGGGAAACAAATATACCATTTTTTAAACCACATATAGACGGTTTTATTTATGAGCCTACCCGATGCTCCTGTGCCTGACATTTAAACATTTTTGCCTTTGGATGATGACATGTGGCTAAATCTACTTACCTATACTCAGGGCAAGTTTGAATAATCAAAAAACATCTTTTTCTTTATTAAGATTTTTCATTGTTCTCTTTTCCTAGAACTCCAAGGAGGACTTTTATTTAAGCTGATCCTTTCATGGAGTATTAAACTGACTCCGAGTCATGCTGTTAAGTTAATCAACGTCCACAAGGAGTAGTTGTTCACAGTATGGTCAGAATTGCTCTACTGAGAAGAGTGTATGTACAAAGCTGAAGAGGCTGATGAATAGCACTACCTCTTGACAGAGTATAAGTGTGAAAGACAAAGTCTAGTTATTAGGCTGTAGCTCCATGTACTCTTCACAGGATTATTTGTGTTTGTAGGTCTTTTTTCACATTTCAGGGTCCCAGGTGACATGGAAATAGAGATTCTGCTCCCTAAGAGGAGTTCTATCAGATTCTTGGGTGGTGCATAACTGTTTTGCAAAATACACTTATATTGTTTTTAATCACACAAATTATAATATAAAGCTCATAAAATATTTCTGACTAGAGAAGTTAAAATGAGAAAGCATTATGAGGAGCAGCTGTTTGAAAAGTTGACCAAAACTTTCTTCTGTTATTTGCTGATAAGTCTGGCGTGCCTTTGAAAGTCTTTTCTCCTCGACTTTTTGGAAGATTTACTGTTCCACAAGGCTCTTTAAAATAATTGGTTTGGCCCTATACACCTACCTGTTATGTTCATGGTTAGAATAAATATTGTTCTGATGTTATGAGGATTTAGCAGTGATCTCAGCAGGGAAAAATAATTAATATAGTGAGTAACTTGGAGACGATAACTGTGAAAGAATGGATTTAAGTAGCAGTTTGTATTCTTTCTCTTTGGTCTTAAATATTAATATTACTTAGGGATAATTCTTTAAATATATTATAAAATATTGGACTCTTTTAAAACTATAGATATCCCCAGGACACTATTAATCAAGTATCATAATTTAATAGTAGCTCTCAGTTGGAATTGACAATGTTTAGTATCATTTGAGGTTTTCCTGGTAGAGGCGTGGTTGTGAATATGACCCTGCCCAGGCCACTTCTGTGGGGGCCCACGTTGATTTTGTGTTATGCTCCAGAGTCAAGAATTCTTGCATATAATTCAAATAAAAGAAAAGTAATGTGATATTTCTTAAATGCTTTTGAAAACTTAATGCAATTATTTGAGAAATTCTCTTTTGGAGATTAACACCCCTTTTCCTTGTTATGTATTGAATTTCAAGTTACTTTTATACTTTATTTACCCTTCCCTTACTTTTCTCATAAAATCCGCTGGCCTAGTTTAACAAAACTGATTTCTTGACTCCACTAATTTGTACATCTTCTGTGCCGTTTCATGTTTTATATCTCTTTCTGTTTTAATAGACAGGAACTCAGAGGCAAGCATGGGGTTATGTGTATAAGTCTGTGGTTTTCCTCATGGTTTTTATTCTCCATTTCTAAGCTCAGAAATACACACATAGCTTATCTAGGTGCCTCTGGTGCAGTGTCTCTCACAGGACTGCAGTCAAGGTGACAGGCAAAGCTGTGCTGTCATCCGAAGGTTCAACTGGGGGAGGATCTGCTTGCAGGCTGACTAGCCTGACTACTGAGTCAGTTCTCAGCTTGTGGGCCTCTGCAGGGGGGCATTCGCAGCACAGCAGCTGTCTTCTCCGGGAGCAGCAATGAGAGAGGAAGAGAGGGAGCCTGAGGTGGAAACCAGGGTGTTTGTGCAACCTAATCTCGGTAGTGGCATCCCATCACTGTCCCTGAATTCTGTTCATTAGAATTGAGTCACAAGGTCCAGCCCACACTGAAGGGAAGGAGATTGCACAAGGCCTTGAAACCAAGACTAAGATCACTGGGGGCCATCCCTGAGGCTGTCTACTACTGAAGGTCACCTGCAGAGTTTCCTGAGTTTCAGATTAAGAAGGACTCTCCAACAATAAGAGCAAGAGGAGATCATCACAACAATTTGAATTTAATTTAAATAGAAAAAGCTAAATCATATGTTGTAAAGCGTCTGAACCAAAATCAAAGGTGAACTAATAAATAAGATATTTGTGACAATGAGATAGATTTTATCCTTATTTCTGAAGATAGATACAATTTTCTGCATGAGGATGACAGTAACTTCTTGATTATTTTCTTTGGAAATTAATTGTGAGGATAGAGAAAGATGATGAAAACATACAAATCTCGAGTTATACAAAATCTAATGGAATTTATGAACCAGTTTGCTGAGTGTTCTCACTTCAGTAATTTTGAGAAACACACACTAACACATTGTTAAGATCAGAAATGGGAGAGAGAGTATGGGAAAGAGCCCATGATGTGGTCAGAAAAGCCTGAGTCTAGTCCTAACTGTTATTACCCACTTTGGGTAATCATACATGTTCTCAGCTTCTTACTTTATAAAATGGAGGTTATTATACCAGCCCTACATTACAGAGTCATTGCAAAATTATATGCATTTAGTCACTTTGAAAAATACACAGATTGTTACGCAAACCTAGATTACCTTTTATTATGGCTGTGACTGGAAAGTAGATGATGCCTTCCTTTAATTGTCCAAGCAGCACATCCAGTCTTTTCCCTTCTGTTCTCCCTCGGAACATATTTAAAAAGCAGTTTGGATTGTTCTCGTACACATACATCTTCATACACGTGCGCACACATGTATTTATACACTCAGACACAAGTGCTTATTGATTAGCTAGCATGAATATTCTGAGAACTTACAGCCTAGAGAAGTACAAGGGGTGTACTCAGAGCACTTACCCTCTCAGTCAACAATCACCATAGAATATGTATCTTTAGAAAGAGAAAGGAAGGTTAAGTGGTCAAAATGCTTTTTGAATTGCCCTGGCTTCTTTGTGTTTTCTTTTTGCAAGACGCTATTGCTCAGAAAGCATTTCACAGGTGTGTGATTAGGGATTTCAGAGAACTGGAAAAGTAATTTACCCTGTCTGATTCACTTTTGAGTTAGGTTTGTATTTTTAAATGTTAACTCAATTTTTTTTTTCATTGTTGATGGTGTTTTGGAGCTTAGTACAGAATGGAGTGAATAAGGCAGACATAATACAGACAGTGATGCACTGTGAAATATGAAGAAATTGGGACAGAGTTCAGAAAAGCAAAGGCATCTCACATACCTTAAGTTTTAGCCTCTATTAAGAAGTCAAACAAATGCCACTTGTTTCTCATTACTTCACGCGTAATAGTGTGAGCAGAGCAGCATGAGCCCCTTAGATTCTGATACGAATCTCGGATGTGGCATTACCACCTTGTATCTTAACTGCTACTTAGGCAAGTGTAACATATTAGTCCATGTAAGATGCCCAGTGGTGTCCGCGTGTGCCCCTCATATAAACATCAGGGCCCAAGTACGTGTCCAATGGGATAACTACAGGGCAAAAAAGAAAAAAGTTTCGTTAAGGAAATTCAAAGGTGGTGAAAAGGAAGTTTGTCCTTTATCTGAATATTTCTAGCAGGGAACCAAGGCAGTTTTATTCTTGTTGCATGCCTTCAAAACCTTGCAAACGTGACACCGCTTACAGGGACAGGCATTTGCAGAAGTGGCCCCTTCTCCGCTGATTCTCCAAGAGGAGAAGGGCGAGGGAGGAAGAGGGTGTGAGTCACACAGACAGTGGTCCGCTCCTTCATTAATCAAGTGCAGGCATTCTGAAAAATGTTTCTCTTTGGTTGCAGCCATCTATTTTTTGGTGTTAATCCGTGCCCCGTGGCAGGGTTTTGTGAAAGGAAACAATGACACAGTTGTAGCCCCCTCCCCCCAATTGTCGTTGCCCCTGTCAGAAGGCTCCAAGGATGATGCAGGTCTGTATCAGCCTGATAAGGAAAGAGGATTCAAAATGGCTTTGGAGAGAATCTGAGGGAGTAGAGTGTGCAGTTTTGGACTAGAGGAGCTACAGAACACAGCAGAGGCCCTTAATGGGATCCCAAGGGTTCAGTGCCAAACCTTCTGCTGCTTCTTGAAGATTTCCTAAAGAAATATTTTGATGGTGAAATTCTGTGACAGTCAGAGGGCTGAGGTTCAAGATGCTGCTTAAGTTATTTGCTCCATAATCTGTGATGAGTCCATCCAGGTTCAAAAGACAAAAAGACAAAAAGACCAAAAAAAAAAAAGGAGGAAAATAAAAAGCCACTTAAGAAACCTCCCCGAGTGTGTCGGGAGGTCACTTTTAACCCGCTGACAATGAGTTTCTATGCCATTGTCATCAGGAGCTGTGTGCAACTGGCCAAAACATTTTAGATACTGTAGGTTGCTATTTTATGGCTTGATGAAATATGAAACGATCTTTTATAATGCAGGTTCCATTTTGGCAGGCCTTTGGATCCGCATATGGTTCAGTTAAGCTGTTATGGAGCCTAATATACCTTTGTTATTTATTGAGATTTTTCAAAGGGAAGAAACGTGCTGGTTTTTGCTCTGGATTTAAAAAAAAAGTACATGTTAAATGTTTCAACAATTCATATAGTGAAGAGAATTCTAGAGAGCCTTTGAAGCTCATCTGCTGTTCCAAGGACAGCCAAAATGAAATCATTCTTACATGTGAAGGAAACAAAAATTTAAAAACAGCTGTTGCTCCAGCAAATTAGAACCGGTATTTTATAGCACACCAGGATATTAAAAAAGGAGAGTAATTAGTGAATGGGGGCCTGAAAAGTTGGTATACTGTAAACTGCTGTTGAATCAAGCATTTCTAGGCTTGTACAGGTTGCTGGGATTTTCTTTCATTCGTTACACGATTGTTCTGGCATTTTATAAATAAACTTACAGACATAAAGAGTCAAAAACAAAGTGGTTGTCAGAGGATGAATGATAGGCAATGACCTCACATACCCCGGATAGCACTGTGCTCAGTTAGAAAGGCTCAGTTGCCCAGAGGTAAGGGCACCCCTTCTGCTGAGGCCTGGCTGATAGAGGAGGATTAACTCCTCAACTTTAATCTCCCTGTTTTGTTGAGTTTAACTCAGACCCTTAACTTTTGTTTAAAAGAATGTCTGTATGTAAATACTAGGAGAGAGAGACTAGAAGGAAAGTGACATGGTTACCAGTGTGTCATTTCCAAGCACAACTTTTCCTTCCTAAAAAAAAACCAAAAAAACAAACAAACAAAAAACTTCTGGAAGGATAGCTCCATTTGGATAATAATAGGCATACTTTGCATGTGTGAAGGCCCTTCAGATTTTTTATGTGGTCATTTATTTTTATTTGAAGTTAATTGTTAAATAAACTTGATAGAATGGGCACTATCTAAACATTTGGCCTTTGATTTGGTAAGGGGCTGGGTAAGACAGGGGAGGTGTACCCATCTTAACTTGTCACCTATCTAACCCCCCCCACCACCACCACCACCAAACTGTGTGCCTTCCAAGAGGTCTGTTATTTTTATCTTTTTTACAGTCTAATGATAGGGTAGTAGAATAATGATTTTTATTGTTTCATAACTAATTTAACAGCCTTCTACCGTTAACTACTAACAATTGAATGACTAAAATCTATTTCTTTTTCTAATGTTAGCTATATTGTGCTATGTCTTGAAGGAAAACTTGACCCTGTATTTACTAAGCATGTACTATAGGCCAGCTCTGCTAAGAAGTGAAGGTACAAAGATCTGAATTATCATCAAATAGCATTACTTCTTGTATGAGTATTTAAATTGAGATCTATGTGTAGCCTTTATAAATTGCTCTAAGCAAACCTAACACACACAAAGAGCCATATTCACACACACGATAAATGGTTGATTTATAAGCAAACAGATAAGATTAACATTTTAATTTTTTTGACTTATACTCGTAACTTTTCCTAAATAAAACAATCTCATGAAGTAAAGCACACCTCTTTGTTGAATGAGTTATAGGAACTTAGTATTTTTCCTGTCATAGATTAGACAGCACTATAAATGTTGGTAAGGTTTCTAACATTCTTTTTTTTGTAATTTTCTTATTTTATCTCATGGCAAAACACACCATTGCAAATTATCATAAGGACATTTTAATACTCTAGATAAATAAATTAGAACAAGTGTAGAACATTTAAATGTATAAATTTACAGGACGAAAAGAGGTTTATAATGCTTGACCACCTAGAGTATTCTAGGGAGATCCACTTTGGTTATTGGAAAATCATGACCGGAAAAGAAAATGTGAGAAATGAAGAAAAATAATCAAGCAATGAAACTCAAAGTACTTCCTCATATTATTTGATTTTCTGCAAGTTTTTATTTCTCCTTATTCTGTATTCTCCATCAGACTGAATGATTAAGCTTCATTGAGATGGTATAAAAACTATTTTGTAATTATATAAGATGCAAAAATTTAATTGAATTAGGGATACTGAATTTTCTCTTAAATTTTCAGTGTTTATCTGTAGACTTAAGTCATAGAGTGGTTTGGTTATTATTAGGAAGTATTGCTAACATTCACTGCACATCACACATACCTGTCACATTGTAGGGGACTAAAGGGTGCTCAGTCTATTGATTGATAATATTATACCTCCTTAACCACTCAAGACTTTGAAAAGAGAACTAAGTCATCTTCTTTCAGTTGGTTTGACAACATCCAAAGGAATGGGGAGCCTATTATTTTTGTTGCATCTTCTCAATAGTTCTTTGTCTTTTGCTGATGCACATGCTGTTATCTCAAAATTAACAGGGAAGGGGAATCAGGAGACATAAGAAAAAAATAACAGTTCACTTTAACTGATCAGTTACTGTAGTCTAAATTTTACTTACTTTATTTTACAATATTATTTTACCCTAGTTTCTTCTGAAATGCATTGTAATATGATCAGAATTTTTTTTATCATCAAATAATACTGAGTATAATACATATATAGCTTAAAAGTTTCTTGATAATTTGCTTCCATTTGGCAGATTTAACTCATCTCACAATCTACCTAATTCATTTTTACCAAATGTGAAATATTAGAGTTAAAAAGAAATTAGTGAGCCTAACATGGTAAAAGTATTAGATTCCATTGGTACTTCACCTGGATATTAATATTAATATTCTGTTGGTAACAGAGAAGGGGTTTCATCATTGGAGTATGTGGGACTAAAGCGGACTCAACTGTGAAGTGACTGAATGCTTGCTAGAGTTGCTTACATTGGAGCTTGAGTTTAATTATAATGCTGTATGGAGAATACCATGTATCGAATACAATGGAATATTCTAAAACACAGATAAAGGAGAGGTAATGTCATAACATCCAAAGACATTAATTACATTTTTATAGTTTTGTTTGATAATTACAATGCTCTTTATACTGTTAAAAATCTGGTCCTAAATCAACATAAAGTTTGTTATTATTCTGTGTGTTCTTATTCATGAAATGATAGGTAAGGCTTAACCATGCACTCACTGAAATATAATGACTTCTGAAATAGCTAAAGAAAATAGTGAGATTTTTTAGTGATGGAGTAATTGAAGTGCTACAGATTTTCCAAAATCAAATGTTTTAATGCCTGTATTTCTGTCAAATTTCCGGAATAAACTGCATTGTATTTGTGATACAGCAAAATTCTGGATCAGATTCTACCCATTCTTCTATGAAAAGATCATCTTGGTTTTAAAGATTTGGCATCCAAAATGGCTGTTCTTAATTTGTCATTGAGATTAGAATATGGAAAATTGGTTTAGAAAGCAAAGCTAACCTTAAGCTTTTTAAAAAGAATTTATTTCATTGAGTCACTCCAAATCTCCAAAGTTCTCCAAGTCTTTGCTCCCCCTTTAGTGACAGTACTACTGATTTATAAGGATTATTGTCTTGGGTTCCTGCGTCGGGGAATCAGGAGGTGAGAGCAATGAGGTTGCGTTTTCAGGACGCCACACGGGCCCTCTTTGATCTGACTTACAGTCTGCCTCAGGGAATAAATTCAATCTTGATTTCTTTAGTCCATCATCCACTATCAGGTACTGCTGCACTGATTAGCAGGCCAAAGAAAAAAGAGCAAGCATATCATGGGTGTGTGTTACAAAGATGAAAAATAGTGATGAGCCTGTTGGCCACAGAGTCAACCCCTAGTTTTGCTATGTGACATTTCCTTTCTCTTTGCATAAATCCTGTGAGTGCATAAAGGAATCAGAACCAGTACTTCCATGTATCTTTCTACAAAAAAATGTTTGTTTGTTTGTTTGGTTGGTTTTCCAGAGACTAGTTCCATTCTTTGTTTAATCTATTATTGCAAAATGGAAACTGCGAAGAGAATTAGAAGGATGCATCGTGGTAGTTGCGAAGGGCGAGTCAAATATAGCTGTGCCTGCCTACCAGTCCTGCCACTCTGTGGAGCAAGCCAATGGCTATCATGAAATGTCCTAAGTCTGGAAAAGTAGCACCACATCTGTGTGCTTCTTATCTCTTCATCTTACACTGATGCAAACTGGTTGTCTAGACCCAGAAGGGCCTCAGTACCCACCCATTACCCATTAGTGATGTCCACCTCAAAGAATTAGGGTCTAAGGATTTTCTGAATTGCCTCCCATAGACCCTCCTTTGTTTGGTCAAAGTCAAAGAGAGAATCTCTTCAAACATATGAGGGCATATGCTGATATCAACTGCTAATTTGGGTTTCTTTAGATACATATTAGGGATCTGTCCACATGAATTGTGCTTTCCCGTGTTGAAGCAGAAATGGAGGCTTCTTCAAATTAAACAGTGGATAAATATGCTTTGTATCTTAAGCCTTTGCCAAATTTTAGAAGTCTATTTCAAAATTAAAATTACTTACTGAATAATAATAATTATCATTATTATTAAAAAAATATTTTTTTCTTTTTTTGTGAGTACCCTTTGTAGAAAAATGCAAGGTACAGATAGTTGTATGACAAATACTTATGGTATGCTCACGTCCAACTGAATTTATTTACTATTGTATATGACCTTGATGATGGGATTAATTTGATAAGGTTAAGGTCAATGAATGCATTATTTTTAGACAAGATACAAGGTGTAGAATGTTCTGTTTTGCTTTCTCATGTTAACAACTAGTAGTGCTTAACGTTCTCTATGTACTGCTGATTTCAGCGATACATTCATCTTTGGTGATTATCCAAAAGATTTCAGCACCTGTAATTAATCACACATTTGAGAAAAGTAACACAGACTAAGATAGAGTTTGGCTTTTCCCCCCTCCCAGAAAAGTCTGGACAGAGTGTGAATAAGAATAATAACAGGGCTAGCAATAATCATAATCGTGCTTTCAATGTGTATGAAAAAATCACTGAGAGAAACATTCTTTTGATCATATTTACTAAATGATCTCCTTATATTGTTTGCTTAGCTTTAAATGCTGTGTTATATTGATAAGAAAAGGACTTGTTATCTCCGTTTCATAGAAGAAGAGGGAGTGGTGACTTATGCAGAGTTAAAAAGTACATTGCTAGCAAAAACATTTGTATTCTATTAATAACTTGGCCTAATGATTACTGGTATCTTTTTACATGCAAATATTTACTTAGTTCAATGTAAGAAACATGAAAATCTCAGTAAGCAGCAATGGATTTATGTAATAGTCCTTTCAGAAGAAAAATAAATTTTTCTACTACATGCCATTATGTCTATTAAATAGTTATTAATGAGTTAAAAAAAAAAAAAGACATCCTGACTTTTTGTAGTTTGCATGTTCTTCCCTACTTCACTAAGAAGTAAACAAGGGGCCCCGGCTGGGGATATCATTCCGTACACCAAAATGTTGTGGGTTTGATCCCAGTCAGGAGGGCACATTTGGGGTGCACATGGGAGGCAACCAATTGATGTTTCTCTCTCCATCAAGGTTTCTTTCTCTCTCTCTCTCTCTCTCTCTCTCTCTCTCTCACCCCACCCCCCCACCCCATTTCTCTCTAAAATCAAATCAATAAACCTATCCTTGGGTGAGGATTTTTAGAAAAAAAGAAGTAAATAGTGAAATGCTAAGTGCACACTTTTGTGTACCATGGAATAAGGGCCAAAAAATAAAGGAATCAGTGTAGTATAAAGCTCTTGAATTTAAAAGTTGAAAAGCTACTTTTGAACTATTTCTGCACTAAGATGCCTTACATGGTATCATAAGAATATACTAAAGCTGGGCCAAGGACGTAAGGAATAAAAACAACCCTTTTCTATTTCTTGTGATGGAAATTAATTTATCAGATTGATGTCTGGTAGACTGCAGATAGCAAATGCATTTAACCTCATTCAGTAGCTAGAACTAACCTGTTTATAAATACTCTAATTTAATCAAAGCATAGAAATAACCAGAATGAATGTAATGGGCAAAAAGACAAATGAATGCACCTGTAACAATAACAAAGGGACATTTTCCCCCCTTACATCTGCATTGGACTAAAATCATTCTACCTTTTTTCTGTTCACTTAAAATCTAGTGTCTTAAACTTTGAAACATGTCTTCAAGAATACCTAGTGCTTTAAACTGTGATTCTCAACAACCTTGTTTTATCTTACTCAAATTTGTTTAGACCCCAGTCAGGCCTGCTCTTTCCTGTGCCAGGATCTATTAATGATAATTACTTAGAATACGATCCCCATTCTGTGATACCATCACATCATTGTGAGGGAGATTGTGATCTTATCCCAGCCTATTCTGTTTAACTCTGACACTCCTTCTATTATGGTGGGGCCTTGATAAGATCATGCCTGTTAGGATCAGACATTAGTTGGAATCAATATTTGAAAATGTGCCTGTTTTTGCTTAATAGTAAAGTTAGTGTAAGCGTTAAAGTGAAATCATTTGTTTAAAGAGATTATACAACTTCATCTTGTCAAGTGTTCTTTCTACTACTTTATGCTCAAAAGCACAGAGTGAAGTCTTGGGGAGACCATCGTTTTACTGACCAACCAATGTGGACATGTTAGCTTTTAGGTAGGTTTCCTACCTTGATGAGAATATATGATATTTTTTACACTGATTTAGGTCAGAAAAAAATGAGTTGAAAAGAGTAAAGACTATTTTCATAGGTCTTCATTAATGAACCACAATTAATTCCATTCTCAAATGGGGTCACTTTTGCTTCCAAAGACATTTGACACCACCTGGAGACATTTTTGGTTGTCATAACCTGGGGTGAGGAGGAAGGAGAAGGAGAACTGCGTGACTACCAGCTGGGTTATTAACACCAGAGCTATTGCTAAACATCCTGCAGTGCACAGGCTAGCTTCCCATGATGAAGAATGGCCTGGCCCAAGAGGTCGAAAGTGCCAGGTTTGAGGAATCCTGATATAATGTATACTGTGAATATACCAAAAAAGCAGAGATTTGGCAGCAGTAATTTCAGTTTTTCACATGCCCGTATATCTGCCCGGGAGGAGCAGATGCTGCAACAGCCCATGTCCCTCCTCTTTCTGGTTTGCACCGTCTGATGGATTTGTAACTAAGGAGTTCTTTTAGGCACACACATTCAGAAATCTGGATATTTCCTTCTCATTTTTGCTGAAAGGAACTTACGGTAGAAAAGTTGGGAAACCAGCCCTGTAACATTTTTGGTCTTAATAAAGCCAAAGCTCTTTAATCCTTATTGGGTTCTTGGAACTTAGTCATAATTTTTGACATTAATGATATATGGAATAGAATATCCATATGTATCACTTTCCAAATTTGTGAGATATGTGACTATATAGTTTGTTATATGTATTATTTGGTTATTTATTGATTATATATTATTTATGAATTTGGCCCTGGCTGGTTTGGCTCAGTGGATTGAGCGTCGGCCTGCGAGCTAAGTGTCGCTGGTTCGATCTTCCAGTCAGGGCACATCAGAGAAGGAAAACTCTGACTCCAAAAAACCTCCGCTGCCTTGCGGCATACCTCTTCAGGGGAAAGGCTAAGGGAGTAAACCCCGACAGAAAATCCGGAGCCGGAGTCCCTAAGGCGGTTTGACGTTGTAGTCAACACCGGCAACTCCTGCGGCGCACCTGAAGCCAAGCTGTATTGACTCCGTCTTTCCCTTGGACCCTTCAGCTGCGAAGAGAGGGGGGGTCTGCTGCATGGGCAACAGCAGACCCTCCGTATCACCCTGCCCAGGCTCTGTAGCTTCAGCTTCACTGGAGAGGACACTCCAGCGTCATCGCAAGATGTTGATTCAACACGGGAGGAGACAGATACCGTGTCACTCCCGAGTCGGACTGCACAGCCATTCTCGGCGGTGCAGATAGACTCTTAAGAAGCTACACCATCGTCTCTCGAGACGGACGGCTGCCGATACGATACGATTATTTATGAATTATATATCATTTGTTTACATAGTCATGCATGAAAAAACAACATTGAATAGAATACAGTCAGTCTTCGGTATTTACGGGTTCCACAGCATGGATTCAACCAATCTCAAATCAAATGTATTCAGGAAAATTTACGCTATTGACATGTATATGTGTCAGGTCTACAATGGTTGTGTGTCTGTACTGGATACACACAGAACTTTTATTCTTGTCATTATTTCCTAAACAATACAGGGTAACCACTATGTACATAACATTTGCATTGTCTTAGGCGCTATAGGTAATCAGAGTTGATTTGAAGTATATGTGAGGATATACATAGACTATATGGAAATAGTACACCATTTTGGATAAGGGACTGGAGCATCTGAGAATTTTGGTATCTGCAGGGCTCCCCAACACACCTGGATAGCAAGGGGTGACTCTCACATTTTCCATTGTATTTGGGTGACTGTTGCTACACAATAATATTGAAAAAAGGATATAAGTCGTTTAAAAAAACTTAGCCCAGTAAAACAATAGGCAACACATTTGCAGCATGTTTCTGAAAAATAAATGAGAGGGTGTCTTTCTTGGGTTTGTACGTTTTGTGATGCCTGAAGTCTGTGCGCCTGGGTTTTGAGACTAAGCCCTTTTATCTGCCAGGACTGTACAGGAAATTTTTTTTTTTTTTCTTTTTATATTGTTGAGAGTCCTAAAAGCTTTTTTCCTGAACACTCAGATGGGAGGGGCAGAAAGGGTGTTGGACGTGCCAGCGGCAGGGAAACGGGAAGATTAGCACACTTCTTTTGATGAAAGGTGACTTCCCACGGGGTTGGAGAGTAAACACATGGGCGGAAGTGCTGGTTTGGAGAAAAGGCACTGAGGGAAATGAGAGGAGGATCCCGTTGAAGTTGTGTTAAGGGCACCGTACTCTGAACCTGCGCAACCTATGAATTCATCACTCATTCCCCATTCGTTTTAGAAAAGACATCATCATGAAGTAGACTTCTTGAAGACTAATGTATTCTTAAGGACTTACAAGAAAAAATTATTTGCAGTATCTGTAATGTTTATAAGACATCAAGTTAAACAAACAAAAAAAAATCTGCTTTATTTAAAATTCCTCAGGAAGTAAATATATATTTTTATCCTATTTCTCTTCCAACCCACCCCCTTTTTTTGTTTGATATTACATGTTTTTAAAGGGGCTGAATTGTATTTTAGCCTTTTTTGGCAGTTAAAAAATGATCTCATTAATGAAAAATTTTTATGTTTAAATATTGAGAAATTCTAAAGTATAATACTGTTTAGGAATATACTCCGAACTAAAATAGCATAATTACAGAGATTACTTAAAATGTTTTTACAGTTAATTTTGCTAACACAGTGACTAATTCTCTTTTTAAATTTTTCACTGTATTTTTTTCTCTTTAAGTTTTCTAAAATTGCATCTCTATGTCCCCAAGAGAACATATGTTTTCATATATATTCAAACAACAGCAAGAAAAAATATTTTAGAGAAAGCAAATTACTTCCTCCTAATAATTCTGGATCTGTATACTACAAGAAAAAGACAAATAGAGTTCAGTACTGTGCCTAGATTTCTTTTTCCTCTCATGTCAAAAACACAAAGTAGCCTGGTTTTGATAGAGTTAAGTAAACTCAAGACAACTCCATTGCTCCCAACTCTCTATCTCCTGGTACTTCTCAATCCAACAATTATTTCTTCTTGTACAATAAGATAAGTTTTCACGTGCTTGTGTTTGATGGATTAACTACAGAAAATTAAGGAATTTCACAAAAATTCCAACTTGGCAAATAGTAGCAACCCTTATCATCCAGAGGCCTGATAAAACTGATAAAGTACCAGGGAAACTAGTCTGGACAATGTCTTGAAAAATACTAGGTATCTGACAGTGGTCTGAATCTCGCTGCTGGAGCTGGAATGATCAGTTAAATGCAAACACCGCATTAGATAACAGAACTGTTATTCGTAACGCTGTTTCTGTGTTAGAGGTGGGACATCAGTTATGATAAGGGGCGAACATGTAACTAAAAATTGTGTCACAGGGTCTGTGCTCTTTCTCCTTACCAGTTTCAGCTTGAAGCAAATGACCCTTTGAGGGAAGGAAAATATGATGGAACGAAGAATACCAGTGCTAATTTGGGACAGGGAGCCATTAGTGCCTAATCCCTACCAGGCAATCCTTCACCCTGCAATCTTCACAAATTATCGGCTATTTAATAGTTGTTACCATGCCATCTACTTATATGATGGAACAATTTTTAAAATACTTTAACGTTCCTCTTGGGGGGCATTTTAATACTAGCCAGATGATGATGAAAATGCAATGTTTTTAAAGAAAGAAGCATGAAACAGCTGTGACAAATGTAAACTTTTGAAGTCTGGGGTTTCAGATATTTTTCTCTTCTATTGGTATTAGCACCCAGAACTTTCTAGTGTTCTCTGTAAGGGTCTAGATCCCCAAATCACTTCCACCCTGGCTTATTATTTCTTTTAAATATATAACTGTCTTATCTGCGTCAACTCATACATGTGCTCTGAGTAGGAATGGATGTTTATAAAATAACATTATGTATTTTATTTTATCTATTAATATTCATTAACTAAACAAATATTTATTATTAGCCAAGGAGAAGCCAGGCGTGGTCACAGACACAGAAGATATTTAGTGTACTTGAAATAGACATTGATGTTTTGATCCTGGAGATTAAGTTCTAGTGGGAAATAGAGACATATAAATGGGCAACTGCTGTATAGTAGGTAATTAGCAATAATATTACAAGTGCTTAAATAGGAAATATAAAGTGCTAGAAAAATACCTAATATATATTTGGAGATAAAAATATAAGTGATATATAAGGGGAGGCATATAGAGCAAATAGGAATAAATTAAGATTATTTGTGAGCTTGGAGGGCATGGTGTGTATGTGTGTGTGTGAGTGTGTGTGTGAGTATGTGGGGGGGGGGTAGAAGAAGCTGCGGAACATAAAGTGCAAAGGCCTACAGGCAAAAGAGAACATGGCACAATAAATTTCAAGAACCGTTGAGTTGTCCAATAGGATAAAATAGCTCTTTAGTCAGTTTTAAAATATTTCGGTGAGTTACTAAATCATCAGTCTAGTTCACTTCAAACTGTAATGCAGATTATTTCTATGAAATTGTCCTCTTGTTTGGATTAACCATTAGTACTTCTGCAAAATGTTGCCTGAAGACATTCGCTCTAGAAATAATACTCCCCCACCTTCTTCTTCTATCACTTCCCATTTGTTAGAGAAATATATATAACTAAGTTTTTTGTGAAAATTATTAGAGGTTTCTCTAGAAGTTGCTGGATGTCTTAATTGTGATGGATCCAAAAATCAAAGGATATTTAAAATATTTTGATCTTTTAGTCTTTTAGGAGACAATATTTTGTATTTTTCAGCCAACATAGAACATAAAAATATCTCCGCCCTCAGGGAGTTTACAGTCTAATTAAAGCCTTAACCAGACAGATGAAAATATTTTGGAGGTTGTATATGGCTGTGAAGCTTTGGCCATAACACTCAGAGATGGACGGCTCGCATGTGGAATCAAAGTGAAGATAGCATCTCACAGCACTAGACAAAGGACTACTTTCCCTCTAACAAAAGAACTGCTCTTTATTTCAGACTTAGAGCTGTGGACCTTTTACTATTGTTAGATTCAACATAAGAATAGTCAGAATGCCTCCTATGTGAGAATGGATGTCAAATACTTTTCTTTTTCTGTGATAAAACCAAGGGGGAAAATGACATATTGTGAAAATTCTGACTGCCCTCAGCCAGTAAAAGTACCAGCAGATACAGCATAACCCAAAAAGAAATAGCTGACAGATCTCTTTTCAGGTTTCCACATGGAGCATTTCTATAAAGCGCAAATAACAATAGAACATTTCCACAGTTTTAGAAATTATAAACCAGAAAGTACAGGTTATTAAAATGTGTTAAAAAGTGTTTTTCACCCCAGCTGGTGTGGCTCGGTTGTTTGGGCATCATCCTGAAAACCGAAGGGTCACCGTTGGATTCAAGGTCAGGGCCCAAGGCTGGGTTGCAGGTTCTTTTCCTGATCAGGGCTTATATGGCAGGTAGCCAATCAATGTTTCTCTCTCATATTGATGTTTCTCTCCATCTCTCTCTCTTTCTCCTTTTCCCCTTCTCTAAAATAAAAAAAAAAAATGTTTAAAGTGTTTTCAACCTTGGCACTATTGGCATTTTGGAGCAGATAATTCTATAAAGTGGAGGCTGTCTTGTACATTGTAGGATGTTTAGCAGCATCCCTGGCCTCTATCAACTAGATACTGGTAACATATCCTCCTGTTGTTGTGACCATCACAAATGTTTCTAGACATTGCCACATGTTCCCTGGGTAGCAAAATTGCCTGAAGTTGAGAACCACTCAAGTAGAATCTTTAAGAGATTAGTAGTATAGATTAGAAAAACACAAGACCCCCAAAGGAAAAAATCAAGAAAATCTATGCACCTTTTTTAAAGTTCTTATCATTGATTTCATTGGTTTGTTTGGTTTTTTTTACTGGCTATTAGGCTATTACATTTGGTAATTTTATATGTGTTTGGAGGAAACTGAAATATTGGTTGGATTTGAAAAATAAACCTATTTTATAACCTATATAAGCAAAAGAAGAATTGAATTAAACTACATTAGGTAATATTTGATCTTAGGAATAATCTGCTTACTTACATAGGACAGAGACATGGATTCTCTTGAGAAAGCCTACTCAGCTTCTGGTGTGGTAAAATCCATGATGACCCAAGAATACTCCCTTTGAATAGAAAAGAAAAAATTCCTATGATAAATGTAGAGGAAATAGAATGATTGGAAGAGAAAAAGTATTTTCTCCTTCCAGTCATCTTTTCCACAGTAATTTTGAAAGCATGTTTTATATGAAAATCTCACATCAACATAAAAGAGAATATTTTAATTTCCCATCTCCCTTCCTCCAGGTGGAAAGTGCATCATCATTTCCTAAGACTCTTCACTGTTGACCCTTTGGGGTCTGGGGTAACTTCCTGTTAGGTCCGCTGGAGGAGCCCTGAGGGTTGGGTCAGACTTCCAGCTCAGTGGAAAGGATGATGCTGAAATCAAAGTTTCAATCTTTTCTAAATTTCTTTTTTATTGGCAGCCTGAATGGCCTACTTTATTCCTTTGCAGTAGGGCCTTCCATTAGGCATTTGTTTTGTTGACATGTGAATGCTCTTTTGTCAAAGATTAACCACACTGCCTTCGCACAGGCAGGATGCCATTTAAGATAGTCCTTTACTAAATTCTTAGAGTAAGGATGTATGTCAGGCCAGTCAGGGGGCAAGTTGAGGTGACAGTGGATGATGGGTGGACTTGGGGACTCCCTCCTCCTTGACTTGTTGAGGACATGGTCACAGACCGAATTTGGGACATGACTGATCCATAGTGCCGGCAGCTGAATGAGATTTAAGGATCCCTAATCCCATTATGTTTTAAAACCTTGAGGAGCTCAAAACAGGTTACAAAGCAGTAAGTTCCAGCAGCCTGGAGAGTCACCTGAAAGGGGAAAACTCACTGAAGGGGTAAGAGAAACCCTCCGGGGTCTTAGAATCCAAACTTCATAGACCAACCTCTAGTCCTAGTATTCAGTCCCACTTGATAACTCATAGTCAATATTTATGTAATGATTTTCTTGTTCCATTAAGTTACAATAGACTGTCATTTGATCATGTTTTGAATAACTGTTAGAATCCATCTATTAAAAAGTGTGATCCCAGATGTTGTCATAGCATCCAGACTTTGTTAAATGCATATACCAATAGTTCTCTTAAGCTTCAACACAGAGACTCTGTTGGCAATACCTACCAGCCATATGGCAATGTTTTGTGGAAAATATGGAAAGTAAATAATTTTTGCAAACAATGTCAGCTGCTTTGCCAACAAAGCCCACGAAAAACCTAAAGTTGAGAAAAGCGAGGGATTTGTTTAATTTAGAACTTTTAATTTAGATGAGGCAGAATGTTTGAAATATATGTTATATATTTAGATAAATGTAAATAGTACTTTTTTGCTGTCTAAATCACCTGTATTTGATCCATCAGCTCCACTATTACCTTAGTTTTAGGTTTTCCTCTTACAGTCATGTTACCTTCTTTATTCTTTCTTTCTTACTTTTTCTACTCTGCTATTCATAGTCTTTCCATTCTTGGCACTTTCTCTTTAACTCATCTTCTGATTCTTATGTTTACAACTGTGCTGTCTTCCCCTTTACTTTTTGATTTAGGTTCTAAGTGGCTCTCTTCTGCTCACTTTTATAACTTGACCTTGATTTTCTCTTGAGCCAGTCTGATGCCTCAGCATACACTTCTGTTGTATACTTCTAATACTGTTAGTGAGGGACTGTTGGTTTTGTTTTTCTTTTTTGTTTTTTTGTCTTTGAAAAACTAAATTTTAATTCAGTTTAGTGATGCAATGTCATATGTTGAAGCTAAGAAACTCCCTCCGATGTGTTCCAGCCATATCCAGTTATTATCCTTCCTTTTGTTGCTGATAGGAACCTGTGCAGGATAATAATCATAATAATCACAGCCGAGATGCCTAAGTGTCATATAGTCAGCAACCTGTGTTTATTTCATTTATTACTAATTTTCCAGTGTTTCTGTTTTGAGCCACACCTATACTAAAAATGCCTTGTGTATTTCACTCTTACTTAAGATGTTGAATGGGTTTGCTTGAAGTCATGAGAAATGATTGGGGGGCCATAGATATAGCCAAAGGGGGTTTTGAGTTAGACATTTAATATGAAAGAGAGAGATGTTTGTATCCAAAACTTTTCATGTCCTCTCTAATGGACTTGGACACGAACATGGGCGTCTTCTTTTCTGGTGGGTTGAAATAGCACCTTGAAGATATCTATGTGACAATATAAGAACAAAGTGTGTGTATACACATATACACACATGTGCGCACACACAAAGAAAAGGGAAGTGCAGCGAACTTTTTAGCAACACCCACTCAATCACTCTACACAAGACACATGGTGCACTTTAGGAGTAAGCATATCAGACTTGAAAGAGCGTAGTTCTGCCGCAGTATTAGTAGTTTGGGACCTATCCAGGAAAATAAAAATAGGAGGGATTAGAGGGATAATTCAAGGTTATTATAAGTATTTATCAGTTGTGGGTAGATAAGTTAGTGGGGTAACAACCAACCCCCGTTCTCTTAAAATAGCTTCAGTTTTCAGACTTAACTCCCCACTAAAGCTCAGAGCCTTAGCTGAATGTTCTCAGATTAAGAAAGAAGTAAATATAGGTTATGAATCAGTGGGCTGACTCTAATGTTTTCCTTTTCTGTGGAGGCCACAAACTGGGCTGTAAACAATGAACTTTATATATTCATGGGATTAAATGTTCAGGACTTCTTAGAACCTTGTGGACTTCTTCCTGAATTAATTTTTTTAAGCAACAAAAACAGAAACCACATGACACCTAAATGTGAAATGATTTTGCTTCATAAGCTGCATGACTTAAGCATTTTATGCACAACATTTGCTTATTAAACATAGAGTTTCATAGTTCTTTAAAAATAAAGCACTTCATTCTTACAGCGATGGAACTTACCAAGACAGTACTGTAAATAGAGCTTTTAACTAATACACTGGGAAAGTGTTAATGTCTTAGTCTCTAATACCATTTTAAACTTTTATGAATGAAAAACTAAAATTCAAATAAACGCTAAAATGTCATATTATAAGAATTTTATTTAAAGGCTTTTGATTTTAATATTATTTGGTAAGCTTCAGAAACTGAATTACATTAGTGAATCTGAACGAATGCAGTAAAAATAGTCATATTCATGTGTCTAGGTAGAAATGGAATTTATAAAGCTGTACGTAAATTACCCAGTAATATTATCACTTATTAGGTTGCCTTAGTAAGAACATAAATAGTTTTATTAAAGTCCTCCACCACTTGTATCAGCATGACATCAACACTCTCCCAGTTTATAAAATTAACAACAAGGAAATAATATAAATAGTGTATATTTTACTTCTGAGCCCCAGGAGTAAAATACAATGGCAGCTACCAAAAGGCGAAAATAGAGCAGAAAAGTAAATGCCAGATAAAGCAGAGTTGTTTTATTTGTTAACCATGAAAAATAAAAATTTGATAAACATTTTTATTTCATTCTGAAAACACAAGCAGCTTAGCTTTAAATTTTCATCAGATCACTATTAGGCTTACAAGGCATTACAGAAGCCCTTTGAAAAATAGACTTAAATTCTATCTCAAAGCCGTGTAGTCAGCATAGGAAACACGCAACAAGCCTTTAGTATCATTTGGATAAGAAATAAGGGAGACTCAAAGCAAAAATATCAAAAGGTCAAGAGGATTCTTTACTCTCAGTAATTGCCTTGGAGGCTTTTTTCTTCTCCTTTTCTTTCCCTCTGTGATATATTGTTTTTAAAAGGTTGTCTGAGATGTGAAAATGTAAAAGTGCAATCATAATAAGTATTCAAAAATCATTTGGGATGGTGAAAAGACTTTCCCATTTTTCATGTGGCTCTTCAAGGGTGGCCAAATTGGCAGGCCATCCTTGAAACCCCCAAATCTTTCACATTTTGGTACAATTTCATTTGAAATGAAATACATTTTCCCTGTTTAAAAATGTTAACTATCTCCTAGTGCAATTGAAACTTGCCTTGTGTCAAAAACAGGAAATTCTAAGGAGAAATAGACTGGATATATGTCAGATGTTTCTCTTGTCCCCCCCGCCCCCTTTCTTTTTAGACACACGAAACCCATATGCACACACATATATTAATATATATAATATATGCAGATATTGATGGAATTCTGTGAGTTGAAAGAGGAGGAAGATGTCTTGAAGGATCCATATCTCTCCCAGCAGATTTGCACTATTATCGCTGAAATGTGGCCTTCAGTCTTGAAACAGTTAAAAGAGTTCTATGGCCACAAAAGAAGAGATGTCTTCAGAATTATCTCCCGCCTCACATTTGCTCTTAGGCAAGCAGTTTAAAAAAGCCTAGTGATTGAGCCAGTGATCCAATTTGAAATGCAGAAATGATTAGAGCTGCTTGCCTCATTTCATATCGAAATTCTCTGATTTATGACAGGGCGGCAGCCAAGATCTATCTCCAAAGGGAATTAGTGTGCAAGTTTGCATATTTTTGTTATTTAGGTTTCTGATAGCAGCTGCTAGCTAGAAATACTGAACTGGGAGGTGGTGGGGCAAGGATTTTCAGCCACTGGAGCAAGAGACAGATAAGGGCTTTCTGTTTAAGACATCGAGACCCCTTGACCAGCATATATCTGTGTTACAGAGGCTTCTTATACGTGTGTATATTTGAGAATTCGTTAATGGTGTAGATGTGAGTGTACATGTATACATAAATTATGAGGTTCAGGCAGCCCAGGAATGTATTGGAATGGTTAATTCTAGTAATGAAGAAAAGAATTACCAAAATTCTGTCTCCATGTTTTAACTAGTGGAATTTTAATGAGGCCTAATACTTCAATCATGCAACTGACCTGTGGGGCAGAGTATAGAACATATAATGAAACAGAAATAGAATTCTGAAAAAAAAAATTATTACCTTATCTGGAATTTACATGAAGTGTTAACAGGAAATTATGCAGCAGTTATAAATGAAAAATATGGGATTTAATGTACTTATTAATAAAGATTTGTTACATACATGATACCAGTGTCCCAAATCTACTGTCCGCAGCTGTCCCCAATTTCTAATGTTTCTGTCCTCAGATTCCTCATTTAGAGTCATCTTATTACCATGGAAGCTAATGCCAGTTTCTCTTCACTGAGTATTCCATCCCACAAAAAAAAAAAAAAAAAAAAAAAGAAGGAAATATCTTTGTGCACAATTCACGGGGTGCAGACTTTCTATCAGTTACATTAAAATATCAAACACACACATGCACACTACACACAGTCACACAGCTTCCTTAGATTGGGCAAGTGCTTTCCTTAAATTTTTAGATTTTAATCATTGTTGGCAAAAAATTATGATTCTTCAAGTAAAAAAATCCTTCGAATGAAAGATGTGCCCCTGTCAGTCCACATTAGCACTGCGAGTAGCAAAGAAATCATCGTGGGAAAGTTTATTACCTCCGCGGCTCTCGGCTCCATATGGAGTCATTATGGCCTCGAGTCTCAGTGCTGCTCCTCGGCTGACCTCACTGTAATGCAGCTGGGCTTCTAGGTATTAAAACTGCTCTCATATTTCACTGACTATTCTCCAGGGGACCCAGGGTTATTGTAGTAAAAACTTTAAATTTTGATTATCTTGTTCGTTGACAATGTAAGATCTTTAAAGACATCTTTAAGCTAAAATGCCTGGGTTATTCCTTTTAAATCAGCCCATCTCTTTTGTTACAGGGCTTTTTGACTTCCACTTATCTTGCCTAATTTCAGGACAGTAACCCTTCATGGGGTTGACATCTCTTGTGTTTAGAAAAAGTATTATTCCAGTATCTCAAAAAAATAATTTCTAGAAGATTCTTCACCCTCAAAGGGTCTGGCGATCAATTTTAGCTTGGTCATATCTTTTAAAACAAAGAATTAAATTTTGCTTAGTATTGCAGCATTTTTTATATGACATTTAAAATTTTTAAGAATGTAAAAAATAAAAAATAAAAATAAAATAAATAAATGAAATTTTTAACAATGTACTATTCTTAATCACTCCTGAATTGTAAAAGCTCACAGTTCTAATTTAGAGTTAAGTCATTTTATTAATAAGCTAAATACTAACAATCAATATTTTTAGTGCCAGGGACTGAGGTTAGTGTTTTGTTGCTTCATATTTCCATACCTCTGAAGCTGATTTAGTTTTAATCATTTTACAGATGAGGAAACTGAGGTTTCAGTTACTTCTCCAAAAAATACTCAGCTAATAAAGTGCAAATTCTGGATTTGAACTTACCTGACCTACCAGTTCTTAACTACTTTAATTTTTGTAAGACCTTTCTCTAGTACCATTCTGATGGCCCTCTTCCTCATTCATATAAATCACGATTCACTCATGAAGTCTTTCACTGAAAGGGGCTGAGGATCTATAAGTGAGTTAGATCTAGTCTCTTCCTTCAAGGAGCTCAGTCTGTGAGAGAAGCAGATGTGTAAATATATAATTATTGGATGATTTCTGGTGGAGGTATGTCCAAGAAGTTGTTTCTTAAAAATAAATAAATAAGTAACAGTAGACACCACCTCTGGCTAACTTAGGCAGAGACAGAATTTATGGGGAAGATACAGAGGAGTTCTCAGAATCAGTGGGAGGTCAGAGAACCAGGTTTAGCAAAGGACAGAAATCAAGGCAGCGTGAGGGTGTGAGGTATCTAATAGTAGGAACCATTGTACAGTCTTATCAAGGCATTTTCATAGGAAAGAATGAATGCCAACAAGTTGTGGCCTTTTTCTTTCTCTGTTCAGGATTTAGGTCCTGGAAGAGAGTGCCCTATCAGTCTAACCTGGGTCACATCTCTGCCACTTGTCTAGGGAGGGAAGGACTGCTAGATTAATACTCTGATGCGCGTGCACAATGTATGTGCACAAAAAGACACAAGAGAGCTGTTATCACGTGGAGCTGGACCAGATGCTGGCCATCCGTGAATAGTAATTCTCCACTAAGCCTAAGAAGATGAAATGCTTAAACATCTCAAATGCCCAAGGAAAGTTTCTAGTGGGTGATTTTCAGAAAAAAAAAATTAGAAGTATGAATTTACTTAGTAAATAAATTGGGAATGTAAATTCCAGGGAGAAGCAACAGCATATACGAAGGCGTGAAGTTCTGAAACTAACCAGTGTTTTAGAGGAAACACAAGCTATTGGGGGTGAAGTGTGGCTAATAATGAAGGTCAAAAGAAGGATTAATGTCAAGGTAATGGGAAACTTTCCATGCCAGGATGAGAAATCTGGGTTTTATTTTCTATACAATGTTGATGGACTAGAGAACATTAAATATTGTGAACGTTTTTGCCAACAACAATTTTTAGTCGCCATCTCTTTTATTGGCTTTAGCCATAGCATCTTGTTACAGTTCTTTAATCTATGTATTCCTCCTGATTAACTCCTGCAAGAAAACTGTATAAGACTCACTCATATTCTCTAATTGGTGTCCTGAAATCATCCATCATTGATGTGTATTTTAAAACAACCTGAACTAATTGAGAAGGAAGCAAAGAAAGAAAAATTAGCTGATATCTAACTTTTTTTACGAAAGAAAAAAAAAAAAAAAGAAGAAATGACCAGTTGTGTAATAAATTGATCAAAATAGATGAAATATTTTGGCATTTAGTAGACAATTCTGTAAACTCTTATGGAAAATAACAGTATCCATATTAGAACAGGGGAGCAGGCTGTAAATTCAATGAGTGTAATGTATTTGAATCCCTGATCATTAGATGCCTAGTGTAGTCAGATTAAAAGGTATAAAAATGAACGAAGAGGCCTTGATCAGGTAGCTCAGTTGTTTGGAGCATTGTTCCTATATGCCGAGGTTCGTTGGTTCGATCTCCAGTCAGGGCACATACAAAATCAATGAATGCATAAATAAGTGGAACAACAAACTGACATTTCTCTCTCTCTCTCCACCCTCCCTCTCTTCCTCTCTAAGAAAAATTAATAAATTAGTTAAAATAACGAATAAAGAGAAATCACCAAGAGAAGGGAGATAACAAAACATTAAAAAAAAAAAATCAAAGTAAAGAGTTTTCTCTTTTCCTTTAAAACTCTGCATTTTTCTTTAAAAAGAAAGTAAAGAATAGTAAAGAAGCCCAATTTATAATGAAGAATACATCTTCCTTATTGGTATCATCCCAGTTGCAAATAATTTTTACTCTCCTTATATGCTGCCATGTTACCCCTAGAGAAAGAAGGTGTTCTACTTTTCCCATGAAAATCTCTGCATATTGAGCATCAATCCTAAAGCTTCCGAAGTTTCTTAATGTAATTTGGGATCCAAAGCTTCCTCTGCATAGCAGTGGTGAGAAGAGAGCTCATGATAGTTAAATAATTTACTTCCTCTAAGAATTTACCTGCTCTCTAATCATCATATAAAACAACTCATGATGGAGGAGGAATTGGGGTGTCAAATTTTCATCTGCTGTGTGTGTGAGTGACTATGAGATTCCTGAATAGGAAAAGCAATTGGGGAGAAAAGGCCTTGGACTTCGTATTTCTAAAACCTCAATTAAGCAAAGTGGTGTCTATGGTGATATTTTAGCATTTGGGTCCCAGGAAGGCAACAAACATATTCCCTCCATAGCATCATGTTTGTTTACCTAGAAGTTTAGTAAAAGCTGTTGTTCTTTAGAAAGTATGATTCAAATTTTACCTTGAAATATTTCTATTTTTCAGGCTCATTTATTTGTGTTTCAGTTTCCCCAGATTTATCTTTGGTGTAATTGCTGCATCTTTACTGTTACCCAGTGTATATGAAAGCTGGATCCTGGTGTCTGTGAAAAAAGGGGCATTATGAAGAGATGTTGAATTTTTGGTTTAAGTTGGATGTTAGGGATGGGTGCTGTCTGGGCTCCATTTAACGTCTTTGAAAATTAGGAAACAAACCTTTTGGATTGGTGGGAATTGACATGGTCAGTTTTTGAAATGCTATCTTGTTTTCTGTATCTATGTCCAATTATCTTGGAAACACACACACACTCTCACACACACATATATATGTATATATATAAATTCAGGTAAAACTAATGTCAAATGCTGATATTTGAATACTTACCTAAAATGATAGAACAATGATGCATTTCAAATACTTGTCATATAAAAGGTTCTCTGTGTGTATGTGTTAATGAGAAAAAGACTTAAAACCTCTCACCTGTGTGATTTTTCATAAACATACCATGTATAGCCTCATTAACACTAAATGAAAATACAGTCATTTATTAAGAACAGTAATAGAAGAGAACAGAAACAGATTGTTTTTTAATTTAAGCCATTTCTTTCTCCTTTTTTAGTGCATTCAACACTGATAAATATTCTAATGATAATGATGGTGATATCAACCCATCTTAATTTAATAATGAAAGGATGGTATAATAATATATTTGAATTATTTTTATCCTGTGTAAGAAAATCTCTATATACTACATTATATTTTAAATGATCTCTTATTTAATTTTTCCCATGAATATTGTCTTTCATTTGGGAATGATACTGAATCAAATTCCTAATAGTATGGCTGCACTGTAACTGCATTATATAAGATTATTAATGAGGATAAATATTAAATATAATAGATATACCAGGTGTGAGACATCACATGAGAACTCCAAAGGACTAAATTCTATAGAGGATCATCATTTAAGTTCTTTCCAGTCGCGATGTTCCGCTACTTAAAACTTACTTCAGAGCCTCTCTGGACTGTTGTAACATCTGTTGTTTATTTGCGGGGGCGAGAAGGCTTTTTGTTTTTTGTTGTTTTATTTTGTTTGCTTCTTTTCGGTCAGAAATGGCCGTTTCATTCTGCAATGTTGGCCCAGAATGCCTTGCAGGGAATAAGCTATGTTCTTCTTGTGTTCTGACTAATTAATTCCCATGAGATCTGCTCCTTACAACCGACTCTCTGGCTCTGAGTCCAGCAGAGTGAAGGACTGCCTTTGGGAAGGTCACTTGAGAGAACTGTAGTATCCACACATGATCATCATGTAAATATGAAAGAGGTAAATGACAAGACAGTTAAAATCCAGAGAAGTTTTAGGAGAGGGAAAATTGATCTGAATGATTACTGTTATTTTTATAAAGGGCTTTTTATCTATCACAAATAGCAAAATTTCAACTTAGAATATCCACATGCCAAGTTGTGATTGTTGTCTTTTAGCGTTGCTTCATCAACTTACATAAATGTGATTAAGTTTTACCTACCAGGTAGATTTT
Organism: Furipterus horrens; assembly: GCF_987537825.1. Taxonomy (NCBI): domain Eukaryota; kingdom Metazoa; phylum Chordata; class Mammalia; order Chiroptera; family Furipteridae; genus Furipterus; species Furipterus horrens. Next base: position 23,165,884 of record NW_028327177.1, on the reverse strand, counting down.
TAAAATTATCTTTTGGGAAATAATCGATTCTTCCCTTCATCTCCCTTCAAAAGTAAAACAATTCAGTATATGTTCACAAAAGTATTTTCCCTCACCTTACAGCTCCTTATATTAAATAAACTCTAATTTTACTTTCACATTGTTTATTTTCTACATCTTCCCCTTGTTTCTACATATGCCTTATAAAAGAATTGGTTTTAATTTCTTGGGACTGACCAAGAAAGATAATGAAGTCCTTTCACAAACTCTTTATGTGTGAAACCCTGGAGGAAAAGCCTGGAGCTTTCTTACTTCTAGCAACCAATTACTATATACAAAAAACTTGCCCCAATTATGAAGTCCACTAATGCATCCTGCACAGACTCAATTTCAGGAACTGTGTTGTAAAGGCAGCATTGACATAATTAACAGGAAGACACTGCATGTGGCCAGACCTTCTGCTAATTGATTAAATGAGTCTTTTCCTAAATAAGATTCTAATCACATCCACAGAATGCTATGGACATATCACATCTCTAACAGAATTTGCAGAAATCCTAATTGTGCACCTATGAAAAAATTCAGAATATCAATAGAATGTTGCTTCACAATGGAACCAAAAACAAGACAAAAAATGAATTTAGAAAGTGGGGGTCACAGTGCTCTCTGGAAATGCCACTCTCCCAGGTGGCTCTCCTCAGTGTTCCCACTTCTGTTTGATCCTTGTCCTTTTGTGATTCATTATCCACACCTAAGTGATACAGAACATGTCCCACTTCGGTCCTGGCTTCATGATTATTTAAGTTAGCAAGTGCTGGATCCTTTGCCTGCATTTCCTAATAAAACACAAAACCTCCCATCTGCTTGTCAGTTTTTTTTTTTTCTTTTTTTCAAGAAGGCCGAGGTGTTCCCTAAGGGTTGTGGGAGAAGTTCATCCCATTGAACTGGTCAGCAAGATATCATTAGCTCGTTGTGTACATGAAATCCAGGGGTTAGAGCACCAAGCGTCGCAAGCCAGTTTCTTTACCTCCTTGAGCTGATCAGAGGATCAGAGTATCAAGGAAGGATTAGCACTGACTTGGGATTTGTGTGATTGGTTAATTTATTGCGGCAATGGCAGGCCTTTCATCTATGGCAACATTTAATCAGCACAGCCATGGAGGCTATTACCGGTTAGCTCCTTTCTCAAGTCAGCCAGGGCTGCACCATCAGCCCTATCACAACTCCCCTGAAATTTCCAAATTATCTGGAACAGGCTTTAGCCTCACAGTAATAAAAATTAGAAGAGATTCCTGATAGCACTGGTGGAAAAGGCTTTCACTTGCACAGGGCAAATTATAAATAGTATGAACGTGCACTTTAAAAAAAAAAAAATTCTCCACCTCTTAAGAGATGTGCAGGACTTATCACCCCTGCTCTGATCCAAATCCTCATGGTTGAAAATTTATATTAGATTTTATCAGTGGGGCCTAAGTCTAGAAAAATCAATGAAGGTTATCTTTTATGTTGCAGGAACTTGTGGAAATATTGATTTTCATTTTATAGTGAATTTGGAGCATGAGTTGGTAATCACTGCTGAGCCGACCACAATGTTTGCCTACTGTATCTTTTACTGAGTTTTGCTCAAGTATTTAAGATAGTATATTCCTGTTGATTTTAGTCTATAGAGTGAAGACAGATGTTCCGAAAACACAAAGTTGTGTTCGATAATAAAAAGTACACCCCAAAGCTTGGCATTTACAATGATGAGTTCAATATTTTACTATTTACAGCAATGAGGCTACAGTTTTTCTATTAATGGTGAATTTGGGTATTTTATACTTTAAAATTTCTATAAGATTATTATTATTTTTTGCTTCCTTCAAGTTTATAAAACAAGATTTTTTAAAAAGTAAACTGGACACAGAAAAAGAGATTATTTGAAACATTGTTTCTACTGGAAAACAAAGAATTTCCTTTTTTTACTAATTAGTATGTCTTAGTAAATGACAAATATTGGTCAAAATGCCCCCCCTGTTGTATTTTTAATGTTTTTTATTCCTTTGAATTTACTAATTTATTTTATTCTTCTATTATTTAAATTTAAAGGTTTTATAGATGATACAAGCTAAACAGCTTTTGGGAACAATTACTCTTTTTTCAGTTTTTGAAATGTTTATCTTGTCTTTCTTTATACCTCATTTGTTATTATTTTTGTAGAATTAGACTATGATGTGTTGTGTTATTGTGATTTATTTATAACATATATCTAAGATTTTTATAGCAATAATCTTAATTCAAGAGGAGAAACTAAGAAGATTCAGGCATGTTTATTAGGCACTAAATTCTTCGGACTTTAGCATGACTGTTGCAGTGTTTTGTCAGGGGTTTCTGAGAAAATAATGCCTTTTCATATTTACTATGGATCATTTAAAATGATAATAGATACAGGCATACTCCTGTATTTCATTTTGTGATAAGTACCAGATCGTCATTCAGGACCCGGTTTTAATTGTCTCCTCTCAGCCCACAGAGTTCAGTGACAGACTCCCCTGGGTTCGGCGGGTGAGCTGCCCCCCTCCTTCTCTCACCCGCAGTCATTCCCCTGAACTTACGCTTGGCAGCAGGCTAAGAATCATTTCTCTCAATCACCACCTAAAGCCATGCTCCACACTACAAGGCTCCGGGGAATAGCCAGCAGTCTTTTTATTCCTCTGAATGTACCCAAAAGATGTCTAAGCCAAGGAATTAACAAGATAACGTATGAAACGCTGAGCCCAGTAGCTGGCACGTGCTAGGACCCACAGATGGCAGCTACCAGTTCCATTATTGCTTGGGAAAGTCTGTAAGGGCACTCCAGAGAATTCATCACCTGTTCCCTGGACTTGTCCCCTAATTAACTGGGTTTGGACATGCCTGTTCATGGCCAACCTTAGGTATAATGGCAACAAAACTGTTTCTCTTTTAACTCCCTCTGCTCTGCCCTCATCATTTCTCTTTCCCATGATCCTATGTCCTCATCCATCCTTACTTTTTTTCAATTCTAAACTGAGGCAAATGAATCCAAAAGTGAAGATAATGACAACACCCATGTTTGGATGTAGCTTCATATTCTTTCCCTGTCGTTTGTCCCTATTATGCTTATTCTGTTTAAGAAATAGAATGTTGGGACCTGAAAGGTACAGAGAATTTTGAGGCTTTGCAGAATCTCACCTTGTTGATCATGGTGCCTAGGTTTTAGACCTGGGCTGTTCTGTTTTATATGAGCGTTGGTTGAAGACGATGAAAATGTATTAAGGCCTGTTGGCTGCAAGCAATGAAAATGTGGTTGAACCAGCTTAAGGAAAGATGGTAATTTATGATCAGAACTGTAGGGTGTCTATGGAAACCAAGTAGAGGAATTCACTGGGCCTCAAATGTATTAGCACCAAAGATTCAAAGACCATTAGGATGTCAACAATTGTTATGGCCCCTGATTTCTCCCAGTCAGCTTTGTCCTCCTGCGCCTCACTGCCAACTGCTCTTTCAATGAGGTGAGTCTTCTGAACTCCATAGCTCATAGTTGTACCCTACAGTGATCTGTGCCTTTGACTCTTTGGTCCTATCATTGGAAACCCTAGAGAGGGGAATTATTGTCCTTGAACTGGAGAGAGGTCCATCACTGGATCAAGGCTAGAAGGTAAAGGAGAAGGAATTCTCAGAAAAGTAGGTTCTGGGCAGACAATTTCATAAGTATCCACTACAGTTGGAGAAAATATAGATTGCCTTCTGAGTCTGAAGGCCTCTCATGCAGAAAAATGATTGATTTTATTCTGTGCACGCAAGTTACAGAATGGTAGATTTTGGCTAATATAAATACGAGCTGTGATGCCTTGTAAAATAGCAAGTTCGTTTCTTTGTCTAGTTACTAAAAATATTCGGCTTTGGATAAATAAAGCCTAATAGTATTACTTGCTACTACAGTAGTCCCTCTCTATATCGTGGTTCACTTATTGCGGCCTCACTGTATCGCGGGATTTTTAAAAATATTATATTTGATTATTTATCACGGATTTTTTTGCTATATCGCGGGATTTTGCAGTACTGTATACGTATGTTGTTAAAGTTACGTAGGTTTAAGAGTGTGGAATATGTTTAAGAACATAAGTAGTATTTATAAAAGTGTGGAAAAGGTTAATAAGGGAGTGGGAAAGGTTAATAAGGGACTGGGAATGGTTTAAACATGTGTGGAAGGGTTTATAAAGCCTATATATATATACACTAAAATAAATGTAAGTTTCCTACTTCGCAGATTTTCACCTATCGCGGGGGGGGAAGGGGCTAGGATGTAATACTTGCCATAAGTGAGGAAATATTGTACTTATATTTCCTACCTGACATACTCTGTGTAAGGCTGCATTAACTTGAACCTGGCCCAGATGAATTTCAACATTCCAAAATTAAGATTCACGAAGTCTGATAATGGTTTTAGAACTATTCAGTATTTTTTAAAATGAGTTAGTATATGAAATGTCTCATGTCTATGCTCTAGTTTGCACATTTTATGTATTTGTTTGCCTATGACAAATTTGACTTTCTTCTGCTAATTTAGGCCACAAACTTGGCATTTACATGCACTAGCACCAAATATTTTATGTAGTATACTTTAGGCTACATCCCGATAAAAAAAATATATTCGACTGGTTGGTGACACATTCGAACCACAGAATTTAGAGGCGTTCATGACTTTCTCATCATCGTTGTTGTTTGCCTGAAGCTCACAGGCTCGATACTTCTAAAATCAAGTCATATTTTATATGACATCCAACCCCAGTTGAGGGATTTATTCCAAAAAGCTTACTGATAAATTACAGTCAATAAGATTTTATTTTAGTCTATTACAGACTAAACTTTGGTCGGCTTATAAATGTACTGTGATACACAGAGAGTTACCGACTCAATTCATGATTCTTGCATAGTAGAGCAGTGTGCATCCCCTCTCCATATGGCAGTGCTTTTCTGCCAAAGTTTTATGGTGTTGGACAATATCAAAGGGATTCTATACCAAAAGGTGCTTCAGCTTTGGTTACCTCACATAAAATAAAACTTGGCATAAAGCATTTTACAGTGATTGTATACAAATTTAGAATTACACAGATACTTTTTTGTGTAGGAATGCACAAATGTTTTATCACTCAGTTACTAAGATGTATGGTAGTTAAATCAAATTTTATAACAGAAAAATTGATTTAGTCTGAGACAGAATTAAAATCTATCAAGAATATTAATGTACAATGGAAAATAATTGCGCAAAATTAACAATACAGGGAAACTGCGATAGGGGCCAGTGTCTTTGGGAATTTATGTTTTCCCCCCCAAAAAAACCATGACTGTTAATTGTTAGATTTTTTTTTTTCTGTAATAGATGAGAGTGGCCCTAGTTGTGCATAATTAGTCTTACCAACATTTTCATTCAGTATGGTTCTGTAATAGCTCTCATTTTTTTATGTAGATACCCATACACTCCTTGCAAATGTGTAAATCATGGTCTTCAGTCTTAACTGTATCACTTATTAGGTGTGTGATATTCGTAAAGTTATTTGACCTCTCTCAGCTTCAGTTTTGTTATCAGTTAAAAAAAGTAGAAGCGGTGGAAGTCCAATTCTCATCTCTTGCGAGGCTTAAGTGAGCCCCATTTTGCTTAGTCTGTCTCTCCCTTAGTCCATCCCCCTGCCTGAAAGACTTTGGGAGCTTGGTTCCCATGACAGGATGCTCTGTTCTCCCCACTCTCCCCACCCTCTGCCTTGCTGGAAACACTTTCTTAGTTTCCTTGGCTGAGAACTTAACCTCTAAATGTTGATAGATACCAGGACTTGATCTTAGGCTCCTACTCTTTATTCTAGATGATTACATGCCTATGGCTTTAACTAACATCAATTAACTAAAGATTGTCAAATTTAAATCTCAGCCCTAACTTCTTCTCTGAACTTCAAACTCATATTTCTAACTGCCTACTTGACATCTCAACATCATAATAAACATGTAGAAATCAGAACTCCAAGCCATATACCATGAAATTGCTCTTGTCTGAGTCTTCCCTGTCTTTATAAATGTCACCATTATTCACAGAGTCAGTAAAACCTCAAACCTGGGGGTTATCCTTGATCCCTCTCTTTCATTCACAGACTTTACATCCAACCATCCAATGAACTTCACTTTCATAATCTGTCCAGTCCCCCCACCACCACCCACAGTTGTCATCCTGGTTCAGGCCACCCCCACCCCCACCAGGTGTCCTCAGCAGCCTCCTAGCTCATTTCCTTCGGTTCTTCACATGTTATTGAGAATCATGCAAATCACAGCATGGTATCCCCAAATGTATCCACACTTGAAGTAAAATCTGAGCCCTTTGCCGTGGCCTACAAAGCCTTCTCCTTGGCCTCTTCATTCCCTGCCTTGCTGACTTCCCTGTGGCCATGTAGGTCTCCTTGCTGTTATAGAATATGCCAGATTCCCACTTGAAAGCCTCTGCATTTATGGTTCCTTCTGCCTTGTACATTCCATGTTCAGATTTTCACATGGCTGACCCCATGGCTTAAATCAGTGAATCGCTCAAATACACTACCTGCAGCAAGGCCTTCTCTAGACTATTTAAAAACCAAAATAAACAAACAAAGCTCTGCCATTGTCTCTTTATAACTTTGCCCTACCAATTACATTTATTTACTATTTATGTGACTATTTTTTTTTCTTCCTAACAAGAGAGGGAGTTGCCAAAGGACAGCTATATTGCATATATCACTTATTTCATCAGCACCTAGAACACACCCAATTAATATTAGTTGAATGTATGAATGAGTGAAATAACATTTAAAAATATTGTAGCATAGTGCTTGGGAAGCTCAGTAAATATTAATTTTCATCCCCTTTCTATTTGTTGGTAAATTACTTTGAAATGACCTCCGCATAAAGCAGAAGATTACATAATCATTTTGCTGAAAACATTAACAGTGTTCAACATTCTGTTTTGCTTTTTGCAACACTAATGCCACCACAAGGCAGCTGAGATAGTGAGGAAGTTTGACCCAAGTACAAATCCTGACTTCACTGCTCTTTCATTTGTTGGCTGTAGATGAGTCAATATATTTTTGAAACTCAATTTCATTACCAAAGAAATGTAGTTATATTTTTGAGAAATTTTTCCTGAAAAAAGAAAATAATACATTTGCTTACCTTATGCAATATTTGAAATACAGTAGGTATTTAGTAAATATGACTTGTATCTAAAGATACTGATTCCTTCAAAGTTAGTGTTGTCAGTAAATTAATAGATTAGCAACTGATCTATTGTTTCATCTATATCATTAATATAATTGATAAATAATCCCAGACAGAGGACTGACAGCTATGGATTCCTAAATACTGATGTTAAGCCATCAGTAACTATTCTTTGAAAACCCCTTGTTATTAATTTCTGTGTTGATTTGGAGAAACTGTATTTTAGTATCTCTTAAGGCTTCTTGAGTATTTCCTGTGAAATAGTTTTTTAAGCTAATGAGAGTAAAGATTTGCCGTATCAGCCTGATTGGTTTCTCATTATTATAGGAAAAAATGGGGTGAGAAAATTATATTAATTTGTTGAGACTTGTCTAATGCAACACTACATTGATCTTTATCTAATGCCCTTCATCTTCAAAAATATGTAAATGAATTTAGTATAACTCAAGAATTTTTCAGGCATTTATCTTGGCTTCCTAGGAGAGTTTTAGATTCAAGGTTATATTTTGCATATAAGCTCTTTTGGGGTTCTCTTTTATTTCGTGTTGCTCTGAATCATGATTGTTAGGTTCTGCAACAGGTTTGATATTTTCTCAAATTATCTTGTGTGTAGTGACTTGGCCCTTTAATTGTAAACACTGACCATTTTTCTAAGTACAATTTCATTTTCTTTTTCTCCCATTAAGGTTCCTCTCTTTCCTCCCACATAGCTGTTGTTTATATTCGTAATAAGTAAACCAAAGACAACACAAAATAAACAAAAACGGTTGATGTTTGTATGTGAAAACATAAATGAAATAAATACTTTTTATGTCTGGTTTCTCTGCATTCCAAAAGAGGAGTAATATTGATTTTGATTGAATAAGGTGCTTCTATGATTTTTAATTTTTTCCTTTTTATTGAATTTATTGGGGGACACTGATTAATAAAATTACATAAGTTTCAGGTGCACAATTCCACAACACATCATCTGTACACTGTATTGTGTGTTCACTACCCCAAGTTAAGTTTCTGTCTATCACCATTTATCTTCCCATACCCTGCTCCACCTCCCTGCACACCCCCCTCTGCCAGCAGTCACCACACTGTTGTCCATGTTCATAAGCTTTTTCTCTTTTTCTCACAATACCCCCACCCCCAAAACCAACCCCACAATCTAACCCCCCACTGAAAGCTGTCAGCCTGCTATCTATGAGTCTGTCTCTAAAAAAGCTGTGGTACATTTACACAATGGAATACTATTCGGCCATGAAAAAGAAGGAAATCTTACCCTTTGCATTAGCATGGATGGACCTGGAGATCATTATGCTGAGTTAAATAAGCCAGTCAGAGAAAGACAAATAACATATGACCTCACTTATGTGCAGAATCTAATGAGTCAAATGAACTAATAGCAAAATAGAGACATTATATTGATTTTTTTTATAAGATACTTTTTTTCAAGCCCTGGCTGGTTTGGCTCAGTGGATTGAGCGTCGGCCTGCGAGCTAAGTGTCGCTGGTTCGATCTTCCAGTCAGGGTACATCAGAGAAGGAAAACTCTGATTCCAAAAAACCTCCGCTGCCTTGCGGCATACCTCTTCAGGGGAAAGGCTAAGGGAGTAAACCCCGACAGAAAATCCGGAGCCGGAGTCCCTAAGGCGGTTTGACGTTGTAGTCAACACCGGCAACTCCTGCGGCGCACCTGAAGCCAAGCTGTATTGACTCCGTCTTTCCCTTGGACCCTTCAGCTGCGAAGAGAGGGGGGGTCTGCTGCATGGGCAACAGCAGACCCTCCATATCACCCTGCCCAGGCTCTGTAGCTTCAGCTTCACTGGAGAGGACACTCCAGTGTCATCGCAAGATGTCGATTCAACACGGGAGGAGACAGATACCGTGTCACTCCCGAGTCGGACTGCACAACCATTCTCGGCGGTGCAGATAGACTCTTAAGAAGCTACACCATCGTCTCTCGAGACGGACGGCTGCCGACGACGACGACGGCTTTTTTTCAAGTCCTGTTTACATATTTTATCTATTTTTTATATATGTAATTTGGTTTTCAGATATTATTTTAATTTGAGTTGGTTTAGTACAGTGATGGAGAACTCAGACACTGGGGGCAATAATCTGGTCTTAAATCAAGACTACCTTATCCCTGAGCTTGTGACTTCAGGACACTTTACCTTTTTTTGTGACCCATTTGACTGATCTTGTGAGTAGAGATGTTAATGTGACATATATACATAAGTATTTTGTGAACTTTAAAAGAAGTCGTGTGTGTGAAGAGTACAAAGCACAGAGGCTGGCATAGAGTAAGCACTCAAGAAACACTAACCATTACTGTCATGTTAGTAATAAATTACTATAGCCTGTGTTCCTTGTCTCTTTTTGGAAAATCATACATCATCTTTTGGTAACATCCCCATTTTGGCTTAATATTGCCAAATCGCAAAATGTGATACTTAAAAAAAAAAAAAAAAAAAAATCCAACCCTGATTTTCCAAATAAGAAAACTGAAGCTTTGAGAAACAACTTTGCAGATCACATATTTAATTAGAGGAAGCACTGTTCCAGATACCCTGTTCATAGCTCTTTCCACTTTTTGTTTAATTTAATCTTTATTGTACCTTTTTTCTATCACCATTTAGTCTCCTTATATCCTCCTTCCCCCCAGCAATCACTACACTGTCCATTTCCATAAGACCTTTTTCCTTTTTTGCTCAATCTTTCTTTCATTTGAATATGTGCTTGTTGTTGGTGAGGAAAACAAAATGTCTTTATCATTACCTGACATTTATCCCCCTCCAAATTATCCTCAGTTATCCTGTTCTTGGATTGAATAAGCCACTTCTTTCGTAAGACTCTGCTAACTTTCTAATAAAGCTAACAAAGTTTTCTTGTCTTGATTTTAAGATTTCTACATAGATCCCTCCGGTTGTCTCATCCTCTTTGACCTCCCCCCTCCTCAGCCATTCCTTGGAATGTTTCCTATAGATTTACAGGATTGGCTTACGAGTAGGTAATCAGAGGTAAAGGGGTCACCCCCTTTCTCCCTTACAATTCTCTCTTCCTTTCATTTAATACCTGAAATTTCATTTTGAAAACCTACCCTTTAAACTTAAGGCTTGATGTATTGATGAAATGCAAATACTTCCAGATAAAAAATTACTTTAGTATGTAGTAAATTCTATCTTAATTAGAAGGAGCATCTGAGAAAAAAGAAAGGGGATAGAGAAGAGCACTGAAGTCTCAGAGGGCAACTTCTCTCACTTTCACCCTCATCTGCTATTATCTTCCATCCCCCAATTAATGAGGTATGTTTAGATTCATAAAATGCTACACAAGGGCATGACCTTTGAGAACCAGTAGTTGACTATTTTCTCAGAAACAGGTACTATAATTCCAAAGAGTTAAATGCGTTTGTCAAAGTCATTTATTTGGCACCAGAGTGTTTCTCTTATCAACCCACTAAGCTGAGCACTTTCTACCAGGTAATTGGTACCTCTTAGTCCTCTCTACTCCTCCAAGCCCTTACCTATTAAGCGGGCCTCTATGTTCATGCTCCTGTAGCCATTGAACTTGTAGCTGGCTTTAGTGCTTCATATTTCAACCTCTAAAGTAATGTTTAACACTTTTTAGTGATGTGTATGTTGTATCTTATAAATATGTGGTTAAATAGACTTAAAATGAAATTTTATTGGTGATTAATTGCTTTTTATATGTTCTTTTACACTTCTGATCATGTTGAATTCAATTATTAATCCCCATAAGGAAGGCGCAGTGCACAATTTCTCTGAACACCCAACCAAAGTGTAAATAACTAATGCAGCAAACAGTGTTTTAGTTCTTTCAATACAATATCATAGGCAAAAATTGCATATATTTAGAGGTTAGAAATGCTAGATAAATATAAAAGTTTTTTTTAATTGGTAACTTTAATAAAAAGAGATAAATGTGAATGGAAAGTTGGGTTTTTACAGATGTTCTAATTTATTATCTATGTATTGAATTTGACATGCTAGTAAGGAAAAAGGAATACAAATATCCAAGAGGAAATGTGCTTAAAGTAAGACCGGGCTCTGGGAGATTGGCTATGCCCTGAATATTTCAGATTTGAGAGCTATTTGCTAGAGGTATTGTTGCTCTACAAAATTCAGTATAAAGAACTAAAACTTTGGAGTACTAACATGACTTATGAGCATTAACTATGTTAACATTAAAAGACTTATCAGGCATGGAGTACACTGATCTTATGTTGAAATGCCAAAAGTACAAGACTCTTTGAAGAAGAAAAGCAGAGGCACATGGGAAAAAATGCAGACAAATTAAGTAGAAGCAAATGCAGTAACAGGAACACAATAATTTAAAAAGCGCTTACAAGCAATGTATCAACAAGTATAAAATGGCATGGTACAGTTATATTCCCAGGGGAATTGAACGAGGTAGGTTAACTGGGAAGTGCTTCCTTGGGGCAGTGAAAGCTGAATACAGTCTGAAGGAAGTGATGGGTATGAATTGGCAGGGAGGAGCAGGCAGGGAACTCAGGATGGAAAGAATGGCCTTCCCAGAAGAAGGGAGAAATCAAACCAGGTGTGTGGGGAATAACAAATGGGTCATTTTGCCTCCAGTAGAGAGATGAGCTGAAAACTATCAAGACATCCTTCTCGGAAGATTTGGAGAAGGAGTGGTGTGGGGGCAGTGGGAGTTTATAAAGAACGTCCAATGCTAACAATGCTCTTTGAGAGGTCCATTGTAATGTAATTTTATTGCACAAATTAGGTTTTGAAATCTAACTATTAATGAATTTCTAGTGCACAGCCTCCGGTTGTCAAAATTACACGGAAGTATGTGCTCCATCCACCTCCCCCTTGCTGTTGAACTCCCTTTTTTTGTTTAATTGTACAAAGAGAATAGAGTGTGCCTAATGGGTATTTGTTCTTGGCTAAATTCTGCATAACGCTTTGAAATATTATTCTTCCCTGCAAACGTTAACAGTTGCTAATGTCATTCAAAAATAGTTGAGGAAAATGTGTTTGTGAAACAGGCAGCTTCTCCTGTCAAATCATTTCCTGAGTGAAAGGAAAATACAGGACTACTCTGCTATTTACTGAATGAGAATCCTTCAATGTCGTCAAGGATTTCATCGAACTGATGCCTTAACTAAGCAGGAAATTGTGTACCCTCTGTTTTAATGTCTGTTTCCTCATGATGAGGCGGCTGCCCCACTCAGCTGTCCGGATGGGACTACCACCTCTGCCAGGCTCCTCAGATAGGATAAGAGAGCATCACTACTCTGGAGGAATGCAGTTATGGATTTCTTGAGGGGGGAAAGGGAGAGAGAAGTGAAGGAAAGTCAGCTAATATGGTACATGGGTAGTTCCAGGCAGCAAAAGGGTTAATCAGATTTTCATTTTAGATAGTCTCCTTAGTAACAATCACAGCGCCCGGGCAGTATCTTTTCCATTTGTAGGGAATGTTTAGATTTACAGAGTAGCTTAGCTTATTATATACCTGCCGTGATGGCTGGATAAGGCTTGTGATTAAAAACAGAATAAGATCTATTTTTATAATATTGCGAAGAAGAGCAAAACATTAAAAATGATGTCACTGGTGATCTTCAGTGCTGGGAAATTATTGATACTGGAACTTCCTAATGGCAACAGGGGTCCTTGAAAGTTAAAATAATGAAAGTCAGCATCTTTTGCTTAGACTTTTGGTGAAAATGAGTCTGTATCCTCAATTTTTAAGAGTTAATCTGAATCCAGCAAGTAACAGCTGGTGGAGCATGCTATGAGAAATTCGACATCGACCTCATTTTTATGCCAAGTTCCACCAAGTTCTCCAAGATACATTTGTTTGTATCATGGATTGAGCGCTATGTGGCCCTTAAATCAGCATGGAAAAAGATCACGTTAGAAAGGTGCTTCTTTTCAGACTATTTGAAGGAGTGGACAAGTATCACTCAAGTGTTGAGGTCCTCAATTATCGATTGGCCGAATAGCAGGAAAACAAACTCAACACACTGTTCTGCACATGGCCTCAGACCTCACCTGGGGAGACAGATTTCCTAACGGCAGAGAAAAGCATCCAGTCTGTTGTTTGCCAAGACCAGGTCTCTCTCTGGGGCAGCTGCTGCCAATTAGTGACAAGTGATTATCTAGTGAGGCCACAATACAGGTAGAGCTATCAGCACTCAGCACCTTCAGGAGTTACCCTCTGAAACAAGAACACAGTTCTTAGGAGCAGGGTTCATTCCAGTTCCATGGTAGTAACTTGGTAACCAATGAGTCTACTCAAAACACCTCTGAAGTCAGTATGTTGTACCGGGGTAGCCACTGAATTTTTACATTTTTTTACAGAGGGCTTATGACTTACTTTTGCTTATTATATTAGCTTAAAGATGCTCAGAGTTCCACCTTTACCATTCTACAGGTATCAAACATTTAGCCAAAAGAGCTACTGGAGAGATGTAACACCAAAATGAACAAAATCGTGGAAGATTTAAAGACTGTGTCTGCTCAAATATAAGGAAGGGGGAAAAAAGTTTTTAAAAACAGGAACAGCTCAATAGTTACAGGGATGTCAGAGGCATAGCAGTCCTTCATATCTTGATATGATTTAATTCACTCAGATTGCTTTCCTTCTGAGAGCTGTTCCGCTGAATTAGTGGAAGTGTTTGTTTCATGATAGAAGAGAGAAGAATGGTCATTTTGGAGTATAGAGTAATTTGTGAGATAGGACACCTATACCTCAAATGAAGACCTGTTGTAGGGGAGTAGGTGCAGCTCAAAACTACAATGATTAACGGAGAATGATTTTGGAATCTGGGAGACAGGAACAGAGAAGGGAGAGGCAGAAGAAGAAGACAAATCATAATAAAATTTTTCCTGTGGCCAGAGAAAGATAAGGAAATATCCTGCCTCCCTTTCTGTCCTTCCTCTAAAAAATGATCCTTATTCCTGGACACAGGAATTTATACCTGATATGTAGCTTAGATTAAGAGCTAAATAACCTTCTTGTAATCTAACCTTGAAACTTTACTCTTTACAATATTGGGTCCATGCCAGTTCTTTACTTAGTTTGAGTAAGATAAAGGTATTTTGGGGGGAAGAAAAAGAGTTCAATAGATTCAAGATTTTCCAGGGATTTATGGACTGCCATTTGAAAAACACTATGAAATTAAAATTGTCTATTTACTGCATTTCAAATATAAATTTTTATGACCAAAGACACAATTTTCCATGATGCAAAGTAAGCATGTATCTGTTTTAATGTTTTGTTAGGATCATGTTTTGTTAGGATCAAAACAAAAACATCAAATTGGAAAAAAAAATGCCCATAAATATTGAACACCCTAAGGGAATGGAAGCCTCTGGTTTGAAAAACACTAGCAAAGGTGAAAAATGTATTTTGAATTCCAAATGGTACATTTTTAGATGAACTTTTAGAGTCCATTTATAATTAGGATTCCCCGTATTTAATAATTTCATGCTAATTTTTTAAATAGATTAAAGAATGCCTTTAGCACAGTCATCTAACATTTTCAACATAATAAAATCATTCCAATCAATATTAAAAAATAAAGCAAGATTGTTGGCAGAAAACAAGTTATTAATATGTTGGAGTATAGAAGAATTTTTCAAATGTCTAATAATATATCAAAACTTGGCTCTTTATTAGAAAGTCTGTGAACTTTCCTGCCTCCTGTGATCTCTCTGTATGGGGTCACTAACATATTTAAATATCTCTGTGGCTAATATATTTTAGCATGTGAACCCAGGATATTTTCAGAAAGACAGATGTTCCAAAAATCTGAAATAAAGAAGATGATTTTCATTTTCCTGGAGAAATAATAGAAAATCTAAAATGGAACATTTTCCTAGCCTTCTTTTAAATTCCTGGGTGAAACTTAGATTATCACCCACTTATTTGTCAGAATTACCTTTCATTGCCATCTCAAAATTCCTTCTTCAGTCTCCAAGTTATTTTTGCAATTATTTCTCTTCTACTAACTCTCTAGCTAAGCCAGTGATTGCCTTGGCTATTTTATACCTACCCACCCTCACTTGATTCTTAGACCTTTTCCTCTCCACAATACAGTTTTAAAGTCTTACAGACATGTTCAAAATAACTGCTCTGTTGTGGTGTTTACTACACTCAGGATCACTGTCGTCCATAGTAGGTCATCAGTACTCTTCTGTTGATTGGTTGGTTTGACTGAAATAAAGTTAAGTTGCTTTCAGTAGACAAAACTATATATGCACTAAAAATTAATGGGCAGACCAAACAGGCAATTTTGTGATTGGAGGTTTTCAACTGATTGTTCAGTTATCAACACAGGCACATGTTGACTGAGCTCAGCAATGATGTTGCTATGCTACATAGTTTTCTATTTGAGTAAAGCAAACCATGATGGAGAAGGGGAGGGAGGGAGGGGGAGCATGTGGTAGCGAAGAAGGGAGGGAGGAAGAGTGGGGAAACAGAAAAGAATACTGGAGAAGATGATTTCAGACAGTATGAGTTGTTACTGGAGTAAGTTTCAAAATGTTCTAGATCAAAGCTGATGAATTTTAATTAAAAATACAAGAAATTTAAGTGAAGAAAATCATAAACATGATGCTAAGAAAAATCAATGAACAATGACTTTGAAAAAGCCTGTTCAGTAGTTCCTCTGAATTTTGTTAGGAAGGAGGGGCAAGAAAATAAAATGAGATAGAAGTTCCCAGGTAGCTTTTGACAGCTTTTTGTTATTGTTGAAAAGAAGCCCTCTCCAAAACTTCCTTAGCTTCTGATCCTGTGTATGGACCAAATCCCCCCAGGACCCATCAGCTTCCACGTTTACTGACCCTGTAGCTAAGATTCGATTATTCAGTTTAAGGCTCTGGTAAGAGGAATGCGCAGATCTTGGCCAAATTCCAGGGCAAAGCAGTAAAAATAGTACCGTGAGAAAAGAACATCAAATCATTTTGTCCAAATCATAGGCTGATATGTGACATAACTGCCTTTCAAGATTGAAAGGATATCACCCTTCAACTAGAGTTCCATCTTCATTTTGGAAAACTAAAAGGAAATAGCACAACTGGACACATTCGAGTGAAGCCCACTTGTGGTTTGAAATAGAGTCGTTTGAAAAACAAATTCCCCACTTGCTAGCAATTATCTCTAACCTGCCTTTTAGCTCTTTTACCTGTTTTTTTTTTTTTTTTATTAGCCAATCACATATTATGTTTTTCTAAACAGTTTCAGGGACATGCATCATTTTATTAGACTGTAAAAAAAGTCCAAGATGTCACCTTAATATTATTTCTGTCTCTCAAACTGGCTACTTGAAATATGGACATTCCTGAGTGTTTGCTTCATATGTTTTGAAATACTCTATTGCATTTCTGTGATTGAACTTATTCATGTGGAATTTCCTAAAAGGGACTTTTAAAGCAATGCTGGTTCATTAGTTATTTCCTCAAGTTTGCAGATTTTATGCGAGAAAGTTTCAGTCGGAGTTACCCCTCCCTAAAAATCATAGCCACAGTTTGTCTTCTGTAATAGTGGTACCTAAAATCGCTGAGAAATCCGGATGCCTTTTCTTTGTTTACCGATTTTAAGATCATCATGCATGCTCTAACGCATAATTATAATTATGTATTCATGATGTTACTTGTGCTGGCTTAACTCAGAAATAGTGCGAAGCAGCTAATCTCGAAGCTACAGGCTGCTTCCGTCACTTAGATTCCGATCAGAGCTGTTTGTTGAGTCTTATTGCAACGTGGGCTCTATCTGCACCAGTCCCCCTGCTGAACCCTTCGCTTTTATCACTCATCTCACTCCCTGCCCTTTCTCCTCCCACCGAGATCCTTGCTTTTAAGACAGGAAAACTACAAGATAATTTGCTTTTGTTGCATATGTTTAGTCTAGTCACAGTAATCAAGTGAGGGTTTTTGAAAAAAATTATCCATTTTATTTGTAATCCACATTTAGACTTATATAGGTAATAACTGAAGACATCGTATTATTTCCCATGCTTGAGATTTCACTATCAACTGGCTGTATCATTGCATTTATTTTATTTGGTGGTCTAGTGCAAGACTACCAAACTTTCTTCCATATGTTGTACAACAGTGTAATTTTTGGCCAAAAAGGAAGTTGGTCTATGTATTTTTCATGTGTGCGCTTATCAGCAATTGCAAAGTGTTGATTGAGTGACTGGGGTAGACAAGACGCTTTCTGCAATACTGTGAAGGATAGTAACAAATCTCATTTAGTAACATTAAAAAAACAAAAACAAAAACAAAAAAACCTCAGAGTCTTGATGATCAGAAACCGGACCTTGGATCAGTCTGTAGTAGCCTAACGTGGAAATAATATATTCAAGTTTTGCCTTATCTAGAGGGGCACAATCTCAAAATATATAGAACACAGAGCAGTAAATTAAGGCATTTTGATCTGCATAAGTCAAGGGAAAGAGTAAACTCCACTTCAGTTTATAGTTTAGCTTTTCCTTCCTGTCGAGGTGATTTAGGGAAAATCCACTTTAGAGTGAATTACAGACATTGTTTTGTGACTCTCAAATGTAACAGAGAAGAGCCCCATCAAAGAGTACACATAGAAGAATATGTATCTGCTGAAAGATTTTGTTTCTAGGGGGTGGAGCACCACTGTGTCATTTCTTTAATATAATTATAGCTTATTTAAATATCTAAATATTAAAGGACACCATGAATTTGTTTTTAAACATCAAAAAAGGAGAGCACAGATTTTAAAAGACTGAGTAACACAAGACAAGTCCGTTTCAAAAGTTTCTTCTATTTAGAGTACTTGATGTCCTAGAGCAAGAAGGTGCCTCACAAATCCTGCAGTCCTGGTCTTTTATAAATGAAGAAAATGGCCAAGAAAGTGATGTATTTTGAGTAAGGTAATCCAACCATTTAATTACAAAGTTTGAACCAAACCTAAGTTTAGTGAATTTTCAGGTCATTTAAATATATATATGCAACTAGCATATTAGTTTGAAATAGGAACTATTGAATTCTAAGGAAAAGGTCATGTTTCTTGTAATCATGTGAGATATTCCTTTGTGTTTGTTTTTGTTTGGTTGTAACGGACAATCAAAGGTTTAAAGAAGTAGTTAAGATCATATTTACATTTAAGGCTTTGTTCCAGTATATGATGAAAAAATATTTTCATGTTAGAAAACATTTGGACGAGATCAGGAATTCCCAATTTAGAACCCAAGGTAGGGGAATGGTATAATTAGAAATTCAATGTCCAGAGCCTTTTCAAATTATTTCCCAGATGTCCGACAAACAAATGTTTAGATCTTGTAGCAAAAACTATAGGGAGAAAATCTGGAGTAATTCAGACAGAATCAATTATTTTATAACCAATAAGTAGAACTCTTCATCATGTAGGTAAGATTTTATTCAACTGACATTAAGTTGCCATTGAAATTATTTTATTATGCTAGTAGTGGTGAAGCTGTCTTTCCACTGACCAATCTATTAAGTTGATAAAAAGTAGAAAGATTGTTCAAAGTCATAAAAATCTCTAACATATTTATACTAGGCTACATTGATCCTTCTGTTGATGTCTGGATAGAATCAATTAAACAGGCACAAGACTTCACAGCTTTTTAACTATTTCTTAAATTTCCCTCAATTTCCCCAAATCAATATGCATAAAAATTATCAAAGAATACTTACTATTTGTCAGGTATTGGTCTAAGTGATTTATAAGTATTAATTAATTTCATCTTTGCAATAGCGCCATGAGGTATTATTATTCCCATTTTACAGATAAGGAAACTGACGCACAGAGAAGTGGAGCTAGGAGCTACTTGACCAAGATCACACCATAGATGAGTAGCAAAGGTTGGATTTAAATTTAAGAAATCTGACTCGAGAGCCCATGCTTTTGCCACTGTAATAATTGCCTCTCTGTTAAGTCCAGAGTATATGAACTGAGGTTTCTGCTTCTTTTGCTCATCAAACTCATCACATGGGGGAAAAATATTGTGAGTATGCCATAAATAATATTTGAACTCTTTAGTTTCAGACCTATTGAGTCAAAAGAACCACCTTTTTAGTCACAAAATAGTCACAGGGATGTAAAGTATATACAATGTAGGGAATATAGTCAATAATATTATATGTGTGGTACCAGGTGGGTTCTTGAAATATCAGGGGGAACCACTTTGCAAAGAGTATGGTTGTCTAATTACTGTGCGGTACACATGAAACTAATACAAAATAATATTGAATTTAAACTGTAACTGAAAAATATACTTTTAAAAAACACTACCTTTTTTTTTTTCACCTCTACTATTTTCACCCAATGCTTTTTACTGAAGCTTCATTATGACTTCTCAGTTTTGAGCTTGACCTCCTGCTAGCAGGTGAAACTGCTCTATGTCTTGAACAACTCAATTTAAACTGAGGAACATGCTAACTAAACTTAGACTGAGGTTCCTAAGTGGAGAATCCTCCATCAATGAGCCAAGACTACACATTGCAGTTTAGCTTCATTAAATGGGTGCATTTAGGGGTTCTGAAGAGTGGAATTGACTAGTCAGACATGAACCCCTGGATAGACTGCCTTGTATCCCAGAGCGTACCCTGATGCCTCACCAAGAAGTACTCTGATGAGGCTCTCCTATGTCTGCTGACCAGCTGAACACCAAGAGAATCCATTTTTTTATTTGTTCTTATGTAATTAGTGCTAAATTGAGTGAAACTTAGCCTAAAGGCACCTTGAATCTCATCATGAATTCTGCTTATGATTGGAAATATTTATATAGGCTACTTTTTATCTGTGGTAAGCTATAATTATTTCTACAGGTATAAAAATACCTGCAGTCATCAAAATAAAAATATTAAAAAGTATTGCCTGTTTTTAAATATTTTTATGTTGCTAACTAGGCTATGCTGAGTTCTATTACCCTTATAACTACTAGATGTCTGACATGATATTTGGTATCTCAACTAGATTTTTAAGACCCCAGATTGTGCAAATGTGAGAAATAATTCACTAAAAGCTATAAATTTCACAGCTCAGAAAAACCTGAAGATTATTAATGAGGCACCATGCAATTAGCTATACAACGTGCAGCTAGGAATCATGCATAATGTAAAAGAGTGACTGCTAACCATTGACTCATGGAAGATCATTTCAGCTAGTTGTCATGGACATGAGGAACTGATATATAGCACAATTCCTAAGAAGATTCTTCATGCTTTGACTCCATGGAAATAATTTAGTTGCTAGCAATGTGAACTTGCACATGTTTTTTAACATTTTAGAGTCTCCGTTTTTACTTATACAAAATGGACACGACAATATATTTCTCATAGAATTGTGGCAATTAATTTTACAAGTAATGTAGCACCTAGAATTTTAGCGCATACTCAATGTTTAAGAGAGTGTTCTAAATTGTATATTAGGAGAAAATGGTACTTTTTTTTTGCCCAGCCAAAATTCTTCTTTTACTGGGAACATAGAAACATTTTTTTAGGAGTGTTAGAACATAAGCCAAAAACTTGAAAAGGATAACATATTTGGTACTTCTTTAAGCCCATTGTATACATTAACTCATTTAATCCTCAAAGCAGTTTTGTGACCAAAGTACTTTTATTGTACTGCTTTTAGAAATAAAGACATTGACACACAATGGTTAAGTACTGTTCTAGGTCACGCCGCTACTAAGTGGCGGTGAGGTGACTCAAACTCAGTTAGCTTGGAACCAAAGTACAAGTTTTCAAACCATCTCTTGACTATTAATAAAGCATATTAAGTGAGATAATGAGCATGCACTCAGAATAGTATAGATGTAACTCATCTTCGCTGCATTTCCCACAATATTTCAATTTTTGAAATATATGTTCAATATATTTTTATAATATATTTTATTTAGCAGTAAGAATAATGAAATGGCTGTATAGTAAACTGATGTTTGATAGAAGTAATAGTGAATGGCTTCCCAAAGTGTGTATACAAAAGATTTTGATTAGGTTTTATATATAATTATTAAAATATAAGCCATATTTTATGGATTTTCAATCTTACTAGAGAAAGCCTCAATGTTTTTGATTTTAAAATGAATGTAATTCTAAATTGCCATGAAGATCTCTTAAAAAGAGGCTATTAACCACTTCATATCTATTGCCATGCTTCTTTTTGGTCATGGACCATCAAATAGGCATTGTGATTTTCACATGTATCAGACATATACTTAAAATATGACATGAATCATTAATATTGATTTAAATAATCTGTATGACATTTAGATGCTTTTCTTATCAATACATTGTGAGCATCTAGAGGAAATGTACCATCTTTCACTTTCTGTTTTTAGAGTGTTCTATGTAGTAGATATTTAATGAATATTTATTGAATGAATAATTTCTAGTAAAGTATAAAGTGAATATTTTAAAAGCAGAAAGCAGAAATAAGCTTCTTATATTAGATATGATATAGAGAAATCCAAAAACAATGCTGATCATTATTACTAATTGGAATTATTTTATACATTACAATACATTATTTGTAGCAAAAATTACATCTGGACAAAGCAAAAGAACTTGTTCCAAGCTTTAATATTATTCACATGAAACTAAATGTGGACTTTAACCCATGGTCTTTGCACCCAACCGTTACTTTTTAATAGATATGTTTGTCGTGTTAACATTATTTAAATATCTTTTCCAACATACCCATGGATGCTTTATTTATATTTTTATTCCTTTTTTAAAGAATATGGTTTGAGAAATTTTTCCAGGGCAGTATTAATAAAGGTTTATCTCATTTGGTTTTGATTTCATAGCATATTTCTTTCGTTGCCCCAGGCCCATAGATATGCTGAGCTGAAGGTCCCTGCCCTGGGAACATGTAGAGGTGAATTGGTTCCACTGGTCGGTGTCATTTTCCATTGTTTCCCCCTTGAAAGGCAGGCAGCAAGTGCCTCAGTGCCTCAGGCAGGGAGGGCCAGCCCCCACTGAGCTGGGCTCCTGACTTTTATTCCCTGAAAGAGCAGAATTAGTATAGTCCTTCTGCACCTGACAATTTGGGGGGAAATATTGAAACCCACCCTCACGGTCAGAGTCTCATTTTAAATACTTAATTTAAGTGTGTTCGCAATATTCTTGTTCTAAAATGTCTCACAGATTAGATAGGCTTTGTTTGACGATACTGTAGCACCTTCACACTTCCACCAACTAGTGTGCCGACCTTTTAATTTTTGGCTTCCAACTTTCAATAACTTGTCTTATAAAAATCTGTCTCTCCAAAATGTGCTATATTTACTACAGTGCCTATATCTAGCTTGACGATTCCGTCTTTTTTCCCCCTCTTTGAAAGGGGATACTTTCCTCTCTCCTCTTCTTCCAGTTTTTCCATAGACATATTCCATCAATTTCAAATATCATTAGCAGGTATATCTTAAGTTCAAACTATAGATGAGTTCTTGATAATTTATGGGACATATATCATTATAAGACTTTCTACTATGGAATTTTCATCAAGCCTAAATTCAAATTGTGAGTGCAGAGAAGATATATGGTGAAGCTGTAAGCACATATGAGGTCATCTTAGAGAGAAAAAGGATGAGACCTTGAGAGTTCAAGGGGTTAACCCCAGGTCACACAGCTGGGACCACACTGGCTTTTAGGATCCCTGAACCCTGCCATGGGCTTCTGTGACAGCCTTGTGTAAGGGGGGACAGTTGGCATCTCCCTTCCCAAGGTTTCAGCCCTGATACTCTTTTGCACATTGCACTGCGTGCAAGCCCAGATATTCTGCCAGGAGGAAAACAACACTCCTTAAGCACTCTGTGACTTTCAGAGCTGTATAAAATAAAAGGTTGAACTTGACAGTTGCCAGCTTGGAGGGAGTAGTTCCTCTTTGGCTCCAAATGTATGTGGAGAACAGATGAGACTGTGGGAGTGAAGTTGGCAAAAGGGAAAGAGAAATGAGTCTATTCTTTTTTTTTTGAAAATGAAAGTATAATAAATATCTGGATAAGTTAGATATTTATTATTCAGTTTGAGATTCTTCCCATTTGGAGGTGAAATATCTGTGTCTTTAGGGTGAGTACTCTTGAATAATAATTTTATATTATTTTTCAAAGTATCACAAAGTGATTCTTTTTATTTGAAAGTAAAGAGATTATTTTAATGACCTATATATATCAGACTATTTGTGTTTCCTTTCCTAAAAGATCATTATTTTTTATACTGAAATTCCTATATTTAAGCAATGACGCATGTTAAGATAATGTGTTTCAATAATTTTGAGACCTAAAAGCAAATATACCTCAGAGATAATGATTATTTAATTTTTTGCTTCATAGCGATAAAACTGTCTTTGACATAGGAGTATGGATATAGTAGCCAAGAATTCTATCATTTTATTTCACACTCATTTTGTTTTTGAAAAGTCTCTTATCATGTTTGAGATCCCACATACCACAGTGAACTGGAAGACATTCATAAGCAGACGCTCTCTGGAATTTCACTCTGGTGCTGTCCTTAAAGGAAGTTTTGTAGAATTATGCTCAAGAGAAACACTATCTAATGAAACCTTCCTGGATTTCCATTGATGAATCCTTTGTGTGTCTAATGGTATAGTGTAGTGATTCTTGTTATATCACATTTCTGATGTCTTTGTGATTCGGAGCTTTCACATATATTCTAATTTAAAATCATTCTTAAATTTATTTGAGTTCAAAAACATGTCTAGCATATCTATTTTTTTCAAGCAATATGAATTTGATAATCTTTTATTAAATTGAGTTTCGTTGCTTTTTAAACAATAATTGTAGATGAAATACTTCATATGCACTTCAGAGTTCTTGAAGTGACCTGTTTAAA
Organism: Furipterus horrens; assembly: GCF_987537825.1. Classification (NCBI taxonomy): domain Eukaryota; kingdom Metazoa; phylum Chordata; class Mammalia; order Chiroptera; family Furipteridae; genus Furipterus; species Furipterus horrens. The sequence continues at coordinate 23,141,832 of NW_028327177.1, read as the reverse complement.
TCTCTTTGTAATTCATTCATTTTCTTTCTTCCCCCATCCCCATTCTCAGCTCATTTTTTTAGACACAATAAACAAAAGGAAGACTGAGACTCTCACTCAAGGGACATCCCATTATATTCTGTTTTAAAGTGGAAGTACATGATTTTTATGGAAGGATATACATGGTCATATCCAAATGATGTCTGGCATTAGTTAGTTAGTCATGGCAAATATTTAGGGAGTATTGTTGAGCACCTGTTTCTGTACACAGATAATGCTGATCCTACAGGACCCCATGGAGTAGAGCATTTATGTTTATGGAAAGTAATACTGTATTCTCTGAAAGTAAAAAAATTACTAACCTCAGTAGCATCAAGCTCAAACATTCCCATTGAGTCCTGTATAACTTTTTAAAGGATATTTACTAAAAAGTACAGTTTTATTAGGTGGAAAATCATCATACTAAAAGTTTTATAGTTACATTCAAATCAGTATGGAAATTACACACCATGCCCATAATTATTGAAAACACAGTTACGGAGGGCTTTGAGTTATTACTTGATATTTATTTCAACTCTGGGTAGTTGTTTTGCCCCCTTAGGATAGGCTGTTGGTCAAGGGAATTTTTAAATTCAGGTTCACCTTCACTAGAGACTGCGCACAGGTCAAGGGAGAGGGATCAGTGTTTTTGTGACTGTCGGATTCAATCTCAATTTAATTCCTTTGTGGAGAATTCCTTGGATGCATTAACTGAGACCTTTTCTGTATAAAATCTACCCTGTGGTAGCACATGGTGGCGTCACATACACTACCATTTTTTCATATAGATGTGAATAATGCATCTGGGGGACATTGGCCGTTTTTCTGGTCCTAACTATATAAGTCTGATGTCTGCAGTAATTTGGAAAAATTTTGATGCCTACTTTTGAATGTGTTTTTAGAGCTGAGGGAGGAAAAACAGCTCCGAATTGTTAAAACAGCTATGAATTTTGCCAAACAGGCCTCAGTGCTTTCCACCTGTTTCTCAGCGATGGACACAACACAATGAGAGCATTTCCATCACGTCCAGCTGCATCTCACAGCATTGGTCTGAGGTTCTCTAATGAGGCTTTGTTAGATTTCCCGAACTTAAGTCAGCGGAGGCCAATTTTTCCATTAAATGACACATCTCGTCCTTTTAAAAGGCTGTAGTGTCAGCCCCTTCTCATGGGTCAGATTCTCCTAAGACTTCTAGCTCTTCCTAAGCCTCATTTTGGAAATCTTCAATACATATTTCCAGCAAAGTTTGGAATCCCTAAGAACACATTATGTCACCAGTTTCTTGGGTTAGAATCATCCTCTATTCTTTACCTCTGGGCTGTCTACTTTTATCTCCATTAACCTTTTGGCTCGAGTATAAACATTTATTGAAGGCTACCTCCTTTGTCGGTCCAGTAACTCTAAAGGTTAGTGAGAAGTGGATGCTAGTCTGACCTCTTTTATCCACATTAGATGATTCTAATTATTCCTAAGAAATGACACTTTTGACCCATTTTGTCCTTGTCAAGTTTGTCTAGTTGTAGACTGTCTAAGCATGAAACTCTGGGTTCAAAGAATGTCCAGGAGTGCAGTTTTTTTAAAAAAACTTATAATATGGAGCCTCAAAACTACACACTATTTCTTTTTCTACATAAAATATCCCAGCTTCACTGAAATCCAGCACTCCTGTTATGTACCTTGAATTGACTTATTACTGAAAGAGATATAAAGTACAAACTTTAACCTGAAAAAAACCCATGGGTTATTTCAATACAAAAAAAAAAAAAAAAAATGATGGAAACCTTTGTATAAGTGAGAATAAGCCAAGCAACTCTAACATCACAACAGCTTTTTGCATAAATAGTTTCCTTCTCATGCTCCATGACCACTGTGGTTGCAGGGCTTCCTCCGTACAAGCTGAGACGATCAAATCAGTAAAGGCCAGGCATCATGGTGGCCCACTGGCTCTTATAGCTTCAGTGGAGAAGTGACATGAGTCAGCCCTTGTTCAATTTCAGTGGTCAAATGAAGTCATCTAACCGTACCTAACTTTAAAAGAGACGTGGGAATTGGAGAGTTGGATATAAATGATCAATAGCACTAATGACTACCACCACCTTTAAATTGTATAAGGAGTTTGCCCTGGCCAGGTTGCCCAGTTAAGTTAGCGTTGTCCTGATATGGCAAGGTTGCAGGTTCAATGTCCAGTCAGGACATACAAGAAGAAACCAGTGAATGCAGAAATGAGTAGGACAACAGATCAGCATTTACTTCTCTCTCTCTCTCTCTCCCTTCCTCTCTCTCTCTAAAAAAATTAATACACATTTTTAAAAATAGGATAATGGTTTTTGTCTTGACTTCTATACTAATTACTACAAACATTTCTAGTGCCTGAGAAATAGTAGGGATTCAATACATGGTTTTTTTGTACATTTTTAATTAGTTTATTTATCTAGGTCTTTAGCAGAAGTTTGATGTGCCTCTATGGTATCCTGTACTCAGTGCTGTTTTCTTTATATGACAAACTTTGAGATAGAAATGTTCCCCATTTCTTGGATAAGCATTCTGAAGTTCAGAACTTTCAAGTTTAAGTGATTTTCTAGTCACAGAGCCCACCAGTATACTGCATGTGTCAGGATTAAAACCGGGATCATCTGCCTCCAAGAACAGTAATGTTCCTTATGTTATTCCTCAACTATAAGGTCAACGATGAATCACGAAATGTTTTAAATTCCTAATTATAGAAGAAGGAATTATTAGTCACCGCTGTGTAGTTTCTTGTATTTTAAGGCAAGAACATTTAAACATATCTAATGATCTAATGATTTTAGAATGACAATGTAGATTTGGTGTTATTCCAACTAAAGGAAAGGTCTTTTTAATACGTTTGAGCACATTTGATGAGGAAATTGTCTTTTTTTTTAAACAGTATAAGTCAGAAATTCTGAATGCCTTTTGTATTAGTTTTCTATTGCAGTCAAAACAAATTACTACACAGTGGCTTAAGAAAACACACAAAAATTATATATTAAAGTCTTGTAGATCAGTGGTCTAATATGAATCTCTCTAGATTTAGATCAGTTTGTCAGGATGTGTTCCTTTCCGGAGGTTCTGGGGAGAATTCATTTTCTGCTCATTCAGGTTATTGGCAGAATTCAGTTCCTTGAGTTTGCAGAACTGAAGTCCCTCTTTCTTTGCTCCCTGTAACTGAGGCACCCACCTATTTTCTGGACCACTACATTCCTTCGTTGGAGGCCTCAGCATGCCATCTTCAAATGCAGGAAAAGCAGGTGGCATCCTTTTCATGTCAGATCTCTTTGATCTACTGTTGCCTTTCTCGTCTATTAATACTTAAAGACTTCTGTCTTTAGATTGGGTCTATTCAGATAATCCAGGGTCACTTGACCATTTCATCTTCCTGAACCTTAATCGTATCTTTAAAATCCCCTTTTCCAGGTAAGGTAGCATATTCACAGGTTTCAGGGGTCTAAGGCATGGGCATCTCTGGAGACCAGTCTTCTGTCTACAACCTCTTATATTTGCTTTCTTTTCCCAACATGTTGTGCCAACTGTATTCTCTATAGGATACTAGATAAAGATCTTGGCCTTACTTTCTTTATTTGTGAAATTAGGGTAATTAAAATCATCGAATGTAAAGTTGCTTCCATTCTTAACCCTTTTATGAATCCTTATGATAGAGAGAGGCATGGGAAAGTGAATCTAATGATTAATGTGGATATAATTGTTACTTTCTATTCATGGATTTTGCTGGAGTGTAGATTTCATATAATCCTGACTAACTCCTTCCTTCTCACACTTGGTAATCGTCTTTGAAGGCCGTCAATCTCTACAAAAGTTGGCTTCTTCAGAAAGAAATTGACTTACCTTCTCAACACTGTAATAACTGGTCCCTTGAGATATTTTTATCTATTTACTTTACAGCTTTGATATTGCTTTCAGCAAATCTTTGTACATTTTTGCTTTTGCTTTATTGATTGGGATTAAAAGAAATTGTTTTCTCTTCAATTTAGTTTTTTAGTAAGTCCTATTCTATCTATACCAAAGTGTAATAAATGCTTTCAAAGTTTTAAAAAGTATTATGCCTCACGTATCATTAAGGAAAGATATTAATTAATGGTTTTTGTTTGTGCCACAGAATTAACTGCTGTAAATCTTAATTTTCTCATATATAAAGTAGAGAAAATGTTTATGCCTAACTCCTGGAGTTGAAAAATTAAAAAAAAAAAAAAGGTTCTGGGGAAGTATTTAATACCCAATATTCAACAAGTACTCAATAAATGTAAACAGCTAATATTATTTTATTAGTAGTAATAGGGTGGAAGTGAATAACTCATCATAGTTGGTTCAGGACTTTCAAATTTTAGCACTTAAAGTCCAACATCTTGAGAAATCCTTCAATCCCAGGAAAACCCAATGGTTGGTCATCCTAGGAGTAGTAGTTTGAAACAGAGGTAAATATAAATATGAGCTCTGCCTTCTACAAGCTATTTTACCTTAAAGATTACTTAATCTTTGAGTTGCAATTTCTTTTTTTCTATTTCCATAAGGGTTTTATTATTTTATTTTTTAAATTATATTTGATTGATTATGCTATTAGAGTTGTCCTGATTTTTCCCACTTTGCCCCCTCCACCCAATAACCCCCACTCCCTCAGGCAGTCCCCCTCACCATTGTTCATGTCCTTGGGTCTTGTGTATAAGTTCTTTGGCTACTCCATTTCCTATACTGTACTTTACATCCCCATAGCTGTTCTGTAACTACCTATTTGTACTTGTTAATCCCCTCACATCTTCACCCATTTCCTCACACCCCCTCCCATCTGGCAACCATCAAAACACTCTCCATATCCATGATTCTGTTTCTGTTCTTCTTGTTTGCTTAGCTTGATTTTTAGATTCAATTGTTGATAGTTATGTATTTATTGCCATGCCATTTTATTGTTCATAGTTTTGGTGTTCTACTTCCTACATAAGTCCCTTTACTATTTCATATAATAATGGTTTGGTGATGATGAACTCCTTGAGTTTTCTTTTGTTTGTTTTGTTTTGTTTTAAAGCTTTTTCTTTATCTGTCCTTCTATTCTAAATGATAGCTTTGCTGTGTGGAGCAATATTGGCTATAGATCACTGCTTTTCATGATTTTGAATGTTTCTTGCCAATCTCTTCTAGCTGCAAAGTTTCTTTTGAGAAATCAGCTGTTACCCTTATGGGAACTCTCCTCTTGGTAACTAACTGCTTTTCTCTTGCTGCTTTTAAGATTCTCTCTTTATCTTTAACCTTTGGCATTTTAATTATGATGTGTCTTGGAGTGGGCCTCTATGCATCCATCTTGTTTGGAACTCTGTGCTCCTTGGACTTGCGTGTCCATTTCCTTCACCAAATTAGGGCAGTTTTCTTTATTTTTCAAGTAGATATCCAATTTTTTTGCTCTTTCTTTTCTCTTTCTGGCACCCCTGTAATGGGAATGTTGGACCTCTTTGAGTTGTCCCAGAGGCTGCTTATACTTTCTTCATATTTTTGGATTCTTTCTTTTTTTTCTTGTTTTGATTGCTTGTTTTTTGCTACCTTATATCCCAAATCATTGATTTGATTATTGCCTTCATTCACTCTACTGTAGTTTCCCTGTATATTGTTCTTTATTTCAATTAGTGTATCCTTTGTTTCTGATTGGTTTGTTTCTCTGCTGTTGAGGTCCTCACTAAGTTCCTCAAGCATCCTTATAGCCAGATAAGCATCTGATAGATTGCTTATCTCGATTTCATTTAGCTCTTTTTCTGGAGTTCTGGTCTGACCTTTCATTGGACCAGGTTTCTTTGTCTCTTCATTTTGTCAGCCTCCTTGTGTTTGTTTCTATGTATTGGGTAGAGCTGCTTTGACTCTCTGTCTTGGTGGTGTGGTCTAATACAGTTAGGGTCCAATGGCCCAGCTTCCACTGTAACCCAAGCTGGGTACTCGAGGTGTACCCTTCATGTAGGCTGAGTACACCCTCCTCTTGGTTGCTGTTGGCAGGTCAATAGGAGGGATTTACCCAGGCCAGTCATCTGCAAGGACTGGCTGTGACCACTGACCACCAGTTCCCCCCTCTGTGGAGAATCAGTTGTTTAGGGGCAGGGCGGTGGTTCTCCGGTGTAGTCTGTAGCTGTCCACTTAATGTGCGGACTCGGGTTTCCCAGGTGGTGCAGGCCAAGGTCAGCCGCACCTGTGTTCTGCCTGGGGCCACCCTGCCTGAGCTATAAAGCAATCTGAGATGTCTTTTACTTGTGCTGGGCTTGGAGATTCCCAGGTGAAGCCAAGCTGTGGCTGCTGCTAGTGCTGGGCATGAGGCTCACTGAGGCCAGTTGTTGCTTGTTTGAGAGGATTTAGGAAATTGTGAGGCATGAGCCAATACCAGCCATCCATATGGAAAAGCAGCTTGGGTCGGCCTGTAAATTGGGTGGGACAGTCTCAGGGGATCTCCAGGGTGGGGCAAACATTGTTAGACAGGTTGATGGAATCTCAGATATGGCACCAACTTGCCAGCTCTGTGGGGGGAGAGTTCAGAAAAGGGACAGTGGCCTCTGCTTGCCTTGATGCCAGCCACTTCAGTTCCTCCCTTTATGCCACGGTTGCCTTTCAAGCTGCTACCCCAGTGTTGAAGCTCAGAGGGAGTGAGTCTGAATGGGTGAGTCTTTGTGAGGGTTCTTTAAGAGGGACTACTTGAAGCTCCAGCAGTTTCTTCCACTGACTCAATCCCTGCTGGCTTTTGCAGCCAGAAGTTATGGGGACATCTTCCTGTCACTAGAACCCTGGGCTGAGAGGCCTAGAGTGGGCCTGGGACTCCTCACTCATGAGATATCCCTCCCAAATATTTACCCACCAAATGTGGATGTGGGACCAGACCATTCCATGTCTGCACCTCTCCTACCAGTCAGGATGGATGTGGTTTCCCTAATTCTATAGTTGTTGGACTTCCATTCAACTCGATTTCTGATGCTTCTGAGTGATAGTTGTTCTATATTTTAGTTGTAATTTTGATGTGGTTGTGGGAGGTGGTGAACCCTGTCTGCCTGTGTCACCATCTTGACCAGCAGTGAGCTGCAATTTATTTATCCGAAATATATCTAAAATAATAGTACCTTTATTTTTCCTGCTTAAACCATATTTACTGGATTGATTCTGCTTAGCAATTTCAGCACAAAAGATTTTGCCTAATAAGAAGAGGTCCTTCACGATCTGTTTATAACCTGTCTTTCCTTCCTCTTATCAATAATGATAATAATAATATTGATGATGATGATGATAACTAATACTTATCTAGTGCTTTCTACATACCAAGAACAGCTCTGAAGACTTTATAAGAACTTAAACCATTAAGAGTCCCAGAACTACTCACTATTTTCTGTACACATGATTCTCATATATACTATTCAGACTATGGCCATGGTATTACCAGCAATTGTAAATTCTCTCTGTATGTCCTTTAAGATCTTGCCTGAAAGTCATCTCCTTTATGAAATCCTCCCAGAATCCACAGGACAGGAATTTCTCTCTTGCCCTTCATTGACCTGCAAACAGTTTACTCATGATGTTGCACTCTTGGCTTTGCTACTTTTTGTGTTATATCAAACTTAATGTATCTATTTCCTTTCCCCAAAAAATGCCTGTTTATATTTCTAGCACCAAGCATAGGACTGGGTTGATTGGTTTGTTTATGAAAGGAATGGAAGATCGATTGAGTTACTTTACAGTGAAAGTTGCCCTAAAGAATTTAAGTGATCAATATCTATTTTTCATAATATCTACTGAAAATTGTAAAAGATGGTTTACTGTGTAGAAATCCATGTGGAATTTTGAACTATGGAGTATGAAGATTAAATAATTTAAAACACAGGGTTTGCCCATGAAATAAGAGAATACAGTAAAAAAGGGGCCAGGTGCCTGTGTTGAAATCTGTTCTTAAAAATCAGAAGAAGCTGATGTTACAAATAAGACCACTAAATCCATCCTACAGAGGTTTATCTAAATGGTGGACTCTGTCCTGTGACTTATTCTGCTTACTGCTTGGAGAGCTGCTAACCCTGGCCTGTGGACGTAACTGTTTCTGCGGTAGTAAAAGATGCTGAAATATGCATAATTAAGACCTACTATTTAATTAGATAGGGGGCACTCTCATTTCAGATTGGAAAGCTTGCTTTTTCTCAAATTCTATTTTGAAAATTGAAATAAATAAAAACGATCACTCAGACTGGTAACCATAGGGACAACTTTATAACATTTTTGCTTAGATTATTAACAAAATTATAATATAATATAAATTTGTCTCTTTCCTATAGGGCTTTCAGGTAACTATATGTCATGGTTTTGCTGGCCAAATATTAAGATACATATTTAAAACGTTAAAACTTTAAAATGAATCAGAGTACAAATATGAAAAATCAATATGATAGTTTTCTTACAATTGACCTGGTTTACCACCTCTTCTGTTTTAATATTGAAGTATTTTTTTCAGACTTCTTTTTACATTTATTCATCATGGTTAATTTTCCATTGTATATTTTATGGTAGTTTTACCTCTTATAATACAATTGATACTTCAAGAAAGGGGTTAGCATTCATTTTTTTGCATAGTTCTTAATACGACTTTGCAGTTAACAATAGATCCATGTCTTGTGAGTTATCGTTGTTGTCAGTCAGCGGGTAAAATGGGTTTTCCAGATTCCTCAGAGATTTGAAATGGCCAGATTACATGGAACTCCTCGAGTGAATACTTGTTAATGCCAATTTGGGAAATTTGTGATAGCACATAACGTGTGGGAAAGTCCCAGACTGGGCTGAGATCTCTTTGGTAGGATCATATCTAGGTGGAAATGCAGCTCAAAAACTATCTTGAGACCCTCGTATTGTCCTCTGTGTTGTGGTTTTATGATACTTGATATACAGAACACGGGCTGGTGGACGATAAAAGCCTGAATGCCAGTTCGCTGTGACTCATCCGGAAACAAGAGTCTTGCTAGGCTTACTTGTCTCCTCCCAGGTTTATTTCCTGCCTTGTAAATTTATCAACATGGTTAAAGAAATAAATCAGGTGCCAAATAGCCTAAAGTGATGAACCTGTTAAGCCTTATACTTAAAATGTACACTGAAAACCTTTTGTCAAAACTACATCACTTTTCCCTCTGCTTCTGTGCTTCTCAGATGGAAGGATATCATGCTTTACTTGCTCTGCATTTGAATTTATTCCCAATTCTTCTCTTATAGTCTTTCTGGACACAATGTACGGTGGATCATTAGCATTATTATAATTTCAGTTTTAATCGGACTACATATCCACACGTAGCAAAGCGGGTTGAGTAAGTCTCTATTCATTCAGAATAAATTCTTACTCTCACATAAATGTTGCTCAGGATAGAGCTTTGAAATGGATCCTGATTCTTTAAATTCTTTCCTGTCTGTTTCAGGAAATAGTGAGATCCTGTTGATAGTGAAGTACAATGTGTCTAAAGTTCACTTCTAAACACTCCTTGCAATGAAAGTCATCTGCATTCTCTTTATAATTCAGAGCCCCGAGAGATCTGTCTAATCTTGGAGATCTGATCCAGTATCATTTAGGGGGGGAAAAATCCTTGATAATAATTCTTCCATTCAGATTAGTGAAAGCAGTAAAGCTTTACAGCTTCTGTTGGTCTTAAAGAGATATCACGAGACAGGGGAATAAGGACTTGGATTATGGTTCAGGAGATTTAGTTGTTTGTAAAAATAAAATGATTAGTACAGCTATTATTCAAGTTTTTAATCAACAAAAGCAAATGGCATCTGTTTATCATTTTTTCTGCAGAAGACAAAGACTCAGGTCCCCATGGTGCTGACTGCTGGTCCCAAGTGGCTACTGGATGTGACTTGGCAAGGCGTGGAAGACAGCAAAAACAACTGCATTGTGTACAGCAAAGGTAAATGCAAGATCTTTGCAACTATTGAAAGCTGAGCGTTGCTAAACAATATCGAAGGAGCTGGAATGGGGGTACAGAGTCGAATTTCATTCTCTCTTCTTTGTTTTTCTTATAAATCTTTTACCTGTATCTACAGCAAAGTGTACGATTTTTAAACCACAAAAAATGTTGTGCCATTCATTACTCAGCATCATTCACATTTTCCTAAACTCTGTACATATTTGAGTGGCTTGACAGGTTCCTTCCTTGCCGTTAGTTTTTAGCAATGGCCAGTTTGATGAAATCTCAGATTTCTCTGTTAGGCATTATCTATCAAAAAGTAAATTCCTTGTGAAATTTAGCAGTGTGCCAAGGTGTTTGCTCCAGGAAGCATTACATTTCAGCCAGTTTCTTGAAATCACTCAGGGTGGGAGGGTAGCTTAAAATGAAACCATTGCAAAGGCGGAATTCTTCCCCACGGTGATTTCTGAAGGGCAGGAGGCAAACGGGAAAGAGGAAGTGGTGGCTTGCAGAGCTTTGCCTTTGATTTGCTCAGTGTGACATCAACCTAGACTGCGTCATACAGCTACACCCTGGCTACAAAGGAGCCGCAGCAGCTCCATGATGGCCTATCATGGGACTGACTCTCCAAAACACAGCCCCTCCTCGTGTGTGGTGTGGTATGGGCACTCTTCTTCATATTCGAGTTATGGACTCGAGCGCTGTACTTCTCCAGTGAAATCCCTAATCTCTCTTCTCTGTAAATATTGCAAAACCTTGTGCTTCTCATGTTTAATTTCTTTTAGCTTTCATTTTTAACCAAATAGACCTACTGAGATCAAAGATTTATTTGCACATTGAACCTAGAAACCATAAAAGCATACAAGGGAACAAGCAAATAAGCACCCCTATCAATGTATTAACATATAAAACACTAATCATAACATCAAAGACTCTTAAAAACTTGCTAGAAACAATTACAACTTGTTCCTATAATTATTACAATTTGTACACTTATAAGAGGATTGCCTTTAAACTACCATAAGCCTTTGAAAGTTGAAACACCGGAAAGAGGGAATTTGCAAGCTAAAAAAAAAAAAAAAAAAAAAAAAAAAAAAATCTGCACACCAGGATCTGATTATATTCGTTTTCCTTCTATAATTGCTAGTCTCATACACACTCATTTTCTAACCCCAAATACCTCTAGTATGCTGGTGGAAGCTTTTAGCTGGAAGACAAAGTAGGTTTTCTCAGGATATGTCAATATGATCTATCAGAGTGGAAAGAAATAGTATAGTGAACCAGCCTCCCAATGTCCACATTCAGAATGCAAAAATACAAACGCTAACTTGGAATATAGGGTCAATTACTGAGAATAAATTTTTTGCTGTACAGTATCTTATCTTCATGTTGGCACTATTATTTGCACGAAGCAAGGGAATAGCTGTTCTATCATAATCCAAATCCAGTGCATTTGTAAATCAGGCATTCTTTTAGAAGAAATGACGTTACATTGTTATACAAAGAAATTGTAATTTGTTGTTCTTCGATGGAGTACTTGATGTATTTGTATTACTGGTTGGATATGCATTAAGCCTTCTGGCGATAAATTTTGAGTAATTTATAGAAGCTTATTAATTAATTAATTAATTAACTTATAAAACTATGTGCTAGCCTTGTACATGGATGATAATGGCCACCATTTATTACATGTCCCTGAATCCTCTCCATTGGTAATCCCATACCAGATTGTATGTACTTTTCTCATTGTTTTTTATTACCTTGTTTTATGATTATCATTTTATGCAGTTAGGAAAAGAGTAAGTAAAAAGTAAGTTATTTTATCCTTCTTTTCCAATCTACTCTGTATCTACTAGGGGCAAGGACTGGGTCATAATCACCTTTCTCTCTTTGGTCTGGCATGCTGCTTATACAAAAAAAAAAAGCACTAAAAAAATATTGATTGGTTGACTAGATAAACAAATGATAAATGTTTGCCAGAAACTCTAATAGACACTTCACACACTGTGAGGAGGAACCATGTGAATTCCTGCCATTTAATAGTTTTTAACCTACAAAAGGTATATAGATATTGTTCAACTTACAAGAACAATTGGTATTGCAGTTCAAAGAGCAGGGACTGCAGTAACTACTCTATATGCATTATTTCATTTAATCATCATTTAAAACCTCCAATGTGGTCATTAATATACTACTTCCTTTTAACAAAGTGGAATGAAGAATTAGTAGGTAACGTCATTTGCCGTGGTCACATAGCTAATATGTGCAGTGGTTAAAGTGGGGTTCATATGCACATTCATGTAACTCAGGGCCTGAGTTCCACGTTTTAGAATATGCTCTCTTCATTAAGCTTTTAAACAGCTCAATAAGATATGTAGGTTTTGTTTTGTTTTGTTTTCATTTTACCCAATTTACCATTGTGACTCAGAGAGGTAGGATGGCTGTTCTTGGTCACGGAGAGCTAACAAGGGAGCTGAATTTGAATCCATGTCTTGACAATTCCAAATCCTGTCCTTTTTGTACTGTGTGACTCTGCCTTTCTACCTGCACCTGTTAAATGATGAGTAAATCCTCTCAAACCACTCAGACCTTTGTGCCCAGAAATCACAAAGAATATATATTCATGTGGAACTCCCACAGTGTGTGTGTGTGTGTGTGTGTGTACTTTCTTTCCAATAGACAGCCAGTGGAATTAGTGTTCTGTGCAGCACACTTGGGAAAATTCTGCTGCAGACTCTACTGTGATCTAAATGGGCTTCAGAGGCCTAATGTTAACTTCTAGAATTCAGATTTACTTTGATGGGAGGGGATAGCTCACCCAGCATGTGCCTTCAAGTTCTGTGAATACTTTAATATTCTGGGATTGTATTAGGGATCATTCAAGTCATGGCAACTGTGACCCCAACAAGCGCTCCTACCAGGGCCTCATAGGCTCTGAAACCTTTGTCTTCACAGGTTGCAGGTATGAAAGCCTCCTCAAAGCAAATGACTTTTGTAGGTGGAAGGATTTAGCAATTTACAATTAACAAGTATTGACTTGACCTCTGATGTGTGAGACATTTTCATAACGTCTATGTAATTTTGGGGGTCTCTTTTGTTTTCAAGTGATAGAAATCCAAATGAAGCTGGATTGTGCAAAAAAATATTAAAGTGTGTTTGCTTGTTTGTTTATGAGTGTGTGTGTGTTGAGAGTAGGGGAATTCATCTGCTCATATAACTGAGAGTCTAGGGATATTCTAAACTTCAGGGACACCTTAATCTAGTTGTCCAAACCTTGTCCCCAGATTGTCTCTCTCTTCTGCTTCCCCTTTCTTTTATGGGCTTCATTCTCAGAAATATTCTCTGCAGGCAGTGGCAAGCTCCAGACTTATTCTACCAGCTTGCCAATTCCAGCAAAAAAGAAATTTTCTGGGTTTTTATTGGGGCACATCACATACCAACTGCTAAAGCAAGTATTTACATTACTTATGCATTCCATGCCTAAATCATTATTACATGACTTGGCTATCTGAGAGTATATTCATACTTATGTACAAATAGGATGTAAAATATTTATGGTAGTGTCTTTTAAAAATTGCCTTGACTGTGAAATTTTTATATTTTTTATGTCGTGTCAATAAGCCACTTGATGTGTAACTATTACCATTTAAGACACACATTTCTTGAAGTATTATTGTGGGGGCCAGTAATAAAATTAAATATAATTATAAATTTTTCATTTCCAGGGTGTTCATCAAATAATCATTATAAAACTGTATAATATCAGTGCTATCTGACAGGCTGCCATCATCTTGTTTTATCAAAGTAAAAAAAAAAAGTGTAGTATTTAGCATTAATATTATAACCTGATATATTTTTTTCCTGCCTCAACTACCCCCTGTCATTTCAGAAAGTAATTAGCTCATCCAGACATTGATGGACCAGACTTGTTGGGTCGTCTGTTTTTTGCCATTATTCTCAACAGACTGCAGATAATTCTAATTTCCTTATCTGCAATGAAAAAAGAGTAAAAAGCACTATGCTGAAGTTAAAGGGGGGCTGCTAGGGAGGTAGGATGAGCAAGGTCTGCTCACTTACTACTAAAATCCACTATTGAACATTGGAGATGTCTTCTTTTCTTTTTCTTTTTCAACTACATTTAAAATGTTTTGTATTAGTTTCAGTTGTATAGCATAGTGTCTTCCTTTCCATATAACGTTCTTTCCTTTACAGTGATTGCATAGTATGGTAGCCTTTTTAATATATAAAAAGAAAACAGCTTACTTTGAGTTTTATGTTTCTGAGTATTTTAAATTAAGCCTTTAGCATCTGGGTTTGTTCACTCAGTTCACTTCAAATGAGGAATAATTATTTCGTTTTTCATGGAGTTGTTATTTCAGAGTAGCAACAGCCTCTGTGTATCCAGATTAAGAGAACAGACATTGTCAACTGAAAGAGTGGAAAAATATCAGGCTAACCTTCCCTCTTACCTTAACCACAGAATTCTTTTTTTTTTTTTTAATTTTTATGTGAAAGCACAATATCATTGTAAAAAATTGTTGCTCAGATGTAACCTTCTCTAAATCTAGATTGTCTCAGCTATAAAAATGGAATAGCAATGGCTATCTCACAGAATTTTGGCAAAGAAGCACCCATACACTAACTGTGTATGTTACTATTAATATTATACTGCTGATTATCTTCTACTCAATCCGGTTAGCCCTGTAGTCATAAGTCAGTACAAATTTAGAGAAAAGGAAGATAGGCCTTCATGTGGGTATCAAGCAAGTATGCAAGAAAACATGCTCATGTCATATGAGATGTATAGTCAAGAATTTCATAGGTCCCGTTCAGTCACCGTGAACCCACAGTAACTGCAGAGAACTGTATTACAGAATCAGAAAACTGCAGCCTTTGCCCGAAGATATTATTGGATATTTTTTATTAGGGAACATGATATTTTTATTTTTAATGGAAGCCATATAAAATGCCAGTATAAAGATGGTAATGATGATATTAATAGTAGTAGTAACAGTTACCATTTACTCAGCACTCATTCTCTGCCGGCATTGTTGTAAACACTGTACAAACGTTTTCTTTTTCACCATTACAGACTCCTGATGTAAGCAGCATCACTCCCACTTTGCAGATGATTAAACCAGGGTTGGGATAACTTAAGTAAATAGCTCAAGGATATATAGCTCCTACATGATGAAATTGGGATTCAATCTTGAACATATTGTCCTAAATTCCCAAATATACAATTGGCAGAGTTTTGAAGATATAGTTGTGGGTTATTATTGCTCTTCCATGCAAAATTGCATACCTGTTTATGAGTAAAACTTTCCTTTTCTCATTCTGTGGTGTGGCTTTAAAGAGCAAGTGTTCAAGAACTAAAGCAGCAGTGACAGCTGCCAGTTTCTCTGTTGCTTTTAGGACCACAGCAATTTTAAAGTTGGATAGAAGACCAATCTCAAAATCTTTCTATGATCATCTTCAAAGTTCTGATTTTTCTTATTTGCACAGATGTAACCATGCAATTAATTCAGTTAAACCTCTATTGATTGTTTCATGTTCAAGGTCCTATACTAGGCATTGTTGAATTAATGACAGAAATTCTAATATGACCTATCTTGGATGAGCAACTTTCTATACACTGACTAAATTGATCAACTTTTCAAAACCAAGACCTATCATTATAAGGATTCTTGCAAAAATCTGGCCTATTTTCTACCTTAAAATAGAGAATCTGTTGCATGTTGCTAGAATTTTGAAACAATAGCCTGTCCGATGTGGCAGCCAATTTTTAAACTAACCTACAAGTTAATGTGTAACTTTACCTAAAGAGCATACAAAACTATAAGAGGGAAAAATAGTGCTTAAAATAAAGTATTTAAGTATTTGGTAAGTCATAGAAAATGTATACTATTGTCTCGTTTCACAGTACTCTTAAAAGAAGGTGGGTGCCTGAACCAAATATTTAACAGCAGGAATTATAAAATCATAAGGCGATTAAGTTAGCTAGTTGCAGAATTCCAATATTGCTTTTTAAATGACTTCAGGATATAGGAGGTGCTGAGGTTATTATCTGTTATCAGGAATACAGTGGAATTGTACAACTGGATAATAACCAAACAAACTGACACAATGTAAAATTACATTATCAGTGTGTTAAAACAAAATTGCACCCTAAAGGAGTCCACATGCCAGCTCCGAGCTGCAGTGTAATTATGCTTAACTCTGATAATTAAAATACAACAGAGATCAACAGAATCATTTTCATTAAGAAAATTATTAATGATGGTGGTATAACAGTAATTGATTGCAGAGCACCACAGGATAACGTGATGCCGAAAACCCAACATGTTTCATGAACATCGGAGGCTTTTTCCAGTTATGTTCTATACGAATGAAAAATGTTTTGAGGAGTGAGCAATTTATTATGCATCTTCTAGGCATCAGTGCTTGTAAAAATAGCTGCTTTAGAAAACCACCGTCTTGAGTCAAATTGTCGTTTCTGAGGGGTTCTTAAGGTCACGATGAGTGACCCCACAAGTGACTATGTTATTTACAATAGAGCTGTCTGTTGCAAATTGCGGGATGACAGCAACTTTAGCAAATATTGGGCCTTGTCATTTCACTTTTTAACTATGCATTTGCTGTTTTTACAGTTATGTTAGTGATTTAATGATGTTATTCCAGTATGGTTCTGGTCATACCAAATAGTTTATGTCCTTAGTTATTATTCATGTATGCTATATTATATGAAAAATACATTTGTTCTCATATCAACCTGGCTGTTTGATAAATAATCCTGCATTATAATATTATTAATTACCTTCGTGGATTAGATGAACTATCGTATGTTGAGGGAGAAAGTATCCGTAACTACTCTGGATTCATACATGAATGGAAGCTTCTGTCTCTTAGGGGTAAAAACCCAGTTAGGATGTTGGCAAATGATAAGACCTAAGAATGTGTCAGTTTTGTAAGTATAAGAATGAAAAATGAAGAGCGAGGCCTTTTGAGAGGTGACTCACTATCATTCAGGGATGTTAGCTTGTCATTCAAAGAGATGCTAATCTTGAAAGCTACCCCCCCCCAAAAGTATCTTTGTCAGCTAAAACGGGGGACAACTCTTTAGGGCAGACTTTTTTTAAGAGTAAGGTATTGTGAGTACTTCTTTAAAACAGTGTATTACATAGAGGAAATTATTATAATTCCAAGTGAAAAAGCAGAATATGAGGTTTTGAGCCTAGAATAATTATACGCATAGAGAAACATACTGGAAAGAAATACCTCAAAATTGTAAAATTATTTCTATAAAGGTGGTAAGATTTGGGAGCCTTTTTGTGTCCCTCTTTTATAATTTTCTTCACTTCAATTATTTTCCTTGTATAATTTTAGAAAAGTGTTTGCAAATGAAAATCACTTTGTCTTAACTACATTCTGCTCTTCTTTTAATACAACCGAAACTAAAAGAACCAAGAAATCTTTGCCTTGGCCACAAAGTTTCCCTCATCTGTAGAATTTAAATTATTTCCTAGTGATAGAGTTGCTTTTCTTTATTATCTCTCTGACTGTCCTAACACCTTATTTCATAAGATATTTTCCAAATAAAATAAATGTAATTGAGCCCATGCTCTGTGCATGATATGGCCCAGGTGTCACGAGGGTTACAACAGAATATGAAACATCATCCTGGCTTAAGGAATTTATTGAAAGCCCTTAATTGATGAAGGCTGCATTATACCAGATTCTGTCCTGCATGGTTAAGGCAAACTTGACAGAGGGTGTGGAATTTTGCTTGGCTATTAAAATTTGAATGTCAGCGTGAGAAATGGAAGGAAGGCACTTGAGGTTGAAATTGTGTACCTAAAGGCACACAGTGTTCCATGAGAATGTCAGTGCACACTTTATTTAGAGCAGGAAATTTGCAGTGAGACGAGTGAGAGATAAGCCCGCAACAGCTTCTGAGAGCCTGGTGGTGGACTCTGTTGAATGCTCATTGTGAAGACCCTCTTATAGAGGCAGTGGAGAGCTACTGAGAGTTCTGAGGCACACGTGATTCCATCGGGATTTTAGTCAAGGTG
Source organism: Furipterus horrens (assembly GCF_987537825.1). Lineage (NCBI taxonomy): Eukaryota > Metazoa > Chordata > Mammalia > Chiroptera > Furipteridae > Furipterus > Furipterus horrens. The sequence goes on along the minus strand of NW_028327177.1, from coordinate 23,123,816 downwards.
TGTCCAAGGTTAAGCTTAGGTCCATGCATTAATAAAAGCATGACTTGATCTTTCAGGGAAATAATGTTGGTAGACAACCCCCTCTAGAAGATAGTAGTAAATCTTCACCTTAATCTCATTATTACCTGACTCCCACAATTTTTTAATTCAAAGTGGGTCGAGCTGTTGGCAGAGACCATCAGCCTTCAGAACTTAAAATATTTACTAGGCAGCCCTTTACAGAAGCTTGCCAACCTCCAAATTAAACCTACAGAGCGATTACTTTGGCCACACAGGCCCTAGATGATCTGCCAGGGATATCTTTCTGGTTACATTTACAACGACTCTCTGATGACTCTGTTGCTATGACACAGGTTCCCTTACTTTTGCTGAAGAATACAATGTCTGTGCCTCAGGGCCTTTGCCCTGAGCTCTGTCCCCACATTGCTCCCTCTCTTACTTCATTCAGGATGTCGAGTACATGTTGCCTTCCCAGAGTGTCTGCCTAAGTACCCTGTCTCTCTCCATCTCTCTTCCTTTCCCTTTGCTCCTGTGTTTGAGTCAGCTTAGGCTGCGGTAACAAAATAGCGTAGACTGGGTGGCTTAAAAACAGGCATCTATTTCTCACAGTTCTGGAAGTTTGAAAGTCCAAGGTCAAGATACAGGCAATCTGGTGTCTGGTGACAGCCCTCTTCCTAGTTTGATATGTCCTCACATGGCAGAGGAAGAGAGGAGCATGAGCCCCCTCATATCTCTTCTTATAAAGGGCACTAATCTCATCATGAGGTTCCCCACCCTCATGCCCTGATTACCTCTCAAAGGCTTCACCTCCTAATGCCACCACACTGGGGGTTAGAGCTTCAACATAAAAATAGTAGGACTCCATATTTTCCTTTCTCACTTATCTTCATATTTGACATTTTAGTATTTAGTAAAAAATGTATTGTCATTTGCCCACTCCTAGAATGAGAGTTCTTCAGTGATAGGTATTTTATATGTTTTTAAGCAGTTCATTGTAATACATGGCACAGAGTATGCACTCGTTAATAATTTATGAACGACTGAATAGATAAATGAATGAACAGCTGCTTAATCTTTAATATGGAAAACAATATAAGATATACATTTAATAATACTCCCACAATTACCTCCTTGACTTTTGATCAATTTTCTGAGATGTCCTCAAACTTTACTTCTTAACTTCACTATTGAATTTTAACTACCATTTATAATTTACAAGAAGTCTTATTCTCTAACAGTTTCTGTTTTTTTCAATGCTTTGCTCTTTTTATATGGATATTCTTTAATCTCTTCAGATAGGAAATGGAAGGATGCTTAGAAAGTTGTGTGTCCTCTGCATTGTTTCTCACTTTTTCTAACCTGTTTTGGTCCCTGTGTTTAGTGTTGAAGCTTCCCTCAAATAGCTAGAGATCCAGGAATGGCTACCTTTTTTAGGAGTTGAGGCACTAAAGTCCAAGTGCTAGAACAGCACGGACAGGAGAATGGTGGGTTTTGCACAGGGTAATAGGATGGCAATCTAACCGTAGTAATGAGGTCCCCATATGAACAGTATATGTAATTTTTTAGCCTTAGCATGATTAGCTTCTCCAGAGAATGCCAACCTCACCTCTGAGATTGATGAATCTTGCAGTGAGCAGTTTGAGGACTTGGTGGGTGAAAGAGATCCAGTAGTGCATTGGATAATTCCTGTCTCATTTTTGTTACTGTGGATGTTCCCTTATTCTAACGCAGGTGACACTTTAGCATCCCCTTTCCTAAGCCTGTGTCTCTGGATCTAAATCCACTGTTCCAGTTCTCCAAAGATTAAGCCTCCATCTCCTAATGGAGTGGGAAGGGAGTGTCCCTTAGCTCTGTAGGGAGTAGCTGACCATGTGTGGCTAACAGCTTCTTACTCAAAATGCCAGTCCTGTGAATTTTAGCCCCACTGTTCGGCCCACCTTTCAGGGCACCAGGTGTCTTTATTTCCTGATCTTTTCTGGATTCTGCATAACAAATCTGCTTGCTTCTTGTTGACCTACTGCTCTTCAAGTACTTGAATTTCTGCATTTTGTGCTCTGCTATGTCATCTGCATCTTTTTTCTAGCTTCTGGGATTTTGTTGACTTCTATTGCCTATTCTGCTCTGTCTCTTTGCCCTCATCATTGTTTTCTTCTTTACTGTCATGTCAGTGAAAGGGAGTAGCAGTACACACATGCCATCAATTCACCATACTTAACAGGAGCCCTCTCTGCTTTCTTTCTTAGGCAAGCTTCTGCAAAGTTTTATGCACTCATTCCTCTGACTTCCTAAATTCCAGCATCTTCTCATTCTGTCAGTTTCTAACTTTCTGACTCCATTTGGGTGACTCTCTCACAGGTCCCCTGTGGTTCACTGTTGCCAATTTTTCATTCCACGGGGCTTGATCTGATTGTCCCTTTTTATGCCCAGTGACAGGTTTCTCCATCATGGTTTATGTTGTCATTCTCTTGCCTTCTTTCTTCTCATTTATATTTCCCCTACATTATCTCATCTATATTTTTAACCACACTACTCTTCATAGTCTCATTTCTTATTTATCCTCCACAGATACCCTATGCTCCAACTTTACTCATTTATTTTAAATACTTCAAATACCCATTTTTTGTTTATATCTATCTTTGTACATGTTTCCTTTTCTTAGTAAACTTTCAAGCACTTTGATCATTGCTAAGAGGTGCCATTCAAGATGTCGTGTGTATCAGAGCCTCTGAACAGCCTTCCCTGCTCTGTCCCCGTAAGGGAAGAGCTCCACTCCAGCTCGTGCATTGTACCAAGTTGGATGTGAACATCTCAAATGCCATGATTCCATTTCTCAGCTCTGTCACCCACAGACAGTACATAGTATACATGCACTGAATTTTGAGTTATTATTTAATGGCTTTTATGATGCATCATTCCAGGTATACTTTACTGTGACTTCATGTAGTTTTAGAAATTACTAGGCTAGAACTCATTTGAAAATTCAGTAACCAAAATGCTATTCTCCCCACTTCTAGAAAATTATATCATGCCTTAACAAGCTTTTAAAATGCTAGGGAATCTGTACAAGAGGATTTTTTTAGAGAACATTCCAAAGAATTACACACATACACACACACATCATTGTAATTATATATATATATATATATATATATATATACACACACACACACACATATATACACACACACATATATATATACATATATATCATTGTATTACATGAGTTAGCGTGCAGAAGTATAAAAAAAATTGGAAAAATTGAAATCTACATACATGCAAAATATACTGTCAAAACATAGGGTTTCACCTGACATCTTTGCACACCAGCCATGCCAAGACATTGGCTCACTATTACTGGGCAGTTCTTTCTGGATCCACGTTTTTTTTTCTCCTGTCAAACATTAACTGTGCCTGTCGTTCTAAGCTCTTCACTGGGGGAAAGTCAGCCAAATCTCGAGACTTTGCTCTGAGACCTGAAATTGGAGGCTTTTCAGTTTATTCTTGGTGTATAAGTCAACTCCATTTTTGAAGGCTATTTTTAAACTTAAAAGGTCACCTTATATGCCATGACATACAGTGGTCCTTCAGAGAAGATCTATTCTCATTAGGCTGTCTGAGGGCTATGAAGACTGTCAGACAACAGTGGGGTCAACCAAGATAGTATATCGTGGTATTGCAAGAATATCCCAGCCAAAGAAATGGATCCGAAATACATACATTTAAGTAAAAACAGATAAGATCTTTCTATCTATCTATTCATGTAGTTCTGTCTACTGTCCATTGAAATTCAATGGGAATACATTACTTTAAGCCAGTTTTGCCGTCAGAAATCTAGTATTTATCATCACTGTCTAGTCTCTGTTGTCAGTAAAGATTTCCAAGAATGACTGCTCTTTAGTTCAACACCCTTTGCTTTGTGTAATCTTACAAATAATAGAGGTCTCAGAGGCTTCTGATAAAAACAATATTTTCCAAATACTTATCAAATCCTTCTAATGAGGAATTTTTGGTTTCATAATGAATTTGATCCAATGATATTTCTACATTTCTCCCCACGCCAAAAAAACAAGATTCATCAGTCAACTTGTAAATAATAATTTGGAGTTTCTCAATGTCAGAACTAGTTTTGTAATGCAAATAAAACCTAAGTGTCTCATGTGTTATTTCTGCTATCTTCCTGGGTAGGTGTCTAAATTTAATTGTGTTTTGCAGTCAAATATTCTCACCTGTCAAGTCCAGAGGGCTTGATCTTAAGTCTAGAGAAGCCAGAAAAACAAGAAAACAAACAAACAAACAAACAAAGGCTTATGAAAAGGATTTAGGCCAAACAGTATATATAAATATTTTTACTTAATCTTTTTTTTTAAGATTTTATTTATTTATTTTTCGAGAGAGGGGAAGGGAGGGAGAAAGAGACGTAGAGAAACGTAAATGTATGGTTGCCTCTCATGCATCCCCAACTGGGGACCTGGCCTGCAACCCAGGCATGTGCCCTGACTGGGAATCGAACCAGCAACCCTTTAGTTCAAAGGCTGGTGCTCAAGCCACCAAGCCACACTAGCCAAGGTTACTTAATCTTTATTGTATTATTTTTTATTGTCATTTAGTCCCCTTTTACCCACCTCCCTCCAGCAATGATCAAGCTATTGTCCGTGTCCATGAGTCTTTTATTTTAGATTTGCATTTCAGCTGGAGCTACAGATAAGGAAGAGAGCTTTCTATCAGTGAGGTGACGTCAAGAGACAATGTGTATGAGAAACGGACAGGTTACTTTTTATCTTATCTTTGGCTTTAAAGACATCATTTTAGTTAACTGTCGCAAAGGAAATTAAGATAATCATCTTTATACACATGTAACAATGAAAAGTGATTATTAAAAAGATGGTTGTGACATGAAATTTGGGGATTGCAAGCTCTTCAACTCACTGAAATATTAGTTGAATACTCATAATTTGCCAGGTAGGGAATTTGTTAACTTGTGATATGTTCAAGTTATGTCTTACCTTGGTGTGATACTAGGGTATAATTTTGTCCATATCTAAACAACTCCTTTTATTAAAAATATTGGCTGGTATTTTGCTACTCAATACATGCTTTGCCAGTGAACAATATGGCAGCAGTTTGTTAGAAATACAAAAACACCAGGCCCCACTTAGTCCTCCTGAATCCAAATCTGCATTTTAATAAGATCCCAGGGATCTGTGTGCATGCAGAAGTTTGGGGAGCCAAGCCCTAGTGATGACTGACCTGACTTGAACAGAAGAATACACTGAGGGCTAGAAACAGTTAACCTTGGAACATAGCAGGGTACTAACTAACTCACTGAGATTCGCAAACTTATTTGCAAATAACAAACACAGTTGTACAGCATGAGAATATCATAAAGGAAAAATAAGAATGTTGAAAAGTTCTTCCTGTTTGGTCTTTAAATATACAACAGCTTGAGTGCTATCTTTTTTGGCACTCCCCCTCATTCCCACAAAAGGGATTATAGAGAAGAAAATGCTGCTGCTGTAGTCTCTCTGTCTTTAATGGGAGCATTTATTGCTGTTTTTTCTTCTAACACCTCCTAATTTATATTAAGCCTTAAATTGTAATGCTGTTTCTTTTCATGGTGAAAATGCCCCCATGTGTAGGCCATTAAATCAATTCATTGTTATTCCTAAAATGCTAAATAAGTACTTAGGGGAAACACTGGCCCCCTGACCCCTGGGACCCTCTGAAGGCTTGCCTCTGTCATCCTTCCTGCACAGCAAAAGGGGAAAAAAAGAGAAGGAAGGAAAAAAAAAAAAACAAATTTGCTGAGCCACACATTTCAAGTTGTCGACAACCCCATCCAGGAGAAAACAGAGGAAAATATATATGCTCTCTGTCCTGTCAAAAGGCGTTCGCCTTATCTTGAGAGACTGTCAGGGCAGGAACATCAGTGAATGGACAGGAGTCTATTAAATTAATAAGCTGCTGGATGGTGTCTGGAGAGTTATGATGCTCCATAAATCCAGTTTGATCATGGTGGACAAGGTTTAAATCTGCAGCCTTCTAATACACATCCAGTTCTTGGATTGGATTTGGAGTTTTGTGCCGGAGACACAGAGATAGTCCTGCACCATGTGAATTAAGATTTATCTTTTTTTTTCCTATACTTTTTTTCCCTTACTCTACTTACAAAAATGAAAGCACCTTAGGGATCCTAGCAAATGTTACGGCTGAAAATGTAAAGAACTGTTGTCAAGGTGAAGCTGTGACCTAGAAGCCTAAAATCAAACCTTGGTCCATCTATTCAAGCAGCCCCATCAGAAGTGAGTGTAAAAGGTCCGTGTGCCGGGAAAGAGGCCTGAACTTATCTGTAACCTATTTTATAGTGATGCCTGTCAAATTCTACTCGTCTGTATTTATGACAGAAAGAAAACGAATGGTGTCAGATCTGCCCAATAGTAATAAAAAAATCAGGAAATATTTTCCTCACCCCATTAAATAAAGTCCTCTGATACAGCTTTTATTGTGATATAGGTTTATGTGAGTTTCCAGCTTCCAACCATTTTAAGCCAAAGACCTGTATTTTATTATCCAAACAAATTCCCAAATCAACTATAAACTTTAGGTTGAGAACAACTTATTTACATGGGACTGATAAATAAAATCCCTGGAATAAAAACAATGGAATTTCTTTAAAGTGATAAAATTCTACAAGTTGAGAATTTTATATTATACTAGTTCTATTATTCAAACCATGAGAAAATTGTTACTTACTTGTTTATTTCATCAACTTACAATTATTGTTATAAAGTGAAATTTTATTTTCTTACCACGGAACACATATGTTAGAAAAATCTAGAATGACAGGCGATGCTTTGTTATAACTAATGTTACATGCCATTGCAACATATTTAAGTCACCATTGGAATCCTTATTGTAGAATCACCCAATTAACTCAATTGTCTAACGAGGTGTTAAATCATTATAGAGAGTGTAGAGAAGGAGCAGGGAGTCTGCCTACATTCGGTGCTACTGTATATAAAGTCCTGTCCTGGTCATAGAATCATTAAACACCTACAAATTTCCTGTGAAAGCAATGCCATTATCCTCAGTTTTATAATAGAAACATGAAGGGTTTTAGAGTTTAATGAACTTATCAAATCACAGAGCTAACAAATGACACATTTCTAATTAAACCAATCTCTGCTTTTCAGTCACTCATTCATTTACTCACCACCTTTTTATTGAAGGCCTACTATGTGCCAGGAAATTTTCTGGGGATGCGAGTTAACAAAACAGACAATTACCCCTGCATTGGTAAGCTAACATTTTTTTCTTAGGGGCCAAAAATAATCAGTAAACTGATTCAAAGGTCAAGTTGTTCACACACACACCCTGCCTCCTTCACATAGAACCAACCAAGTAAAGTTGGTTGAACCCCTTTGGGTTCCTAAAAGTATATGCTCTTGGATTTATTGACTTTTTCAGTGAAAAACTTTGGAGCTTTTTCCCCATAACTAACTACTGCATTTCTGAGCACTAATGTCTTGTAACCCCAATATACTGCCTATTAGTAGTCAGAGATTAAATAGATACTTGGATAATTACCTCATCCAGTTCCATTGTAAATAAATCTCCTCTGTGTCACTCTCTTCTCCCACCACAACAGTATATTGTGTCCCTAGCCAGGAAATGCCTAAGAAAACAGATGAGTCCCACACTGTGCCCTGCAGGTCAGAATATTCTGGCTTTGTGGGACAGATAGGAAGGGTAGGTCTGCAAGTCCACAACTCTTAATGGGAACTCCCTGCTTCTGGTTTTTCAAGTTCAATCCTAGAGGCTGTGTCAACAGAAGAATCTCAGCTGCTCTCAAAAGCATGAAGGAGACCATTATTATGTTTGCTTATAGGACTTGAGAAAAGAATATCGAAAAGTTTTTGAAGATTTTTATCTAGGGAACATTTCAGAAGCAGCATCTCCCTGAAAGCATGTACTTGTATTTTGATTCCAGCTCTGAGCCCTAGAAACACAGAGAGCTGGGGATCAATGACTGACAATGGGAAGCAATCAAGAAATATCTGTTGAATATATAAATGAAAGTCTGACTTGTCTCTTCTCCCTTTCCTTTATTTCCAACTTCCTTAAGTCTAAAGTAAAGAAAATAGATTGGTTTGGGAAGCAATAATAATAGATGAGAATTTATATTAAAGGGTGAAGTAAACTGATAGCTTTCTTGTTAGTAATGCCTTTCTTATGAGATTTTGTATTATTCAGTAGCAGCTTTGTTTTACATCCTATGAGGTGTCAATCATACCAAACACACAGAGCTAAGTACCTGATTTTCACACCTGGCCTTCTGTACAGAGATAAAATATTTGAAGTTAAAAGGCCAAAAAAGAGAAGCTGAAAAATTTTGAGCACTTACTTTATAGCAAACCTTATAATGTGTTATGCAGCTACTATGCAAGGGTTGCTATAGTTATTACATGTTCATATAGCTAGTGAGGGACAGAGTCAGAATTTGGACCTAATTTTGTTCACAACGCAGCATTGCCTACAAATAAAATGGTGTTTATTTCTGCTCATGCATTTATCTTTTAAACATGTTAAAATGTGAAGTGCCTTCAAAATTAATGGAACAATTCAGCCCACACTGGCTTGACTTTAAACAGAAAAGAATTTATTTTGAAAAAGACTGAAAGGTAGGACATAAATTACTGTATCAATAAGAATATAAATAGAACATTTTCAGGAGAAAAATTCCAATGCAATTAACTCTAGTTTCCTTAATCTGTTTTTTTAAGTTAGTTTTGACATACAAAGAATTGGCCAACGACAAAATGTACAAATATGGACAATAAAGACATAGAATATATCTTTCACCCCAGAAGATATCCCATATTCCAAACCACTGTTGATTTCTAGTAACATATATTTGGTCTATTCTTAAACTTCATATGAATTAAATAATATATATACAATCATATACTTTATGACTTATTTTGCTCAACAGAATGTTTTAGAGACTCGTCCATGTCATTTTGTGTATCAGTAGGTTTTTATTTTTTTAATTGCTGACTAATATTCCATGTATTAGGATACCACCATTTATTTATCTGTTCTCCTATTAAGGGTATTGGAATTGTTTTCTTCACATCTGCAGCAATGGATTTCTCAAACGAGATAAACTGTTCTAATTGAGAGCATCTGGAAGCCTCTGGGAGCTATAGGCTAAATCAGGGAACATTTTGACTGAAAGAAGTCTGTCAAAAAAAAAACAAAAAAAAAACATGCATCAAATTCCTTTGCTTTTGCATTTCAGCAAACTTCAAATCTTATTGACCCCAATCAGTTTTTAGGAATCAAAGCAAATTGCATGCCTAGATTTTCCTGCATGTCCCGTTCTATCAGTGATCTTCTTAACTGCCCAACCAAAGTGACTCAAAGCTGAATGAATTTTAAAGATTTGCCAATGGTTCTCAGTGTGTGAGTGTACATGGACTTCTTCACTTTGGGGATCTTTATTTCTTTTTGTCTTATTAATTGCCTTCCAGAAAGCAACAGAGCTATCTTAAAGCACTTTGAAATCTCTGGATGAAAACAGCTAAAGCCACGGAAAGTATCAGATTATTATATCAGTTAATAGGCAATTGAAGCTATGAAAGGAATAACCAGAAAGACAAAAGAATGGCAAAGAGGTAAAACAATTATTTAAAGGAGAAATAATGGGTAATAGTAGCCAGGATTCTAAGAACAGGGATAAAATGTACATCAGAAGGAGATGTCGGCAGCCGTCCGTCTCGAGAGACGATGGTGTAGCTTCTTAAGAGTATCTGCACCGCCGAGAATGGCTGTGCAGTCCGACTCGGGAGTGACACGGTATCTGTCTCCTCCCGCGTTGAATCGACATCTTGCGATGACGCTGGAGTGTCCTCTCCAGTGAAGCTGAAGCTACAGAGCCTGGGCAGGGTGATATGGAGGGTCTGCTGTTGCCCATGCAGCAGACCCCCCCTCTCTCTTCGCAGCTGAAGGGTCCAAGGGAAAGACGGAGTCAATACAGCTTGGCTTCAGGTGCGCCGCAGGAGTTGCCGGTGCTGACTACAACGTCAAACCGCCTTGCCGGCTCCGGATTTTCTGTCGGGGTTTACTCCCTTAGCCTTTCCCCTGAAGAGGTATGCCGCAAGGCAGCGGAGGTTTTTTGGAGTCAGAGTTTTCCTTCTCTGATGTGCCCTGACTGGAAGATCGAACCAGCGACACTTAGCTCGCAGGCCGACGCTCAATCCACTGAGCCAAACCAGCCAGAAGGAGATGGATCTTAAAGGAACGTGGTACATACATTTTGACTTAATTAGAGGATTATGAAAATGGGCCCTTCCCAACAATGTCAGGTATTTCAGTATTCGTTTATATGAATTAGTTAAAGCATTAAGAAGAATCATAGGATATGCCTTGATCTGTATTTTATTGAAGAATATTTACCATTGTTGGAGAAATACATTTTTGAGAAATTTCTCAGAACCTAAATTGCTCAGATGGTTTTTAAAAAAGGAAAATAGGAAATAAAATCCCGAGGAACAAGAAATCATACAGTTAACAGCAATTGGCGGCTATGCCCTAACCTTCAACTCTGAAAGTATGATGAACTAATGTGGTTGATCTGTTAGTTGAAACAAATGTTCCAAAATGTTGGAACGGAAGCATATGAGACATGAGGGAGTGAATTGGTTCTCTGGCCAGCCAGAAAGTCCTCTGATATTAGAGGATGAGCAATTCACTTAAAAATACAAGAATAAGTGATTTTGCTATAAAGTGAAAGGGTTGGCATAAAACAAACATAATTACTACTAGCTATGTATAACAAAGACATTTTTCTTAAAAGGGCTACATAGATGTTTATATGGAGTTAAATTAAAGAAACTAATTAAATGATAGTATAATTCATATACAAAATTCAGATTTAAACCTTTGCAGAAATATATTTCTATAAATTTATATTTTTCATTTGGATAAACTATTTAAGTATTTCAGTGATAAGGATGATAATTTCTTCAATAGTTTATATGAATTTAAAATTAAAGTATAAAGTAAGAATTTGTCAAACCACACTTCTAAAAAAACAAAGATTAAGGACAGATAAAAGCTTTTACACATTAAGATTTCTTCCCTAAAGGTCTTCATGAGATAAGAGTTAAATGACAGCATGTATTAAGAAACATAACTGCCTTTGAATGGAAAAAATGTCTTTTGTTTTATCCTGATACTAACAAAGAGGTTGGGAAAAAAAGATAAACTCTTTCCTGAACTCTAGGTTACTCTTGATATAAACTTGTCTTATGAATAATCAGCTAATCTTTAAATACTTCCTTGAATTAACAAAATTGGAAAGTGTTAAATATATTTGTAAATTAAGCTTTAATGTCATCTGGGCATCACAGAGCCATGGCTCTACACTTTAGGGTGATTCTTGTTGTTTTCGTTTGTTTGATCCCTAATAATGTATAGCTTTACCTCTAATACGGTTTTCATAAGGGATTACCTTTCTGGAACCCCAGCCAAAGTCCACTTCAGCTGCATTTACATTTAAGTATCAGAGTTTATGACCTTGTAATGGAGATCCAGAATAGTCCACACTTTCTCTTTCTGTACTAAAAACACGGCCAGGAATAGTATATGATAGTGTTGGAGAATAATGAACCCCCACAAATGAATTAAAGCAAGATGCTAAGGGAAAATTAAGTATTGTTCATGTGTTGGAAAATGACTTTGACAATAACGAGAGTAGGTCTAAGCATACATTACACATACATACACATATACATGTGCCTGTATGAATATACACACGTGCAGACAAATATGTTCTTTATTTAATAAAAGTAGCTAAATATGTTTATTGTGAAATAAAACTTCTGGTATTACCATGCCCCCTAGCTCCCACATTAAAGTACTGTTTTAGCTTTGAATAATCAGTTGGTTATTTTGTGTGTCCTTAAAGCATTAGGATCACTTAATGAACTCTCACTAATACTACATAGCATTTGAGATCAAGTATAGGACCATAGACTGCATCATACTCTAGACATAAAATAAATGATCATCAGTAAAGAACAAAAAACCAGTGCCTTCAATATACCCTCGTGATCTCATGCAGCCAGTTCCCCTTCTTTCCCAACACCAGCACATGGGCTAGGGACTAAACAAAAGCTTGTGTGTGTGCTGGCGGTGGACATGCTCTGAGTTGCCAACATCTGAAAGCAGAGAAATGCCTCAAATATCAAAACAGTGTAGTTAGTCATATAGTAATATCTATAATTCTGATGAAAAGTTTAATTCTAAATTTTATAAACCTGTGTGAGTTGTTTAATAAACAAGCTCTGAAACCCAATTGTGTGAATGAATTAAGGGGGGGGGGGGTTGCCTCTTGACAACCCAGATTATAAATAAAAACTGTGGAAGAGGATAAGAAACAAAAACAGAAGGGCATAGTCTACACTAAAAACAGTTTTGAAGTTGTGCATCGATGGGGAATCATTTTTAGTTTTGTTCCATGAAGAGACAAATTCTGAAGGGACTAATGTAGTCTTGGGCTTTTTAAATTTCTGATTGTATGTCTGCATTAATCCCTTGCCCGAAGGACTCACGTCTTTCTCATATGTATTCTGGGGAATATAACATTCTTGGTAGAGGAGGAAATCTATAAAATCCACCTGACTGAAATAAGGGAATTATATTTTCCATTGTGAGACTGCAGACCTCAGGAATACATTTTGAGTGGTCTGTTGGCAATGTAGTTCCAATAGAGGCTCCAGGGAAGTGCCAAGACCAGCTCTACTTTTCCGCCTTTTCTCTTTTAATCCCTGTGGGACTCTGTGATTTTTTTTTTTTTCATGGCTGGACTAAAGTTGTACAGGAGACTTGCACCATAAAGACTGAAATGTTAAAGAAAGCTGCAAGGAACAGCTTTGAGGCAAGGTTTCCAGCTTTGTCATCACGCTTGAAGAATTTTCTGTGTAATGTACTGTAATGCAGTATTCAATGGGGACCCGTTTAATTGAGTTTTACACAACCCAGTTGGGAGTAGTGCTGCAAGGTAGGTGATGTCTAGGTTTTTAATCTTCCACTCCGGAGAGGCTTGTTGACGGAAAGGTTCTTTCTCTTTGCAAGAAAAAAAAAAAGAAGCATGAGAAATGATACATCCGTGGATAAAACCAATTGGCAACCCCCAAAGGAATGAGAGCGATAAGGCGAATCCAGCACTTGTAAGAAATAAAAGGATCCAACTGTTCATTTAAATGAGAAACAACATCAGGAAGGAGGAGGCAGGGAGGCTGTGGGCACAGGAATGGGGAGAACCCAGACTGACAGGGACAACCAGTGAGGCAGGAGGGAGGAATTTCAGCCAACACCCAGGGGCTTGTTAGAGGGATTATCAAGGAGTTAATAATCACTAGGGTGTATTTTGAAGAGAAAGAAAAGGGAGAAGAGGGCATTCCTATGTTAGGAACAATGAATAACCTGGCAGAAGTGAGTGGAGGAGGGAGCTATTGTCACAGAAAACAGTACTTAAAATAAATCACCAGTTTTTGTAAAGTCCTAACCTAACCTCGGCATCAACCTGGGTAAAAATAGCACCAGACCCAGTCAGGAAGACAAAATAATACCTTATATATCAGCTCCAAGGTATTAAACTTCCTTAGCTCAGGCAGTCCGTTTTTCTCCTTCTTTAGCAGCCTAAGCTGGGAGAGGCATGAAGCAGCTGCAGGCTCTAGATTCCATTTCTATTTTGTCTCGTGACTCTGAGTCTAACATGTAGCTCTATAGTTGGTCCAAGCAGAACCCTTTAAAAAATATATTCTTAATTCTCACCCAAGGATATGTTCATTGATTTGAGAGAGAGAGAGAGAGAGAGAAAAAAAAAACACATTGCTGAGTTGCCTCTCATATGCGTCCTGACTGGGAATCAAACCCACGACCTTATGATGCTCCGATCAACTGAGCCATGTGGCCAGGGTTCAAAAAAAATTTTTTTTTAATATTATTATCAACTTTCTGGTCCCCAGCAGAAGAGGACTATCTAGATAAAGAATTACTGAGTGTAATAATATATTTACAGCACCCACTTAAAAAGGAATGCTAGGAACTCTCAATTCTTCTACTGCTGAATCTTCCAGGGTTGCCCCTTTGAATGCTCTCCCTAATGATGATGGCTGGTTTTTTGTATGCCTGGAAGCCCATCCTGTTAGAAAAGAGTGTTCATGATAACACAGATTCCCTTGAATTCCTGCACTCCACCTGCAGTGAGAGACAACACTTTAAGAATGTTCTTTGCTATCTTTCGTCAGAGGCATGCAGATAACTAATGCATTGTTGCCTGTCAGGATCGTTGCTAATTTAGGGCTGCTGACACAGTGCCTGGTAATCTATTCTTCAGTATATTATGGCCATGGGAGGCACTGCATTTTCACCTGTTAAAATAAATTAGTTTTATTTAACAACTATCTCCAGAACTAGGCACCGGGATCAGTAGCATGGAGAACCATTTAGACACTGTTCCTGTGCTCAGGGGATCTACAATTTAGTGGAAGATAATATAACAACTAAATGATAATACAATACTGATGAATATAATATGGTAAATGAACAGTAGACTTGTGATTGGGATGTTGATAGTAAACATATGAAAATACTTTTTGTTTCATTCATAGAATTGACCTAGTAGACCACTTGGATTACCTTATATAAATCACTTTGCTTGGTGCACATATTCATTCAATAGTTGTTATGCACCTACAATAATTTTTATTGCAACCTTAGAAAGTGGTTATTATGATGATGATATTACCTAACATTTATAAATCATTTTTCACTTTACAAAGCATTTTTGCTTTATTTACCTCATCAAATGAAGTCTGAAGACATGGTTCTAGAAACTACCTCATCCTAAATCTGATGACAGTTCTCAGTGACTTGAGTCTGCAGAGCACAAAACAAAGCACTAGAAATTATTAGGATACTGTAGGGCAAAATATCCACTTAATGAATAAAATTATGTAGATAAGTTTGTTTATTAGATTGGTAACAACAATAATGATTGCATTTTGTGTTTACTTGAAAACAACACTATTATAGTTTTTTTTATTTGACACCTGTCCCTGAGATCTTCCCTGGTTTTGATTAAATCATAATTTTGTAAATAAAATGACAAAATACTTGCAGTCTCTGTCCAGGGATAGCTTCAAGATTCATTTATTTTTGTGAAGAATCAACACCAACCCTTAAATGAGAGAATCCCTGAAAGAAAGGTCTGCAGAACACTCATTTTAGGGTTTGTCTTGCTTCTCAGATTGTGTTTATGTGTGTGGACTGCCAGGAACCCAAACAGCCCAAGTTCAAACTCTGTCGTGGGTACTAACTAGGTGTGATGCCTAAAGCAAACTACTTACGTTCTCTGACTTGATATTCTCAACATAAAATAGGGGAAAGAAAACCCACCTTATAAGCTCATTTTGAGGATTAACTGACTAAATGTATATAAAATGTTCATAACTGTGCTTAGCACATGGTATATGCTACATAATTGTAGACAAATGCTATCTTGAACAAGTTTCTGCTTTTATATCAGAATGTAAGAGGAATCTAAGCCATAGATAAGGAATCATAATAATTCAATGTTAAAATATTTAGTGAATTGTATTGTTAATTATTAATATTTGGAGTCGGTATTATTTGAATCATTTTAAGTCTGTCAGCAATTTTTGGGTTCAACAACAAATCTCTAGAATGTAATTGAATTTGGGGGATGGATAGGTAACTTGGAGGCAAACTCTGATTGGAAGAACTGCCATTTCACAAAACTGCCCATTTGCTCTACTATTTCCTGCTCTCTTTTTAGAAAAAGATGAAATTAATAAAGCACATCTTTTTCTGACCTAATAACAAAGTGCTTGGAGAGACAAACAGCGAGTCATTGTCTGGATTTAAGGGAGGATGGTGAAGATTCTTGAAGTTTTGTCCCTTCCTAACACACAGCTCCCAAAAAAGAAAAGAAAAAGAAGAGCTTCCTACCACAGTGATTTTGGTTGAGTTGGCACAAAAATCATCACCTGCAGGATTCTGATAGATGTTCTGTTCTTCCCTACTTTTGCTTCCGCTATGCCCAATACCTGCAAGCTCATACTTTGCAAATCACTTTGTAGACTGTGTGCACTAAGGTAGCTAGGTGGCTCCACCTGTGGGTAGTCAAGAAGACTGGCAGTTCTGAACATGGTCCACCAACCACTGGGGGCCCCAAGATACTTTCTGGAAATCACAGGGTCAGAACTCCTTTTATAATATCACTGAAATGTTATTTGCCTTTTCCACTGTTTTGACATTTGTGCTGATAGAGCACACGCCATGGTGGGTTAAACTGTTGGGATTTTAGCATGAAGGCATGGCACCGAACTGTACCACAGTGATTGTATTTTAAGAAGACAGTGCTACTTGAGAATGTTCTTGGTGAAGCAGTGGGATTTACTTTATTAAATCTCAACCCTTGAACACATGCTTTTCTAAATGTGTTGTGACAAAATGGGAAATGCACATAAGGCACTTTTGTTTCATATTGAAGGGCCATAGTTGTTCCAGAAATAACACTTGTAGGAATCTTGAATGAAAGGTGGAATTGGCCACCTTTTTATAGAATACTATTTTTGCTTGACAGAATGCCTGACAGACATGGTATACTATTTAGATTTGAGTGTTTGGCAGATGTTTTTCTTAGAAATAAATATTGCTTCAAGGAAAACAACTGACAACATGTATTGCCCATAATAAAGTCAAACTTTCAAAAGCAAAAATTAGAATTTTGGACACTTATGGTGTCTATCACTGTGAGGCTGACAGCTTTCTAGTTCTTGAAAACTTTCCTGATGTGATCATTGGTTATAGTCAAGAATGTGATTTTTGATGTTATATGATGAAATATACCAACATTTGGATGATTTGTGTAACTCGGCAGGCCAATATTTTCAAAATAATCAATGCATGATTCTAATAAATTATGTATTAGTAAAGGATCTATTCAAAGGCCAAGACAGATAAATGGATTTGAAGCAACAAAATAGAAAGGTTTATTGATGTGATATCAGATTCCAACTCACTGCTAAGAAGATAACACTTGTTGAGTTTTGGTGTTGTATCTAAGACTTTCCAAATTATCTGAAAAAGCTACTAACATTTCAATCAACACAACACAGGACAGCAGACTGAATACAGAAGCAAACATGAGAATCCAACTGTCTTCTATTAAAGCCAGTGAGGAGATTTTTAAAATGTAACGCAATGACACTCCTCACTACTTATCGTTTTGAAAAATATAGTTATTTTCTACTAAATTTTTATTTTGTATTAAAATGTTGTGTTTATTATTTATTTTAAAATGAGTAGGTAAATATTTTATACAGTTCTTGGCTTTGATTTCTATTGCGATACCTATCAATAGATAAAACTTATATAAACTAATGGTCTTTGGGGTCTTCAATTTTTAAGAGCATAATGGTGTCCTGAGGCCAAATGGTTTTGGAACCTACTGAGACAGATCATGTAGGAGGGACCCCGAAGGGTTAATTCGCAGGCTGCTCAGTTCAGGCATCAAGGCCCAGACAGGCCATTGGCGTCTCTCAGAGATACATACCTTCAATAGCAGTTGCCAAATTGGGAAAACGCTCAACTAAGCTTGTCCCACACTACCCCTTCTGATCTTTACAAGCCTTTACAAGCTGTTCTCTAATTCATGCAAAATAAAAAGGATTTTTAAACATGTGCTGGCCTAATTTTAGATGAAAGTGAAATGTCAATTAAGAAGTCTAATTTAGCTCTAGCCACTAAATTAGCTTTTTCTACCTAGCAAAGCAGCAGACAGTGTGAGGCAGACACATGGACAAAGATGACTGAGCTGACATTTCAGTATGCTCATTTTGCTGACCTGAATTTTCTTACAACAGGAAAAAGTACTTCAAACAGTAGAATTAGCCTTTCCTTAAGAAAAAATAAATAGTGGGGTAATTTCTTTGTCCACGTCTATTCCACTTGCTCCTTCTTTTCATAATTATAAGAATTGCTTGTGATGGACGCCATGGTTATAAAAGTAACTGGACTCAGACCTTACTTAAAAGGTGAAATTTTATGGCTATTTCTTTAAACCAATTAACTTTACTAAAGTATGAATCATAGCAAGTATTTTTATGTACTTAATCCTCAGCAAGAATGGGTCATTTCCTCTTCTCTTATCCCTAAATATTGCATTACTCATGACATCAAGATGAGATTAATTTCTTGACTAAACTCGATTCTAAGAGGATAAGAATCATACCTGAACTTTTTTTGGATTCCAAACATCTAGCAGAGTTCAGGTCAATCAGTATGTTTTATTTCCAGTGAATGAGTGAATTGCTCAGTTAGTCAATAGAAAACATAACTGATTGCCTGTTGTGTGAAAGACCAAGTTCTTTAAATATTGCATTTTTTATATCCATTATTCTGACAGCCTCAGGACCATATTTGGAATGTTTGGGTACTACAGGATAGAGAGAAAAGCATAATGAACTAGTTATAGAAATATGTATGTGCTTTTTTCTTACTATTCCTCTATTGCAAGCAAATGTTATATACTATTCTAGGAAATCTTTAGAGAGATTTAGTGAAAATAAAGACTTAAATATGATACTGGACTCCCTATGGAAATAGACGATTTTCAGTAAATATATACACAATATATTATAAATTTATTCTAGTTCTGTTTCCTCTAATGTTCTCATTACTAAATACTTAAGACATTTGTATTTTTCCCTTATCTTCTGGGCTTACCCACTTTTGCATTTTAAAAAGTGAGGTAGTTTAATGCATACTTTGATACAGTAACGATGGTAAATTATAGAACACCATTAAATATTGTTTTCCTTTGTTTTATTTTATCTCTCTATTTTAAGAGAGTGAGAGAGAGAATGAGAATAAGGATTACTTTGTAAAAATTGGGTTGAATCCATTATTGTATTCATATTTAGATCCATCAGCTTAGGATCAAGTTTTCTGATAAATGTGATGGGGTCAGTAACTATAATCCTCTTACTCTCCTTCAGGCAATATTTACAAATATGAGTCTCCTCTCTAAGTGCATCTCTAGAAGCAAAGGTCTTGCAAACGCATCCCTGTGTTACAGCTGTGTCATCTTTGATAACTTTATCAGCATTGTCTTCTTGCCACTCCCATCCAAGTAGCCAGACACTTTGTAAATTACTGGGAAGGAATGGAGAGAAGTATCAGTGCATAAAATCACTTGCCTAGAATTTTGAGAATGCTTGAACCTGTTTGACAGGTAAACAGAGAAAGCACAGAGAGGTCAGGGGCAACATTAGCAGGGAATGACAGTACATTTCTAACAAAGGCAAGAGCCAAAATCAAGCTGAGTTTTATTCTTTTATTATCCCAGTAAGATGTATTATTGTATTTATCCTGTGCCTTTAAAAATATTTATGTGTAGCACTGGCCAGGTGCTCAGTAGGTTATAGTGTCATCCTTATATGCCAAGGTTGTGGGTTCAGTCTCCCATCAGGGCACATACAAGAATGAACCAATGAATGCACAAATAAGTGGAAAACAAATTGATGGTTTGTTCTTTCTGTCTCTCTCTCTCTCATCAATAAATAAAACATATATATATATGGTTTTGGCTCAGTGGATTGAGCGTCGGCCTGCGAGCTAAGTGTCGCTGGTTCGATCTTCCAGTCAGGGCACATCAGAGAAGGAAAACTCTGACTCCAAAAAACCTCCGCTGCCTTGCGGCATACCTCTTCAGGGGAAAGGCTAAGGAGTAAACCCCGACAGAAAATCCGGAGCCGGAGTCCCTAAGGCGGTTTGACGTTGTAGTCAACACCGGCAACTCCTGCAGCGCACCTGAAGCCAAGCTGTATTGACTCCGTCTTTCCCTTGGATCCTTCAGCTGCGAAGAGAGGGGGGGTCTGCTGCATGGGCAACAGCAGACCCTCCATATCACCCTGCCCGGGCTCTGTAGCTTCAGCTTCACTGGAGAGGACACTCCAGCGTCATCGCAAGATGTCGATTCAACACGGGAGGAGACAGATACCATGTCACTCCCGTCGGACTGCACAGCCATTCTCGGCGGTGCAGATAGACTCTTAAGAAGCTACACCATCGTCTCTCGAGACGGACGGCTGCCGACGACGACGACGACGATATACATGTAGTATTAACACAATATCTAAGTAAATTATGAAGCAAAACAACAAAGAACAACCATGAATCCATCACTCAGATGAAGAACTAGAACTGTACAATGACATTTCCCCCACATGTGTCCTATTCCTTGTCACATCCACCTCTCCATAAACTTTCCCTTCCCTAAGGACAAAACTTCATCCTGATTTTTTGGACACATTATTCCCTTTCCTTGCTTTCAAAAATAGCTTGATTGCAGATATAATATACTGCTTGATTTTCCTAAATGACTTATCTTTTACTTCTTGGATTGCTCAGTACCTTACTATTAGAATTAAGAAAAAAGGAGGCTACCTTTAAAATTCTTTGTAGTATGGATTTTAACAACCCTCTTCTTACTTGCTTCCTGTAGACCTTGAAAAGATCCGTCACATTTGGAGATGAAATAAATAGTTCAACTTTTTGTTTGTTTACTTTTTTAAGACGTATACTGACTGATTCTGTTCCTTTTATTTTATTTTATTTTTATTGTATATTTTTCCATTACAAGTTACCTTTCTTACACCCTCTCCCACCTCCACCCTGCTCTGCAATCATCTGTGTCCATGAGTCCCTTCCTTTGTTGCTCAGTCCCTCCACCCCCACAACCTGCCTCCAGAGCTGTCACCTGAGTCTGTCTCTGTTTTGTTTGTTATTTCAGTTTGTTCATTGGACACCACGGATGAGTGAAATCATACGGTATTTGTCTTTCTCTGACTGGCTTATTTCACTTAGTATCATGTTAATGTTTTCTTTTACATCACTGTATCCCTTTACTATGTAACAGTAATGTTAATTATAATAGTGTAGTTGCTAGGATCCTTGGTACATGTTAAACAATTTTCCTAGCACTTTTTATATTTGCTTATTTAATGCTCTCAATAGCCCTCTGGCAATAGGCACTATCATTACTTCTGTTTTATAGTTGTGAAAACAGAAGCCAAGGAAGACCAACTTGCACAGACAATATATAATTAGAAGCAAAGCAATCATACCTTAATCCATGTTATAATACCCTTCTGACTTAGAATTTCATTCCTTCTTACATTTGTGCCAAAATGGATTAAATTGGATATCTAAATAAGTACGGTTTTTGAGAAGAATGGGATGTTTCCCCAAATTTATTTGCTTCAAACAAATAAGATCTTATGCATTCTAGATCCTTTGTAGAAGAGTTTATTCTATCTATACTGTTCTTTCCTTATTCTTATGTAATATTGGTTTGATTTTGCACCTTAATAGTGTGTTTTAACATACTATCTTGTATTATTCATCCTCAAAATTATTTGTTATTCTTATCTATTTATTCTACCAGATTAAAGAAGTAATTTTTTATTTCAAAAAAATGTATTTGATGAGATTTTGATTAACATGGCCTATATTTATATATCAATTTGAAACCAAATTGTAACTTAAGTATTTTATCCATTTAAACCCTTCATCTTAATAAATTCTGATTTCCAGCATTTCTTCACACTGCTTAGATGTGTACCTTGTTAAAGTATTTTCATGTATTCAGCAGTTTTGTTATAATTATGAATGAAATTTTGTGGCAATTGTATTTTACTCTAGTAATAATACACGAGTGCTACTCATTATTAAAATAATCTTTATCTTACATTAATAATTCTTTAATTATTTCTAATCTGTAAGTAATGACTTTTGGGTGACCTTTCTCATGGCATTATAATTCTTATTTTGTTTCCTGCCTTCATACATTGGCTACAATTTCTAGAAGACTTAAATTAGCATCTCTGACAATGAATTTCTCAACATGTAAAAAATATTTTTAATGCAAATGTAAAATTAGGGGAAGTACCTCGTGGAATTATTTTTTTCTTAATTGTTTAACTGAAGCCCTGTATTTCAAGGAGAACTAGATTAACACACCAAAGCATAGACACTGACTTTTCTGTACCAAACCGGTCAGGCTGAGATACGTTTTTCAGGAAAAATTGCCATGGAATATATCTGTTCCATTGCAACAAAGGGAGTTATTTTGAAACTCTTATTGCTGTCATTCAGTTAATGGAAATAACACAAAGGGCAAATTGTTTAAACTCTTTACCTGGAATGAACCTACTATTCACTGTACAACTAGGAGAGACAGTAAAAGAGGAGCTGGGAAGAGGAAAATTTCTGCCAGGGATGATCTCAAGTGTAGTTTTTCATATTTCTTTTCTATTCTTTTCAAAAAGCATACAATTTTCTCCTTTTTTTCCCAACAATGCTTACCTCTATGCCTTGTCTGAAATTCATAAAAATCAAGTCATGTACTTTGTTAAAAATAATACTTTTTATAACAGCTTAACAAAGACTAATTACTTAGTAAACAAGTAATTAAATTGAAAATGAAACCTACATAAAGATATAATCTTGAAAGTCATAGCCAATGGCCCCTTACTGTAACATATTTTAGACCATTCATGTTGACATGACTATCACATAAAATTCTGAAATGTTCAGACAATCAAGTGTGAATGTCTGGAGGACTGAGAGCGACCGTTTCTGTGACGACACATTTTATGCCTCTGTTACTGCTTTCCTAGGCACAAAAAGAAAGGACAATACATTTGGGTTTATTTCTTCATTAAAGTAATTGCAAGATAGTCCCCATTTGATGTATTATTGGAAAGCTGGTACATGAGGAAAATGAAAAACAATATTAAGAGTACAGACTCCATTTTTATGCCCATCAGTGTTCAGAGCCTTGATTCGCCATTAGACAGCTTTGTGACGTTGGGAAAATTACTTAATTTCTCCCCAAGCTATGTCAGGTTATTATGAGACAATTTTTTGTTTTTTGTTGTTGTTTTTTTTTTTGGCACCGTAAATGTCAGTGCTATGCCTTTGGTGGTGATGATGGAGATGATGATGATGAAGTTGAGGATGATGATGTGTATTTGAGAGTTCTCTTAAATCTGACTCCTCTTAGAGAGTTTATATTCCATAGCCTTTCTATTTTATTTAAATATTATACAGATCTACTTTTAAAGACTTAAAATCAATGCACCAGTTACCTAATTCAAATCAAGTAAACCAATAAACAGCATATAGTATTACAGGAAGAGTGCAGGGTCACAGCTCAGGAAATAAAGGTGTGAGATGTGACTTTGCTACATCCCAGCTGTTCAAGCCTTGGTTTCTTCATCTGTCTTTTCTACCTTACGTGATTTGTTACTGCTGAGATCAACTGAGGTGGTGTACCTGAAACTTACTGTAACTCTGTGTAGTATGACTTAAATCTATTTTTTCAAAATAGTGCATGGAGATTGAAATCCATTTCAGTATGTTGTGTAAGCAACTATATTAAGACCTGCTTCTCAAATGCTAACATAGGGGAAACAGACTATAAAATTATTTTATGTATATATTGCTCGTTTTCAGAGAAGGAAAACTCTGACTCCAAAAAACCTCCGCTGCCTTGCGGCATACCTCTTCAGGGGAAAGGCTAAGGGAGTAAACCCCGACAGAAAATCCGGAGCCGGAGTCCCTAAGGCGGTTTGACGTTGTAGTCAACACCGGCAACTCCTGCGGCGCACCTGAAGCCAAGCTGTATCGACTCCGTCTTTCCCTTGGACCCTTCAGCTGCGAAGAGAGGGGGGGTCTGCTGCATGGGCAACAGCAGACCCTCCATATCACCCTGCCCAGGCTCTGTAGCTTCAGCTTCACTGGAGAGGACATTCCAGCGTCATCGCAAGATGTCGATTCAACACGGGAGGAGACAGATACCGTGTCACTCCCGAGTCGGACTGCACAACCATTCTCGGCGGTGCAGATGGACTCTTAAGAAGCTACACCATCGTCTCTTGAGACGGACGGCTGCCGACGACGACGACGACGACGATATTGCTCGTTTTGATAAATTTTGCAAAGTTAACCAACTTTAAAGAAAATAGTTTTAATACTTTTATCATTCAGTATTTTCAAGTTTTATTTATTAAAATTGGCTATCAGAAAAATAATTGCCAGGTGTGAATCTCTGATGATTATAGTACTTCATTTCATGAACTGGAAAGTCCTGCTGAAATGAAATTATTCAATTATGTATATTGTTATGTTTACTTTTCTACCAAAGTTCATTTGTTATTCATTCACTTTCTATAAGACATTTTTCAATTTAGTATATAACTGAATCATAGTTTCATCAGGAAGACAGAGTAGAGAATGGTGAACACTCTTACCTAGGTTGATAAAGATCTCTTTGCTCCTAAAAAGCTCCTCCACTAATATTTTAAAAGCATAACTTCCTTTCTGTTAAAGAAAAATACACTGACTTTATTACTACAATATACATTATTCTGAAAGAGAGAGTTTATTTAGGGTGAAAGAGCATTCCCTTAACTGAAGGCCACTTCTTTCTAAGGTTTATTTCATTCTTGTTAATGAAATGTGTGCTGACTCTCGTGTCAGGGAGTTAATGATACTCAATAAGTAAAGAATGGGAAACCTGGGTAAATGAATTATGCCTGTTCTACAGTTCTTTTCAAAGAGGAAAATTGAAAGATCCCATAGCATCACACTTATTAGGGTATTAAAACTGAGAATTTCATCAGATAAAAGAAATATTAAATGAAATCCTCTGTCTAAACACTCATGTCAAGAAAGGCAATTTTAGTTATGCAGTGGTGTAGCATTTTGTTTTTTTCTGCAATAAAGCCATCAGATCAATAAAAAATTATGTAGCAGATTATTATTACACTGTGCTCACCATAGCTCTAATCGTAAATAATGCAGCAGTTATCCTGGTTATATTAATTATAATTAGAATGCAGATAATGCAGACGGTCTTTTATTACAAGAACCAAATCAATTTTCCTGTGTTATTCAATGCAAGGTCACACAAAGTTGTGGGAGCTTTTGGACTTCTTATGAAATGGCCTACCTGCTTGTGCAAGAGAGGGTTTGGCTCAGCTGTGCAAGACACATTGACTGGGAAGATCATTGAAATAATGACAGCCATGAACCCTTGCCTATGATGGCACAATTTCATATTATAAAGGAAGCATAGCTTTAATCCAGCCTCCCTTATGGTAGAAAGCCTCATAAATCTTTCACAGGAGACCAAGTCTTGTGTTTAGTGGTAAAGAGGAAATCAAAATGGATTCATTTGCATTGTTCATTTCTCCTCATTGCTTTTCTGTTCCATACCTTGTTATCATATTTTTAAAGGCATCCCATAGGTAATCATCTTGTAATGATAAAGGGAAACCACAGAACCACAAACTAATAGAAATATGTTAGGTGCTCAGTGTTGGGGGGTGAGATAAAGGTTTGATTTTACACACCGTCATATGGGAACTTCTATGAAATTCGAATTTAGTTGCTCAAAAAGACATGAAATGAGAAGAAAGCAAGAGCATGTGACAGAGGTTAAGTTCAGAAGAAATCATTTTACAGATGCCTTTGCCATGGTCAAGGGGAAATAAGAAATGCAGGCTGCAATGCCTACAGAGCGAGAGACTGGGGTTCAGAAAAAAAATACTATGTATCTAGACACCACAAAAGGGCTGCAAGGTACTTGTTGATAGATTAGAAACTTGTGTGTTACTGATATTTCCCATTTAACAGAACTCCCTCAGATGGTAGAGCCAAGGTCTAGCCAGATCACAGACTCAAGTAAGCTCAGGCAGGTAACTTATAAAGTATACTGGATTTGGGAGTAAAGTAATAGAACTAATATAGGTAGAAGGGAATGTCTCAAAATATAAGTTAGAAAAGTCAGGACTAGCACAAAGGCATTAATGTTCAAAAATTGTTTAACCACTGTTTTTAATATATATTTGGGACCAATGTGGCCCACAGACCATCACGTGTTTGTTCTGTTGATAATTAGAAAACTTATGCAGTCAGGCCATTAGGAAACTCTTCTGTGAATTCGATGTTGGGTATGTAAATGGAAGTGATACTAGCAAAGGTGGAAAATGGGGAAGGTATTCCAAAGAGCAGAGCCAAGAAACTATAACCAAAAGGGAGCCAGGCTGAGAGCCAGGACTCCACTCCTGAGCAGTAGGCATCGTGGATAGGGACACAGCTTCGAGCCTCTGGGGAGCCCCCTCTGAGGTCCTGGACTCAGGCACTGACCTCAGCAAGCTGGTTCCTTGAAGGCTGGAAAGTCAGGTTAAGCAATAATCTCTGACTGTAAGGAAGGAAGGGGTGGCATCAGCCCTTTAGGGTCTCAGATCCTGTGGATAAAGGTGAGGTGTAAATACATAGCCAAGTTTCAAAGGAATAAATTGGCAAAAGCAGGAAGCTCTAAAAGTCAGGTCTTTAGAAATGAATAGTAACAGAAAACCCTCGGCTCTCATTCATTAAGCTTACAGACTACACACTCTTGGGCACTTGACACATGCTTTTTATAAAAAATTTTGCCACTTTGAGGAACTAAGTACTATTACTATTTGGATTTTATAGATGTGAAAGCAGGGACTTTCTAAAGTCACACAGTTAAAAGGAAGGTGGAACCAGAATTAAAAAGGTTTTTCTATGGCTTGAGGTCCCTGCTCTTAACCAATAAACAATAATTTCTGCCAGGCTAGCAAAACATAGAGATATAAATTACAGGGAAGAAGTCATTGCATCTTTTTTTAGACCTTTCACCTAGGTACAAGTTCTATTGATTTTTTAGAGAGAGAAAGGAGGGGAGAGAGAGAAACATTGATTTGTTGTTCCACTTATTTATGCATTCACTGATTGAGCCTCTATGTGCCCTGACTGGGGATTGAACCTTCAACCTTGGTGTCTTGGGACAATGCTCTAACCAACAGAGCTACCTGGCCGGGGATCTCTCTTGCTTTTTAATGGGCAAGCAGCCACATATGGTCTTCCGGTTGAACCAGCATCCTAACCATTTTAACCATAACATGGAATCGCAGTTCTGCTTACTAATACATTTACATACTCTAAAGCCACTAAGCTTTAACAGCTGCTTCTGGTCCACTGAGAAACTTTGGCAAGTTGTTTTTAAAAATTGAGTTGTGGAGGATAATCCAAGATAGAAAGTAAAGCTCTTTGTTTTACTGTAAATAACTTAGATTGCAATATTGAAATTTGTATCATTCCAAAAATTCCAATAAAACTTTTCTTTCTTCTCCTAAATCTTCAGGATTATGGAAAACAAATTTAAGTTCTGAGTGTTTCTGACCTGAAGCACTATATAGTATAGGATTTTTTTTTTTTTTTTTTACATAAGCATTCTTTTCATCTGTTTTGTTAAGGAAAGAAATTGGAAAATATGCATGGAAAATAGACTGGTTGGGTGTGTTCTGATATTTAAGAAGGAATATATTTAAATATATGGGCAACATTTGCGAAAGCTAAAATAGCTAAATCGATAAGAATCAATGAAAGGTGGACTCAAGAGAATAAATTTTTTTAAGTTAAAAATAAAGGAAAATTTGTTGCTTCATTTTCAGGAAATAAGTGTCTTAGTTCATAATCACTTTCTAAAAAATAGTTAGGAGTAGAAACACAGGGTACCTGGGCTTAATTGATTTTTGTGAATGAAATTTAAAACTAGTCAGTGCCTAAAAGGTGCCTGAAAATGTTTTTAACAAATTTGAGTTTAATTAATATGGATGTATTTCTAAAATCTGGAAAGTTATTAAAGAGGTATAAGAGAAACTATAATGTATTGTACTTTAAATCTAGAAAAACTATTAGAGGCATATCATTTTTCTAATCAAGGTATTTTTGATATACCACATTGAATCTCTATTAGTTTTCTCCTCTCCCTGCCAAAAGAAAAACACAGCATTCATCAAACATGCTCCCCCATAGGATTTCAAGTTCAATTCTAATACAATATCTTTAAAACTTTTTGTTTGAAAATGTATTTTCTACTATGAAATCATATCTGTCTGTCTTTAAAGCAAAGGTAATGATAGCTAACTCCTACATGGTGCTTTCTATGGACTAGGACCTGTGTGGTAACGACTTTATGAATGTCAATTTGTTTAATCCTGACAACTATTATAATTATCTATAATGAGGAAATGGAGGCACAAAGAGGTTATGCAAAGAGCCCAAGGTCACCCAGCAAGTGAGTGGTAAATTGAGCTTTGAACCCAGGCATGCCAACTCCAGCATCCACACTTTTAAATCCAACACTATCTGCTAAATCTTCACAATAAGATATTGTTAAAAATCAAACATTTCTGCTCAACAAATACGTGTCTCTAGTTGGTTTACCTTTTTCAAAACACTATGAATTCCATGATCTGTATCATAGAAGTTTATTTGTTGTTTTTTTAACTTGTTCTTTATCTCAGAGGTATGTTGAGTATGAGCAGACTCATGAATTGCTATGGTAACTTCCAGTGCTTTGAGTAATAGGATTTGGGAATTATTTTGAATGCAAACCATAAGGGGAGAAAATAAAGTCTAAATGTGACCTTGTCAACTGAATTAACTTCTAGGAGATTCCACATTAAAATGATATGTCTAGCATTACCATTTTCCTGCTGAAAACTGGGAAGCTTTCCAAATTTTAACTTACAAAGTTATTGTACTTCCAAATAAGAAAAATGACTTTTTGAGGTACTTTCTCTTTCTTGAATACTGTAATAGATGGCTCTGTAATATTCTATGCAAATACCAATGTTGTAATTTGGAGCTGCCCATAAGAAGTGATTGTAAACGGTGCATTTTAGAGGACTTCCGTTGAATTATTTATTGTATAGTTTATGCGCTTTATCCTGCCTTCACTACTTCCCACTGGCTTTTTATTTTCTTCAGCTATGTTCTCTATACCATTTTCCTCCTCACACACTGACTTCCTGTCATGAGTTGGTAGGAGGTACTGAAGTTTGGCACAGAGTTAATTCTGCATTGGAAGGATGAAGCAATATTTCTCAAGTAGACCATCAGGCTTCTCTTTTGTTCATTTTGGTAACCCTTTCTCTGCTTTCCCATATTTTATTTCAGAGCCTACATAACGATGGGCTTTATCTCATCGGCTGCTAGTCATATGTAATACCACCTCCAGCAAAATCACACACACACACACACACACACACACACACACACGAAAAAAACAACTGTACCCTTTTTTCTCCCTCATCAGTTGCCTGTGTCAGTAATAGGGACTTAGCTTTAAAAAATACGATCTAATTAAGTACATTATGTTGACCAGCCTTGTACATTTTCATCCTGCACTTACTTCATTGTCTCTGTTTAGAAATGGCCCTTATGCCTCCTGGTCTCAATGTAGAGCAAAAGGGACCATCTGGATACCACATATGAGGAAATCAGACATCTCTAGGTTAAATCATGCCCATAAGGACAATTTCTTCTCAGATAAGCTGCTGTGGACTTTGTCTGATAACTAACAAAATTATAATATGGAAATTTTAACTGGAAATTGTCCATGTTTTATCCTCCGCTTTTTTTCCTTTCATCCCCACGGGTAACCACCCTGTGAATGCTCCTGTGCACTCACTGCAGCCCCCTTGTGCGGTCGAGCTGGGGCGACAGTGACATGTCTGGGCAGCAGAGTGAGCGGCGCTGTTGGCTCCAGTGTACAATGCAGTGGGTAGAAGCCTGTATTGTGTAGCGGAACAATTGGGTTTCTCTCTTATTTCTAGACACACCACAAAATAGTCAAGGCAGTAAAATGACATGGAAAGAGGAATTGGTGAGTATTGAGTCACATCATTGCCACTTGCTAGCTTGTATGTCCTTAAGCAAATCAGTAACTCCTTTTTTTCAGAAATGCAAAGCTCATTTATTGTTATTTTTTATTTTTTCAATTACAGTTGACATTCAATATTGCATTCGTGTCAGATGTACAGCATGGTGGTTAGACATTGACATAACTTACAAATGGTTCCTCCCAGTGAGTCCAGTACCTACGTGACTCTGTACATGGCGATTATAATATTATTGACTATATTTCCTATGCTGCACTTACCCCTCTGTGACTCTTTTGTAACTGCCAATTTGTACTTCTTAACTTCTTTACCTTTTTCACTCAGCTCTCAAACCACCCCGCCCAAATCTGGCAACCATCAGTTTGTCATGCTCTTTTATTTTTATCTCTAGCATTCTTATCTGTAAAATGGGATGTATTTCCTCATTTCAGTGTCAGCTAGGAACATGTACAGCAGAAGAGTCTAGCTGACAGTCTAGTGCTGCCTGCAAACATGGTATGTTTTACCCACAGTGAATTTTAATTATTGCTATCACTTAGAAAATCAGAAAATGTTACATTAACAGATGTCAGGATTTCTAGATTCTGTCTAGACTCAAGGTAATGGGCAGCAGAGGTCCGCTATTCCCACATGGCAACAAAAGGCCATGAAGTGACCCCTTGTCCTTTAGATAATTGTCTTTGCTGCAGTTCACTTCAGTCCCCATCTAGACTACTTTGTCCATTCCTATTGCCTGTTCAGCCCTTGGAAGCGTCTGAGTTTCCCACATTTGATGCTTATAAAAACACGTTTAGATTTAGTTGCGATGTTCTTGACAAACACACTCTGAAGCTGGAAGACCAGCTTTCAAATACTGGCCCTTAAACTTGGGTAAGTCATGGAAATTTACCAGGTAATAATGGTTTCTTTGTGAATTAAAATGTCCATAATAATAGATACAAAATGGAACCTTACCCCAGATATTCTATGTGATGCTTTCCAACTCTACCAGAGTAAGAACTTATCTGCTGAGGTGAATGAATAGTTTGTGATTCTTTATTGCTGAAACCACTCAGGAATTGTTTATTTAGTGCCAACTTTTATTTTTCACCCTGTTGGTTAAGAGAAATATACAAACATGCATTTGATGAGAAAATAATTTTAACATCAACTGCTGTTTTGAACCTCTTTTCTGAATATAAATTTAAGTCAAAGTATTATTAACTAAAAGCATTGTCCCATGGAGCTTTCTGCAACAATTGAAATGTTCTACACTGTCCAATATGGTAGCCAGAGCCACATGTGACTATTGAGCACTTGACATGTAGCTAATAAAATTAAGGAACTGAATTATAAATTTAAATTAATTTAAATTGAATTAGCTACATGTGACTAGTGGCTATTTTATTAGCACAGATTTCTTTAAAGTTAATTAAACAAAAAAGTAAAATATGAAACATTTCAGATAATAATAAGGATCATGTAGGAAAAAATAAAGCCAGGAAAGACATCACAGTGTGCTTGTGAAGCTTTAATCATTTAGTGTCTTGATTTATTGAGGATCTATAGACCTCTTACCTGTGTTCCCTTTTCAATCATAAAATATTTTTTACTCAAAAATGTAAAAGCATTTCTTTTCTTTTTTTAATCACAAATTATATTTTTGTGACAAACTTATGAGAAAAATATTTAATTTTTTTTCCTAACAATGCCTTGGTATCTGTGTTTATTTTAGTTTAGTTAGTCCTTTGTCAACTTTCCTGTCATGTCTTGAAACCATTGGAAAGCAGATGGCAACTTTTGCATTTCACTTTTGAGAAGTTGGTACACAGCCTAACATTAGTTAGATATATTAAAAAAAATACCTTGATCATCACAAGATTGCCAAGCTGTTGATATATTTTAGGAACTACATCTGTTCAAAAGTAAAGGAGTGTTTCATTTTGGGAGGTTAAGACTCAATATTTCATAAAAATAGACAAAAGCAAATTCAGACTCAGTGAACTCATCATACTTGAAATAATACAGAGAATTTTAATATTTTTTTAAAAAGTAGACCCTGTAGGCAGCTTCATGTGGCTACATAATTTAACAAATATTAATGTAAAAAAATCCATATTGATTTGAAGCTATATTGGAAGTCGTACTAAACCAGCTGAGAAACTAGACTATCACAAGGATCATAATACTAATATATTCTTTAAACTTTATTGATTTTATATCATTCTATACAATGGAGTTCAGAGGACTTCCATATTTTATCTCATTTGTCCTTACAACATTTCTGTAAGGTAGGTAGGGGCAACTGTAATTAAAGATTAGATGTGTCAATTTACCATTGTTATGGAAATACATTCAAGTAGAATCTATTCAGCCTGCCAACCAAGACAATTAAGCAGTCATTTTATTATACTTATCAGCGTGCCAATTACTTGCTTTTTTTGTTACATCGTAATTTCCTTTCCATTTTCTCTAAGACTAATACTTCATTTTCCACAGTTTTCATGTTTAAGTCTGGTAGTATGTCCTGAGAACAGTGTTTTGGGAGGCTTTCTTCTGTGACATTTCCTAAAGCCTTCTATGGCCACCAGTTCAAGTAAATGTTCAGGGAATTAGGATATGAAAACTAAGTGCTCATTTCTTCCAAGACAACAATGTATGTTTGAATCATATTAGGTAATATAATTCCAAACATTTCTTGGTTTACCTCATTTTTTTCTTTTGCATGTCTTAAAGTCTCCAAAACTTTACTATTAAGTACAAATATGTAGTATGCTATAGTATACCTGCTTTTCAGACAAATACTCCCTCCCCATTATTTTATAACATTTTAACATTCATATTTAGCATATAACATTGATGTGAAAAAGTATTAAGTCATATAGGTGATGATCATAAAAAAATTCAATTTTAAAGTGTTCCTGCAAAATATTCATCATGCCATGCATCTCTGTTTTCACTATTTCTCTTCAACATCCAATTTGTTATTTACAGTCTCTGCCAGTAACTGGGGAAAAAGTATTTCCTTCAATTGGTGCAGCAGAGACTCTAGTTGCACATCAAAATCTAGGCTCCCCTCTTCTTCCTACGCACACAGCTGGACCAATCTGCCCAATCTCCCTCATTGTTAGATGCAGACATGGGGCTGCCTTTACAAGTGGAATGTACATGGGCAGTGGGTACCAATGTCTGTCCATATGCTCCCTCATGTTATTTTTCCATCTTACTGGCTGAAATGGAGATGATGCCCAAGCTGTCTTTGGAAGACATGTGTTGAAGACATCAGAGTCTCCATCAGCTTAGATCTTCGAATGACCTTATGGAGGAATGTCATGTTGCCACCCTGTTCCCCTCCTCAGTGCAGCACAGTGAACAAGTAGTCTGTTGTGTTTAAGCCATTATACATCTTGGGATCTATTTGTCCTAACAGCCTATAATAATAACTACACCACTTAAAATGAGTTTTACTACAAAAATATAAATATGTAGGTGAGTTAGATATAAAACTACTGAACTTGTTTTTTTCAAATAAATTTCACAGGCCACAAACTACTGGAAGAGAATAGAAAAACCAAGGAGCCAAAGAATTACTTACTGGGTTAAAATTGCCTAGAAACTTGTGAGCAAGATGTAAACTTTATAAACAAGACCCAGAAACATTATATATTTATATATTTTCCTAGTCCTAGTTTCTCCACAGTATGTGTTCAGTTGGCATCAAGTCTTACCCAACTGTCTTATCTAATATCTAGATTTGTGTAGACCCTTATTTGGAAAATATCAAGGAAAAGAAGGGGTGAAATATGAAAAATCGATTTCAAAACCTTAAACAGTGAAACAGGAACATCAGAAGAAAGTTGAATCCTGAACTGGAGTTCCTGAACAGGAAGGAAATTAGAACGTGCTTAGAAGTACCATGTTGAATTAGAAATGTGAGATTTAACTGCATGAGGGATGTAGCTTGGGAGGATCAATCTAGGATTAAGAACATAAAAACACATTATGGAAATGGAGAAGAAAAAGAAATAAAAGAAGAATACAGAGTATATTGGATATAAATGTTTTAAGTTCTAAGGGCTAGAAAGGGCAAAAAAAATGAAACTGAGTGAATTAATGTTGGCTAAAAGGGGTAAGTGGACTCAAAGGGGCTCTTACAATTATATCAGGTGAAAAAGAAACACTAGAATAAAAGTGGGTCCATAAATAACCTGAAAAGTGGATGAAATCAATAATGTTTAAATGGCTCAACTTGAAATGTTTTAACTAAAATAATGAAAGTTATAGAAAATTATTGTTATGAAGAGCCTATAAATATAGCTAATGATAAAATTTAATAAAAGAATATTGAGATGCTTAAGTTTAAGTTGATCAGGAGTTCTAATTATATTGTATCATGAGTATCAAACAATTACTAATGAATTTACCAGCTCCTTGTGACTTACTTATTTAAACTCATCAATAATGAAGAAACAAACAAAATATGAAAAGCATAAGTAAATATGCAATCTTAAAAATGTAGTTTTATTAATTATGAAAATTATTACAGTTGGTTTTAATCAAGTGAAAAATAATATAAATTAAGGAAAGGTTTGGATGAAAGATGAAATATCTAATGAGAGGAAATAATATAAACTTTTGATTAAGTCATTAAGTTTTCTATAACTGTTTACTTGATCTATGTGCTATTCATAGCTTTCTTTGTTAAAAATAAATTTAGTAACATAGAAAATCATTTTGAACTTATCAGAATAAAGATGCTATATATTTTCATATATATTTTTAAGGTATATGTTTTTGAATTGATATCATTTTCTAGGTTCAGAAAATAAACGTTGATCTTCATGAATATGTGACACTATTTTGATTTTCTGTCATGTACATTGCAAATATGAATTACTCTTTGAAGTATTTATTAAGCTAAGAACTTGAAAATGTAAGGTTTTTAAAAAGAAGCATATCTATAACCAATAAATTTTTCATCATTGTTTAAATGGCTTACCTACATGGTGGCTCTACCTTACTTATTGTCCTCCCCTACACTGACCTTTTTCCAGTCTTCCTAAGGGTCAGCTTTGGTCTTCCCAGGGCTTTTGCATATGCTGTTCACCCCAGTGTATGCCCCTCCTGCCCCTCCCTCTCACCATCCACCTCCATTTCTCTCTGTGACCTAAGCATTTTCTACTTTCCCTTTGTATCTCAGGTAAAGCATGAGTTCTTGGTGGAAGCCTCTTCTAATAGTCCCAGCTAGGCCAAATAACATGTATTACAGCCAAACAAACATCATATTCTTTCTGAAGAAGTAAGATATAGATGCTATCATTGTTACAGTTGAAAGGAATCTGAAATTTTAATCCATATTTAGTTATCTAAGTTTTCTCATCTGTAAAACAGAGCAAGTTGGGTCTCCTCATCAAATATTCAGTGGCCTATTTCTATTTTATCCAGCTCAGTTGCAATTTACCAATCAGCGGTCATTTTTACCATTAGCAGTATTACCTAGGAATATAGTTAACATTGAAACTTTTATCAGATTTCCAGGGAACCTATCTAGAGAATTCAGCTCAAGTTAATTTCACATGCATAGAGGATAAAGAGTTTAATTAATCTTCTGCCTACAAGTAACTTTCCAAAGAAAGTTACAGAGCTGATAGAGATACTGGTATTTATTTGACCTCAATCTGTCTGACTCCAGAGCCCCCCATTGAAATTCTTGCTGCCCTCTTCTTGTTCATCACCCCACAGACTACGCTAGCCTTTTTGTTCCTCAAACACTTGATGCTTATCCCTACTTTCTGGTCCCTTAGTTCTCTCCCAGGAATGCTCTTCCCCTGCCGTTCACACAGTTGTTCCCATCTCTTCATTCACAGCTGGCTCACCTGCTCCCTCCTCCTAGAAACTTTTAAACGCAGTTTTGTTTACCATCTCCTCCTTTCTCATGACCATCTTATCATTTTCTGTTGCATCACAATGTTTTGTTTCCTTTCTAACACTTTCGTCTGTGAACATATCTTGTTAATTTATTTTCTGATTGTTTATTGTCTGCTTCCCAAAGGTATAAACCCCATTAGGCTATTCATTTAAGTCATATGCATTACTTGTCCCTGTGTTTCACTAGGACCCAGTAGTTCCAGGCACATGATGTACATAGAGTGATTGATTGGTTGAAAAACTATACTTTCCTACTCCATTTATTCCTGCAACTCTTGTGAAATTCAGAGAGGCCTATTCAAACATGTCTTAATTTATAAAGAACTATAAAGGCACAAATTATTATTCAGCCCAAGTAAGAAATTAAACTGCTTTTAGGCAAAATATCTAGCCAAAAACTTAATTTTCATTTATTAAAAAAATGTTTTTATAACACATAGATGAGGTAAAGGTCATGCTGTTTTAGAGTCAGTAGTGGATTCCAAAGAAGTAAAATCATGAGTCTGTTATGCGCTTATCAAATATATTTCATTTAAGTTTTTACATGTTCTCTGCACTTGCCTTATAAACTGATTAAGGCCTTGAAAAGTGTTTGATTAGTTTTATAATGCTAGTGTCTAGAACAATGGGCTCTAAAGTCAGATGCATGCATCTCAGTGAAAAGAAATTACATGAACTATTTCTATTCACTTTTTTCCTCTGTATTTAAAATATTTCTTTATGTTTATGTTATGACAAAGTATTCACATGATAAAATATGCATATAGTTAAAAATAAATATCTATATATTGGGGTATGTGCTTAAAATTCTGTTGCTTATGGGAAGTGCAATGTCAATAAACAAAAGTTTAAAGGCCATTGGAATTGAAGATTCAGATACATAATAAGCCTTCAATTTTTATTATTATTTTATAATTGAATTACATGAGCAAATTCCTGAAAATGGGATGTGCACAAGTATGTAATTAAATTCAGTATATGTTAAATGCTTTATGAAAGATGCAGAATACCTCCCATCAGAATATGGAGGAAGAAAAGATGACTTCTTTCTGTGGAAAATCAAAGGGTTGGAACTGGCATTTACCTTTGAAATATGGATAGAATTTACTAAAGTCCAGCTAGAGAGTTTGCTCATTCCGGGAACTATTATAAGCAAACACAGAAAAACAGGACCAAGCGTCTCATGTTCAAGAAATGGTAAACTGTCCAGTGTGGAGCAGAAGGCTTATGAATAGATGAGTAGAGGAATAGTAAGAATAGTTCTGGGAAAAATATGATGGGCTTTGAATACTAGGCTAAAAGGTTTTTTTGTTTGTTTGTTTCTTAGTTTAGCAATAAACTGTAGAAATCTAGAGACACTTTTCACAGAGCAATGATATTTTCAAAATGATATTTCAGGCAAACAAAGTGTGAGCAGTGTGCAGGACTGGCTGGAAAATAAAAAGACTGGAGATGGAGGTGCCCGCTGGGCACCTAGTGCAAATGATCTCAACATGATATGAGAAGGACATGAGCTGTGGTGGGCACTGTGTCCTTCTCTTGTGTTGGAATAGAAACACAAGAGGGGGGATATTTGAGGGAGAAGGTTTACTTTATGGACTTTATGTTTCCATCATAAATGTGTTACATAAACATTCATTTTCAAGCAAAAGAAGTGCAGAGAGGAAAGAAAATACTGGTCCAGTCTGCCACTGAGAGAAACAGGGCTTCTTGGGTGATCAATTAAGTCAGTGGGGAAGCAGCAAAGCCCTGTGGTTCACGGCTTTCCTCGCATACCAAGTGACCTTTGCATAAGGTCCGTGTTATATCCATTGGTGCAGGTCACTGACCAGCTCTGTGGTGCTCAGCACGTACTAAAGAGTATTTATGACTAAAAGCTTGCAGTAAAATACACTTTTATGCAAATGATGCTGCAAAGTTTTTTTTTTCTATGGTTTCATTCAAGAGTGTCAGGACCTCTGGCAATTGACCTCCATCCTAAATTATGCTTAAATGTGGACAGAGGAAGAAGAATAGATGAAGTTGTTAATGACACTCTTTAGTCCGAGAGTGCAGCCATTTTTTTCTTTACTGCATGACACTAAATGTCCAACATTTAGAAAAGTATACTTAGAAAGACAGAGCCAAAATACTGAAACTCAGAAGATACACATATACATATAACAAAATTTTTAAATCAAGAATAAATTATATATGACAGTCATACATCTAGTTTTATTAACCATCTTTATTTTTATTTGATTCAAATTACTGGCCATATGTTCTCTGTATAGATAACTATAACATTTACTTGTTGCCACTAAATCTAACCACATTAGAAAAAAATATCTATAGGTTAGTTATCCAAAATGTGAAAGGTCTCAGTATTCTCTGTCAGTGGATCAACCAATAAAATACTCTGGAAAACAATAGTAGCCCAGGTACTATTTAGATTTTAGTTACATCTGGATGATTATAAGAGTTGGATTTTTTTCTCTCACATTTTAATGTTTCATTAAGCGTAGATACCAACCACAGTTGATGAAATCTGAGTGACTAATGTATAATAAAAATGAGCCATCATTCAAAACCAAAGAATAGAAAAGTACTTAAGGCATTACTTGTGCTGGGTTGATATTAAAGAGTTCAGATGTTACAGGTAGCAAATAGGTCCAAGTACTAGAAATATATAGGATATATTCTATACTTTTAAGTAATCTCTACATTGGAGATAGGTAATTCCCATTTCTTGTTCTCTTTTCCAAGTATAAATGATTCCACTATGGAAATAAGAAAAAGTAGTGCTCATGTAAAATAAATGGAAACTGAAACAAATAACCTTGAGAATTTTCTTTCTCTCTGGAGAATTCTTGGTTTATTTGTATCTTTAATTCAGAAGCCTAGATTATGTTTTCTTTCTTTATTATTTTGTAATCTGAAAACATGTCTTTCTTTAATTTTAGAAAAAATTGACAATTATTTCTTTAAATATTGCTTATTCACTGTTTCTTTGATTCTCTTCTTTTTTTTAAACTTTTTTATTGTATTTTTTTCCATTACCATTTATCCCCTTATACCCACCTCCCGCTGCTATCTCCACACTGCTGTCCATGTTCATGAGCCCTTTTTCCTTTTGCTTCATCCCTCCACCTTCTAACCCATCACGCATAACCGCCATCCTGCTCTCCATCTATGAGTCCATCTCTATTTTGCGTGTTAGTTCTGTTTGTTCATTAGATTCCACATATAAGTGAAATAATATGGTATTCGTCTTTCTCTGACTGGCTTATTTCACTGAGCACAATGTTCTCCAGGCCCATCCATGCTGTTTCAAAGGGTAAAATTTTCTTTACAATTTTTTTATGGCCGAGTAGTATTCCATTTGTATAAATGTCCCATAGTTGTTTTATCCACTCATCTACTGATGGACACTTGGGCTACTTCCACATATTGGCAATTGTAAGTAACACTGCAATGAACACAGCGGTGCTTATGTTCTTTTGAATTAGTATTTTGGGTTCCTTCAGATATAGTCCCAGATATGGGATTGCTGGGTCAAAAGACAGATCCATTTTTAATTTTTTGAGGTGTCTCCACACTGCTTTCCACAGTGGCAGCACCAATCTGCATTCCTACCAACAATGCAAAAGGGTGCCTCTTTCTCCACATCCTTGCCACATTTGTTTGTTAATTAATTGATGGTAGTCATTCTGGCAGGAGTGAGGTGATGTTGTGGTTTTAATTTGCATTTCTCTGATGATTAGTGACATTGAGCATCTTTTCATATGTCTGTGGCCTTCTGTATGTGCTCTTTGGAGAAGTATTTATTCAGGTACTTTGCCCACTTTTTAATCAGATTTTTTTTTGAGGGGGGTGTTGAGTTTTATAGTTCTTCATAAATTTTGGGTATTAACCCCTTATCAGATGTATTGGCGAGTATGTTCTCCCATTCTGTAGGTTGTCCTTTTATTTTGTTGATGATTTCCCTTTCTGTGCAAAACCTTTTTAACTTGATATAGTCCCCTTTGTTTATTTTTATTTATTTATTTATTTGTTTGTTTCCTTTGCCTGGGGAAATATATCAGATGAAATATTGCTACAAGCAATGTCTGAGATTTTACTGCCTATGCTTTCTTCTAGAAGTTTTATAGTTTCAGGTCTAACATTTAAGTGTTTAATTCATTTTGAGTTTATTCTTGTGTGTGTAATAAAAAAGTGGTCTAGTTTCATTTTTCTGCACATATCTGTCCAATTTTCCCAATACAATTTGTTGACTAAACTGTCTTTAGCCCATTGTATGTGCTTTCTTCCATGGACTTTAAAGGGACGGATTTATTTCTGGGCTCTCTACTCTGTTCTGTTGATCTATGTGTCTGTTTTTATGCAAGTACCATGCTGTTTGATTACTATGGCCTTATAGTATAGTTTGATATTAGGTAGCATGATTCCTCCAACTTTGTTCTTCTTTCTCAGGATTGCTGTTGCTATGTGGCGCTTTTTGTTGTTCCACATACGTTTTTGAAATATTTGATGTAGTTCTGTGAAATATGTCATTGGAATCTTGATAGGAATTGCATTAAATCTATAGATTGCTTTGGATAGTATGGTCATTTTAATTATGTTAATTCTTTCTATTCATGAACGTGGTATGTACTTCCACTTATTTGTATTTACTTCAGTTTCTTTCTTCAGTGTCATAATTTTCTGAGTACAGGTCTTTTACATCCTTGGTTCGGTTTATTCCTAGGTATTTTATTCTTTTTGAAGCAAGTATGAATGTGATTATTTTTGTAATTTCCCTTTTGATAGTTCATTATTGGCATCTAAAAATGCAACTGATATATGGATATTAATGTTGTATCCTGCTACTTTGCTGAATTCACGTATCAGATCTAGTGGTTTCTTGGTGGAATCTTTAGGGGGTTCTCTGTGTACAGTATCATGTCATCTGCAAATAAGGACAGTTTTACTTCTTCCTTTCCAATTTGGGTGCCTTTTATTTCTTCTCTTGTCTGATTGCTGTGGCTAGAACTTCCAGTACTATGTTGAATAAGAGAAGTAAAAGCAGACATCTGTCTTTTTTCCCAACCTTAAGGGAAGGGAAATGCTTGCAGTTCTTGCCCATTTATTATGATGCTGGCTGTGTATTTGCCATGCATCACCTTTATTTTGTTTAGGTTTGTTCCCTCTAATCCCAATTTGCTGAGAGTTTTCATCATAAATTTGTGCTGAATTTTATCAGTTGCTTTTTCTGCAGCTATTGGTATGATCATGTGGTTTTTATCCTTCATTTTTTATGTGGTATATCACATTTATTGTTTTGTAAATGTTGTACCAACTTCGCATTCCCAGAAAAAATCCCACTTGATCATAGTGAGTGATCTTTTGGATGTATTGCTCTACTTGATTTACTAATATAATACTCTGTCAAGGATTTTAGCATCTGTGTTCATCAGGGATATTGATCTATAATTTTTTTTTATTGTAGTGCTTTTATCTGGTTTTGATATTAGGATAATGCTGGCATTGTAAAATGAGTTTGGGAGTATTCCCTCCTCTTGAATTTTTTTGAAATAATTTGATAAGGAGAGGTGTTAGGTCTCAAAATGTTTGGTAAAATTCACCTGTGAAGCCATCTAGTCCAGGGCTTTTGTTTGTCTGGAGTTTTTTGATTATTGCTTCAGTTTCACAAGGTATCATCTGTCTATTCAGATTTCTGATTCTTCCTGATTTAGTTCTGGAAGATTGTATGTTTCTAGGAATTGATCCATTTCATCCAGATTTTCCAATTTGTTGGCATATTGTTGCTCATGATATTTCCTTACAATACTTTGTATTTCTTTGGTTTAGTTATTATTGCTCTGCTTTCATTTATGATTTTATTTATTTGGGTCCTCTCTCTTCTTTTTAAATGAGTTTGGTTAAAGCTTTTCCAGTCTTGTTTATCTTTTCAAAGAACCAGCTCTTGGGTTCATTGATCTTTTATATCTCTCTTTTTTTTTTTTTTTTTTTTTTTAACTCTATTTCATTTATTTCTGCTCTGATCTTTATTACTTCCTTCCTTCTATTCACTTTGGGCTTTGTTTGTTGTTCTTTTTCAAGTTCCTTTAAGTGTAAAGTTAGGCTGTTTATTTTGCTTTTTCTTGATTCTTGAGATAGGCCTGTAATGCTATGAATTTCTCTCAGAATTGCTTTCCCGTGTCCCCCAAATTTTGGGTTGTTGTGTTCTCATTTTCATTTGTTTTAAAGTACTTTTTGACTTCTTTCTTGATCTTGTTGTTTACCCATTCCTTGTTTAATAACATGTTATTTAGCTTCTGTGTCTTTGTATATTTTTCAGTTTTCTTCTTGTGATTGATTTCTAGTTTCATAGCATAGTGATTAGAGAATATGTTTGATATGATTTTAATCTTCTTAAATTTATTGAGACTTGTGTCCTAACATGTTTTCTCTCCTAGAAAATGTTCCATGTGGACTTGAAAAGTATGCAGATTCTGTTGCTTTGGGGTGAAATGCTCTGAAGAAATCAATTAAATCCATTTGATCTGGTGTGTTGTTTAAGGCTGTAGTCTCTGTTGCTTTTTTGTCTGGAAGATCTATCTGTTGAAGTTAATGGGGTGTTATAATCATTACTGTATTTCTGTCGATCTCTCCCTTTATGGTCATCAAGATTTGCTTCACATATTTTGGTGCTTCTATGTTGGGTGAATAAATGTTTAGTAGGGTTACATCCTCTTGTTGGATTGTTCCTATTATCATTATGTAGTCTCCTTCTTTGTCTCTTACTATAGCCTTGGTTTTAAAATCTATTTTGTCGGATATAAGCATTACCACCCCACCTTTTCTTTCCTTTCTGTTTTCATGAAATATCTTTTTCCATTTCTTTACTGTCTATTTTTTAATCTGACGTGTCTCTCTTGGGAACAGCATGTATACAGGTCTTGTTTTCTTATTTATTCAACTACCCTACATCTTTTGGTTGGAGTATTTAAGCCATTTACATTTAGAGTGATTATTGAGCGATACGTATTTATTGCCATTTTATTTTTTTAACTATTTTCCTCTGTTTTTATTTTTCTACTACTTCTTAAAGCCAGTCCTGTAACATTTTTTCAGTACTGGTTTTTAGCTTTTTCTTGTCTGGGAGGCTCTTTATTTCTCCTTGAATTTTAAATGATAGCCTTACTGGGTAAAGTAGCCTTGGTTGTAGGTCCTTGCTTTTTATCACCTTGAATATTTCATACCACTCCTTTCTGTTGAGAAATTAGATGATAGTTTTCTTGAGCTCTCTTGTAGGAAACTAACTGCTTTTCTCTTGTGGCTTTTAGTATTCTCTTCTTGTCTTTAAGCTTTACCATTTTAATTATGTGTAGGCCTCTTTGGATACATCTTTTCTGGGACTCTGTGCACTTCCTGAACTTGTATGTCTTTTTCCTTCCCCATATTAGGGAAGTTTTCAGTCATTATTTCTTCAAATAGATTCTCAATCCCTTGCTCACTCTCTTCTCTTTTTGGTATTGCCATGATGCGGATGTTGTTAACATTTAATATTGTCTTAAAGATTTATGAAGCTCTCCTCATTCTTTTTATTTTTATTTTGCTGCTCTGCTTGGGTGTTTTTTTCTACCTTGTCTTCCAAATTGCTGATTTGATCCTCTGCTTCATGTAACCTGCTGTTTATTCCTTCCAATGTATTATTTATTTCAGATATTGCATTTTAAAATTTTTTCCATGTCTTTTTTCATGATGTTGAACATCCTTATAATCATTATTGTAAACTCTATATCTGATAAATTGCTTGCCTCCACTTCATTTAGTTTTTCTTCTGGAGAAATCTCTTGTTTTTTCAGTTGGGGTCTGTTTTTTTGTCTTTACATTTTTGCTGCCTCTTTGTATTTGTTTCTATGTATTAGGTAGATCTGCAAAGACTCTGGTGCAGGCTTAAGTGAGACACTGCTTGTGACTGGCCCTGGGCAACCTGTTTGGAGCTATCAGTGATCCACAGCTTGTGTTAAGTTGGTTATTTAAGATGATTTTTTAAAAAGTTTAGTTATATTTCCAGTTTGGTCCTGGGAAGAGGTTAATGTAGCTTCCACTTCCTCTGCCGCCATCTTATAAATTATATTTTTTCCACTTTATTTCTACTACTATGTGACTCTTGTTAGATTGATAAGGCCTCATATTTACTGGTTCAATAATAATATACCATCCCTGCTATGAACATAGCAATAGCAAAACATGGATCTACCCATCTTTTTAAGAAGCTGTGCTAAACACATGAGTAGATTAGATCTTTCCTCTTTGGTCTTTGTCCTTCAAGGGGACAATGTAGGCATTGGGTTGTCTTAGATCATGCCCTGGGCATGAGGAGGAGAGATCACCCACCTTGTCTACTAAACAGTAAATATTGAAGATAAATGTTTAATTTATCATTACATGATCATGGACACCTTCTTCCTTAATCACCTAACTTTGACACCTACATACCAAGGTTCAATACTCATTCAACATGGATCTTCTGAAAAAAATTAAAGAATTTAATTTTATGTCAACTTGAAAATAAGAATCCTGATCAGGGGAGAAATTTATTTCTGAGCACTAACTTGTAGGTTCACTTCCTTCCATTTTATTTGCCCCTAAAATTACTAAAAATTAGAGAATCAGTTACTTTACAGGACAGTCTTTTTTCACCAATCAATTGCATAAGGAACTACTAGGCTTCACATAGCTGCCTCCTTTATTGGAGTCTTCTTT
Organism: Furipterus horrens; assembly: GCF_987537825.1. NCBI lineage: Eukaryota > Metazoa > Chordata > Mammalia > Chiroptera > Furipteridae > Furipterus > Furipterus horrens. The sequence goes on along the minus strand of NW_028327177.1, from coordinate 23,079,300 downwards.
ATTATCAGGAAATACAAATATGAAATACTTTTATTCTACTCTAACTTGATAACGTTTCTTGGAAAGACAATTTAAAATTATATTTTTTTAAATTTCATTTTATTGTATTGATAAGCTATAAATAACATCGTTTCAAGCAATTTCTGCATTTAGTTTTGAACCAGCCTTAGTATGAAACATGACAAAAATCAATCAGACCAATTAGCTCTGTGAGTACCAATTAGACTCTGATACTTTTCATTTCTAGTCAAGCTTCCAAATTAATTCTGGTTTTATATATTAGCCAAGGCATTTTTCAGAGTTTGCTTTATAAAAGACCTACTTGAATTTGCATTATTGGTTTACAGGAATTCATTGGTGTGAATTCACAATATTGTTGATATTTACAGATTTGTGGTTCTGTTTTATGATGTAGCTCACCTGAATTTGTTAAAGACTGATAATCCCTAGAGGCAAAACAGATGAATACATTGGAATATAGATGACATGTGATGATCTGATATTTATTTGGTTACCAAGAATCTGATGATTCAAAATTGTAATAAGGAAATTAAACCAAATATATATGCAGATTTTCAAGTTAGCAAACGAGTCTTGGATCTTAAGTTCTCTTCTTCGTTTTCAGTGGACACATGGTTATCTAATCAGACAAATGTCTGGATAATGAGTCAGTCTATGAGATAGAACCTACTTCATATAATTCAAAAGATGAAATCTTGCAATGATACTTCCTAGTCCCATCTACCTCCCAAATTTAAAATACACAGACCATAATAAAGGTTAGAGTGAGCCCTTAATCTTAATTGTCCATTTTGCAGTATTATAAATGGTCAAAGATTATTTCCAATGTTTGGTATAATCTTACAGGGTGCAGATGTGGTTCCTTTTGGTACATGCCATCTTTACTAAGCTAACAATTTCCATAATGCTGCCACATTCTGCATGGGAAGCAGATTTACAGATAGGTAATCCACGTAAGGTATTTTAAAGACATCTTATTAAAGGGCAGAGGCTTGCTGTGAAATTACATACGCTTTCAATTGCTATGAGGGGCAAACAGCATCAAGAAGTGTAGTAATTTAGCTTGATGAGAGAAAGGCCTATTTAAAGTTTGATGATATATACTTTAAACTTTTACTTCAAGCTCTCTTTAGGTTTATATTTACTGTTTCTTAAGTCTGCATTTCATGCTACAGAATGTAATGTTCCAAGTAATCCTGAAATATATGTATTAAGACTTAGATACATTTTTCTTAGAATTTCTATACTGAGTTTACAGTTTTAAAAATTGTTTTTTTCTTTTTGTCATTATTACTTAAAATTAGCAGCCTAGAATATTTTTTTTTTTACATTGCTACAAATTTGTATTTACTGCTCTTCTGCTGTGTCCTTCATATGCTGAGAGCTATTTCTAATAACTGACTAGAAGAATGTCTTACCTAAGGCTCTGATGGTTTTGAGGTGTGTTTTATTTTCAAACAAGAGGGAGGTTAAGCTGATCCTTAAATTCATTTTCAAATCTCTGAATCCCAGGCTTTGCTCTACCATGATGTGTTCTGCAAACATGTGTTTTCTCTTGGATTTCTCCAGTGTCTTTCACAATGCCTAACTTAGCTCTATGCAAACCACAGGTACTCAGTCTAACTTATTGGCTTGGCTTGAATTGAAATCAGTTCTAATTGCCTTTGAACATTAGTTCCTCCTTTCCCTAAATCATGAGCCAGCATCTTTTCTAAGATTTCACTCAGTGATTTGTTCTTGATTCTTATAGTTCTTGTATTCTGTGCCAAGGGGTCCCAAGTGAAAGAGACACCAGGGAAGGTGACAAGGGAGGAGATGGAAAGGGTATCATCCATGGTGGGTACATTTGGGGGATGCCATTGGGGATTTCAAAATGCACATCAACACTTTTACCTTACATCATCCAAAAGCCTCCTTTCACTTTCTTAAATTCATGAGTATTTTATCAAAAATAATATAATACACTTCATTGTTATTTCCTAAATGACAGGCCAGTGCTTTTATCAATATAAAAATGGGATAGTCCCAAATTGGAAAATGTTGGCTTCGTGTTTGATAGCTTTTAGATCTATATTAAGGACAAAGTTTGTAGATTATACAAAAGGTGAAATAGAAAGGTGTTTGAGGGATTGAGTTATAAAAATAAAAATTAGATAGTTCCCTGACCCTCACTCAACATTATATATTTAAAAGAATAAAAGTCATCTGACTTATTACCACCAGGTTACAAAGCTTCTATTTCAATGTTGTTTGATTACATGTACACTGATATTTTTATTTAGAATATCTTTCCATCTGGAATATTTCTACTTTATTCTATTTCCCATGCAATCAAAACCAGTTTCATTTCCCTCTCTCCTTGTTAGATTATTTCTGAGTACCTGGAAGAAGTGGTCAAGATGATATTTTGTACATTGACCTAAGCCAGTGGATTTGGGACTGTGCAAGTAAAAATGAATGCATAAGTTATTTAAAAGAGAAGTGCAGTTTAATTTACCTAATGTCAGACATAAGCACTATTAAATCTATTTGGACTTAATTGCAAATTTCAGTCCTTCTATAAGGTGTAATTATCTGAACATCTTGCTGTTAAAATTAAGTGTGAGTGAATTTTGACATATTCACTTTCCTTTGTAATAAATGAAGGGTAGTATTTTTATTTTGAAATATTTATAGTGTGAATTACCAAAATGGTATTTTGTCTCCTATTCTAATAAATCTGTTTTTACATAAGTGCTTGAGGTTAATGGCTAGATTTTAAATTGCTTTCCATTTTGATAGTAAGTAGATTTCTAAGAGAGATGATTTTATTAAAGAGATATTAGTCGCTCTGATTTTCTCTTTATGAGAATAGTTCATATTTGCACAAACTCAAATGTAAAATATAAAGCCTAATCAGTATTTTTCTAAAAACATAGCTATGAATATTATTTAGAAAGTGCTTTCTTTTTTCCTAATAATGTACTTTTATGCCTCCATTTTAAAATAGGTCTTTTTTTTCTACAAAGATTGTATGTTTTTTTCTCATATTCATACAACACCTCTCAAAAGTGAATAATGGTGGTGGTTCAACTGAAAATTAACTCTGAATTAATGCACTGTAACTATGATCAAATATTGATCAGTTTTCTTTTTTGTGCATGGTTGCAAAGTGAGAAATATAACACAAACCCTCAAATATTAATTCAATTACATTGAAGAAAATTAAACTAGTTACACAAAGGCATAAAATAAAAATACCTAACACCTGATATTCTGTGAAGGTTATTTATTGTTGTCCTGTACTAAATTCTTTGTCATTTATGCTATTTTAAAAGAATAATAATTTTAGCTATTTTTGAAGAGTCTACTAAATTCAGAATTATTATTGAAAAATGAAATGTAAATTCCTAGATCTTCGATTGCAAAGTAATTAAAATGTATGGTTTTGCCTACTGTGTATAATAAGGGCTTATATTTGATCAACCATAAAGTTATTTAATCATTTTAACCTTGGAATACTACCCCACAAAACACTACTTAATGGAAGTTAGCTGAGACGCATTAGAGTATCAAAACATCAGGTCGGCAAAGCAAGAGGGCCCAGAAAATTCAAGCCCAGCTTATTCTGACACAATGCTATGGTAGGTTGCATGGCAACCGGTGACTGTGGATTTGGAAGTTACTTTATCCGTATTCAATGAGGAATAACTTAGCCTGAATTGAATTTAGTAATTTTCAGAATTAATCAGGTATTCAAGAATTATTTTAATAGACATTTTCTAGGTTTCTACAATTTAGAAATACATGTGTACAAGTCTGGTTCACAAAATAGCACTGGTTACTGCTTTCCTAGTCACTTCATTAATGACACATATTAGATACCTACTGATAGATATGCTATATCCTGTAACTTGCTTTAGAGCCAGTTATTGTCCAGAATTTCACTGCAACTTACTTTGAGAGACTTGCTGTTGATCCCATCACCATCATTTACAACATGAGAACACTTTTTAAATATTAAATTTATATCTGTTTTGACTATAAACTGCCGTTAACTTATCATCAAGTACCTTCCCAGTTTTATGACAAACAGTGATTTTTGGTTGCTGTTTTTGTTCCTAAGAATAGTTAAATAATGTTTTTCATATCAACCACATTTTAGATTGGATGGGAAAATAGAAAGTATTTCTCTTTTCCACATTTTGTTTTTCCTAGTTTTGTCTTGGAATGGTAGAAAAGAACAGAAGACTTGGCTATAACTAATGTTTGAAGTATATTTTTCAGACATTTGACAAACAATCATGATATCTTGTTAGGATCTCCTACTTGACAAAAGATAAACATTTCTGAAATGCTATTATGATGTCGGTTCTGTTGATATTTCTTTGAATCAGTAATTATGTGGATCTGATTATGTGAAATCTCCTATTTTTTTGTTAATTTCTGTTTCTGTACATAATGGGTGAATTAAACTGGAGTAATTCTAAAGGTATAATATAAACCTATCTTTGAATAGCTTAGACTAAAAGTAAACTTACTATTCCCTGTAAAGTAATCCTATATTACCAAACTAAAAAAAAAAATTTTTTTAAGTCTTTGAATCACAGAGGCCAAAACATTTTCAGATGAATCTGCTAAACAAAAGGTGGTAATTCGTACCATGATGCCATCTTCGGCTGTATCATCAAATGGTATCATTAGATGCCACATCTTAAATAGCAGAGAATTGGTGGTTAAAATATGTATCATTCAATGCTACAAAATACATGTCTGTAAATTTATTCTTCAAGACTGTGCGAATATCGCCTAAAAATATAGTTTGCATGGTGATGATTGTAGAGTTACAACTATGAAGAACAGAGTCAGCCAGGAACTGCAGCCATTCCTTTAAAACAAAGCATATTTTTTTTTAACCAGAGGTATTTTTATGTAAGCATAAACAGAAATCACCAGACATTCCAGATTTGATTTACTTGCTCTATAGAAGTCTTTCTTCCCACCCTTTTTCTACACTTTAGTTGATTTAACTCTTGATCACTCATTTTATAATAGCGGTCTGGAATAAAATGTAACATAATTAAAACATCTTGGATTGTGTGACATTTCACAAATAAATTCCAAACAGAACTGGTTATCAAATCACAGCTGTAGTATGAATAAATCTGTCGTACAATGTTGTTCATTATTTGACAGGAAGTGTCTGTTCAGCTTCTTAAAGGGCTGCTTCTACATGTTTGTTTTGTATTTGCTTTTATTGTTTTGCTTTGTTGTGAAGAACAAGTGAGTTTGCATCTATGCATTAATTTCAAGAGATGGATTTCAACAAACAACATCTAAGGCCTTAGCCACAAATGTAACTACTACAGTGTGTGAGAGGAGTTCGCACAAGAACAGTTATCACCTGTATTTCAGGGAGGTTATCTGGGGCATCAAATGTAAGTGAAAAGTATTTTGAAAATCACAAATTGCTGTGCTGGACTAGGAAATGGGGTGGTTCTGACAGAGTCAACGGTCATGTTTGTGTGTAGGCTTTTCACTTCTGTCTTTTCCAAGGCATATTTCAGTGCAATTTTTTGGTTGCAGCATTTCCTCTCAGATGTAAAGAACAGGTTTTTTTCCCAGGAGGATGTTCTTCAAAGGCAAATGAGGCACCTTATTGCCAATGCTACCTCCTTGTTTTACACCGGAAGTCAAGTGTGTCGTGTGTGGCACGCGAAGGACTGGATGCTCACCCCAGAGGGTACACGTATGTGCAGGGCAGGTGGGAGTCCGCATCCGGCCTGCCACCTGTTTGTCCTGATGCTTGGAGAATCCAGGTCATGGATTTGAGAACAGCCTTGTGTTTTTGGCCTCGTGTCTTGCTTTCGCTTCTGACGACCGATTGAGCAGCGGGAAAGTAGAGAGCGCAGGCACTCCCATGCTTTCTAACACTGTTGAGCCAAAAGGCACAAATGTCAGAACAGAAGGTTAGGACAAGCAGGGCTCAGAAGAAACGTAGTCTAGTGTTATCAAAAATAATTATTTCAGCTTTTAAAACGTCTCCAAACAGAAAAGAGGTAAACAACAACCAAATGAAGAGTGAAAGAATGGGCATTACTTGGACTTTGTTCTTTTATTTCAAACAGCTCATGTTCTGTTGAGATGGTACCAGACCAAATATTACTGTAATAGTAGGAATTGAGAATGGCACAAATAGGAAAATTATCCATTTCAGATCAGAGAGAAGTTTTATTAATAAATACTAGTGCATAAATTCTCATGTTTCCCAGATTTTTCTGTGGGTACTAGAGGATGAACTCACTAATTTTGAGGTTTGATTAGTGGACAATCAGTATATAAAAGAATGAGTAAATGTGAATTGTCATATTTAAATTTTATTGAGTGATCATTTTTATTAATGTACAGATGGGAGTAAAACAGGACAGATAAGTATGAAACTGGAAACCACAGTGAAATATATTGGGGAGAAAATCAGTAGTGTGGAAACAAAGGACAAAGGGAAACTAATGAGTTCGAAGCATTTGATGGTGATTAAATAAAGAGCATTTTCAAGATGGAGCAAGAGGCAGGAGCAGTCCAGGTACAAAGGCACAGGGTTTCATAAGATCCTGGCTTGTCCAGAAAGTGGGCAGAAGCTCAGTGTGGGGTGTGGCATGGGAATAAATGAAGTTATGTGGATTAACGTGTTAGAGACGTACGCTGTACTCAGATGAAGACAGGCCTTCATTACAAATCGCAGCCCTGAAATCTGTGAACATTTTCCTTGTCAGCCTAACCTAGTTTACTTTAATATACAAGTCAATAAAACCTTATTTTAAAAGCATTTTATTATAAAAAATTATTCCTTTGCACAGGAACACTATCAAAATTTTTCAAAGCAAGACAGTATGGCCCACATCATAGTTTAAGAGCAAATTTTTTTTTAAATATTTATTTATATTTACAATTTTATTTATTTATTTATTTTTTAGAGAGAGGGGAAAGGAGAAAGAGAGGGAGAGAAACATCACTGTGTGGTTGCCTCTCACACGCCCCCAACCATGGACCTGATGTGCAACCTAGTCATGTGCCCTGACTGGGAACTGAGCCAGCGACACTTGGTTCTCAGGTTGATGCTCAATCCACTGAGCGACAGCAGCCAGGGCTCAAGAATGAATTTTTTAAAAGCATGTACATAAGTGGACAACCCAGATCTGAACCTCATGAGATCCTAACGTTGTTTGTTAAATTGGTATTATATTGATTCTACGTCACTTAAAAAAATGGGCAGAAATAACACTATGCATATTTACTCTCCCTCTATTCATATGTTTGGACTATATCAAATCTACAAAACTCTTCTAAATGCTGAATATGTCAGGGAGTTGGATGCAGCTTCAGCACTGAAGGATATGTAAAATGTCGTGTTCTCCAGCATTCTAGCCTGATTGATTTGATATCTCTTTGAAATTCATAGTTCCATCCATGCTTTAAGGATGCAGAATTAATTAAGCCATATCGTGTTAATTAGGTAATTGTCTTCTCCTCCATGAACTCCCACCCCTGCCAAGGTGAAGAGATCCCAGCTTCCTTAGGAAAGAGTATTATCAGAATATGCTGGCAATTCAGCTAGCCAAGTTTAGCTTGCGAGATAGAAAATAGGTAACTGGTATGCTGAATTTAATTATGGAAGGCTGCAAGATTCCAATGACATATTTACCTCATTTACCTAGATGATATTCTAATATTTATTAGGTCATTTGAGAAACATCTGCAATAGTTAGATAAGATGTGCCGTCTCATCAGGGAAAGTGGACTACAATTCAACTCCATGAGGCCCTGTACTCCTTGTGTGAATCGGATTCATTTTAGACGAGGCCTTTCTCTTGACCGTTTAGCTTAGTGGTTAGCACGTAATACCAGGGAGGCTCAAGTTACAGGTTGGAGTCTCCTATGAGGCTGTTAGTCTTATCACAGTGATTTGTGGCTGCAGCCCTTTACTTCCGGCAACCTGGTCAAACGGAGGACAAGATGACAGGATCAAATGATCGTGGATGAGAAAGTGTTTCTAAACTCTAAGCCAGTGTATAATTAAGGGATTAGGCTTTAATCATGATATTAATATGGGAAAGCTAGTCAAAGCATGTTGCCATATTAAATCAGTATAATTGCTCGTTTGTGTGTTTTCCGAAGTAATATATTCTCTCTAAAATTAATAAATTATATGAATATATTTAATACAGTGTAATACATGTTTGGGGACATCATAAATTGTTAATAGAAAACTGAATGATAGCATTATGTTTGCTCAACATACAAATAAGATTAACTTTAGAATTAGTTTATGTTTACCAAATAAATCAGAAGCTACAATAAGGTTCCAATATATGTGTGATATCTACATTTTCTACTACAGTATCTTATTTCTGTTGGAGTTTGCAGGACAAATAAATAGCATCTCTTTTCCTTTTCCATTTGGAAGGTAGATATGGCATATGGCAGATGAAAATCAAAATAGCAATTTTAGTAGACAAGTGATTGAAAATCACGGTGTAGGTGTGTTTATTAGCCAAGTGGGCTAATACATCCAAAGGCTAGGTAGACTTACCCTCAGAGCTCCAGGCAGGAACTGTGGATGGCTGTTGGTCACCCCAAGTGTCAAGTGGACCCTGAGGTCTTTTCTCTGAGGCCAGCTGAGCTCCCAAGAGAAGAAAGAGCAAAATCCAGTTCTTTGTCCAGAAGTCACCAATCAGATAATTCATTCTTTTCCCCCTAGGAAGAAATGGTAAGTAAGACAGAGAGATTTTAAGACTGTCTTACTAATAGATACTGCTTCATCAGAAATTTGGAATAGCTGACCTCAAATTTAGTAATTATTTTACATTGTTTTACCTTTATACCATACAGTTCATATATGTCATTAACACATACTGCCTCATTTAATCCTCACAGCAGTCCCAAGTGTGTGTGTGCACATTTGGTGTTGGGGGGGGGGGGGTAGTAGGTAATCTCCATGTTATTCATGAGAGTTGAATCTTCAATTAAATAATTTAGTTAAGTATTAAATAAGCTGCGCACAATGGCCCAGATAATTTTAAAAGAGCCCAAACCAAGATCTTTCCATCTTGACTATACCCTGGTAACCACAATTCCAATCCACTTCGGCAGCCGTCCGTCTCGAGAGACGATGGTGTAGCTTCTTAAGAGTCTATCTGCACCGCCGAGAATGGCTGTGCAGTCCGACTCGGGAGTGACACGGTATCTGTCTCCTCCCGTGTTGAATCGACATCTTGCGATGACGCTGGAGTGTCCTCTCCAGTGAAGCTGAAGCTACAGAGCCTGGGCAGGGTGATATGGAGGGTCTGCTGTTGCCCATGCAGCAGACCCCCACTCTCTTCGCAGCTGAAGGGTCCAAGGGAAAGACGGAGTCAATACAGCTTGGCTTCAGGTGCACCGCAGGAGTTGCCGGTGTTGACTACAACGTCAAACCGCCTTAGGGACTCCGGCTCCGGATTTTCTGTCGGGGTTTACTCCCTTAGCCTTTCCCCTGAAGAGCTATGCCGCAAGGCAGCGGAGGTTTTTTGGAGTCAGAGTTTTCCTTCTCTGATGTGCCGTGACTGGAAGATCGAACCAGCGACACTTAGCTCGCAGGCCGACGCTCAATCCATTGAGCCAAACCAGCCAGGGATTCCAATCCACTAGACCTAAAAGTTGGGCTAACTCTAAGCTCAGTTGGATTTTTAAGAGTAAAGACTGTGCCCCCCACCTCCACGTACCTACAATAATTGAAGAATTGTTGTAGAATATCATGTTGATTACGAGAATAAAAATTATATAATAATTCTGGCCTAATTATAAAATTAGTTAATATTTGCCCATTTTTACGATATTCTATGTAATATGCCCTTATGTATATTTTCATGGATTTGGTCAGAGGACTATACTGGGATTCTTGATGTTTCTTTTTTCTAAAAGTCACCTTAATGAGTTAAGAGCATGGAGTTTATGTAGCGATAGGTTAGCTTCATGGTTCCCAAATTACATTGCTCAACACATCTGGACATTTCAAAAATGTATACCATTCACATAATACTTAAAATTTTGGGGAAAACATGGTGCAGGAACAACCAGAAATAAATGTGAGCTGAGAATGCATTCTCAATCAGGAGTAGTTCAGTGTCACTATCTTTGTATACAAAGAACAGCAGAGTATACTGAATTTAATAGATGGGTACTGTAATCATTTTTTATTTAAGAGATATTTAGGAACTTTTTGTAGTATGATACCTGAAAAAGATACAGAAGTTTAAGCTGTACAAAACTTTCAGAGTGAAATGTGAAACTCTCTTCTAAGGTTTTGGATTTCGTTATGAAACTCAAAACTCAGCCCCATTTCGGAGGGGATTGAAAACCTTGTCTATATCTGAGCCTTGCACAAGCTTTAAATCTGTGCTAACCTTTTCATCTGTTATAGGAACTTGGAACTTTATTTTTCCAGTCTGCTCAGTTCTTGGTAGGTCACATATTTAATTGAGTCAGCTTTAACAGAATTACATGTTGTTACCAAAAGGTTCTTTAGACATTACTCAGTAAGATCACTTTTCTCAGGAAGAAGCATTCTTCTTGACACTTATATAGAGCTGGCATATGCTAAGTTATGCTGTAGTTACAAACAACTTCAAAATCTCAGTGATCTAAAAAAACCAAGTTTTGATTTTCATTTATACAACGTGTCTAATATGGTCATCAGACAGTTTCTGTCCTTTGTGTTCACTCAGGAAACCTGAAGGATAGAACTCAATAACAGGAGCTTCCTGGATCACTGTAGCAGAGAGAAAGGGATACAGTGAATTATTCTATGACTTTTAATGTGCACATCACTTCTGTCATGTTTCATTGGCTAGAGGAAGTCACATGGGCGTGCCCAATTTGGAAGAGGTCGACAAAGGGCATTATTTTTATATGAAGGCAATCCTTTCACAGGCATGGACAGAGAGAAGAACTACACTAGAATAGAGGATGTGAATGTCCCTATGGCCTCTCTTCAGATTGAGAGCTGTATCAACAGAAAAAAAAAGTATCTTAGCATTTAATGTTACTGTTTTAAAACACTCTAGAAAATGGATTTTACTTTAAATATTGACACACTGCTATAAATGATATAATATGCTCAATTATAACATGTCCAAAAAACAGAACAATCTCTGTGTGTGTGTGTGTGTGTGTGTGTGTGTGTGTGTGTGTGTGTGTGTGTAGTGATTAATAGAGTGCATCCTCAAGCCAAAACCTAGATGGATGACCTTAGGCATTGTGCTTAACATCTCTGTGCCTCAGTTTCCTCATTTCCAACATGATTCTAATAATAGTAACTAGTTCATAAGACCATTATAAAAATTTAATGAGAAAATTCATGCAAGGGTCTAAGCCAGATGCTCCCCTTCTTTAGGTATTTCCTCAGTCAGTCTAATTAAAATCTTGATGCCATTTTTGTCTCTTCCATCTTGTTCTTCATCTCCTATACCTACTTGGTCATCAAGCTTTTAAGTTATTCCTTTAAGGTACACCTCAGCACATCATGGCCCTGCAAGCTAAGAATAGGTTTTTTTAATTATTTTAAAGGGCTGTAAAAAACAATCATAAGACTATTTGGGACCCAAAGCCTAAAATTTTCACTATATGACCCTTTACACAAAAGTTTGCCAACCCCTGCTCTAAAGCGTCCCTTGTGGCTGTTACCTCCTCTCACGACCAGTGACCCACCTTTATTGCATTGCTATCTTACTCCTCAGCTAGTTCTCTGGTCCCAGTTCACTTCTAAGTACATACCCAACCTACTGCTTCACCTCCAATTTCTGCCTAGAAAACAAGTGGCACATATTTTCTACTTAATTTTATTCTCAAATTAATCTGACAATACTAAATATTTACAACATCGTTTTTTGATAGATGCTAAATGAGTTAACAGAAGGTTCGTAGAGCTGCGTGGTCAATTTTGGTAACACAGGTGGGCTTCTGTTGGTTTTAAGATGGGAAAAGGCCTGGGGAGGGGCCAGTGGAGACGGAGGGGCAAGAGGAGAATAAGGAACACAGTGGGCTAGCAGAGAAGTTCATTCACTCATTCCACAAATATGGAATAGTGCCGCACTACCAAAGCATTGTTACAGAAATGGGCACACGAGTGAACAGGAAAAAAAAATAAAAGGCTAAGCTATTATATAGTTTATATTCTGAAAGACAGCTAGAAATAAGTAAACAAGTAATTAGACTTTCTTGTAGGTAGGAAGCCAGCCCGTAGCAAGTGAATCTTGTGAATTTGATTATATTATCCCAAGATTATCTGTGAGGAAACCAATTCAGAGGTGTGTTGGAATCAAATCATACTAGTACATAAGAGCCAGTCATTAAATTTGGGGTAGTTTTATGAGACAATTTTAAACACAGCCATTATGAAGAATTAAATTATGTGAACTTATAATTAAAAAATTATATTTTTAACAAGGTAATAAATACTCAAAACCTATCACTTCCTAATTATTTTCCTATACATTTTTTTGTTATCTCTGCTGTTGAGGTTATTTAATTATTATTTTTTGTATCTGTATGGTGGAAATACTATGTAATCCTACTTGTTCATTACCACATAGCCAGAGAGTCCAGCTTGCATAACTGACTGACTTCCACCCTAGCGTCCTTACATTTCTCTGATTGAGGTCTTAGACCATCTCCATGAGAAGCCCCAGCAGGCAGTGAGCACTGTGCAATTGCAGACCTTGTGGCATACCTCCTGATTCAGAACCTCTGGGGCTGAGGTCAAGGAACTTGGGTTTTTATATTTGCACTGGTGACTTATATGCACTCTCTAATCCAAGAACCATTTGTTCTTCCTCACGTTTTCTCTCAATTGCAGCTACTGTCATCCTAAACAGTAAGATTCTGCAATCCTAAGTAAACTCATTTTGGAGGACAGAGTGCAGAAAAAACAAGAGTCGCTGGCAGGAAAAAATGAATTTTCCTTTACTTGTCCTCCTAATTATTATAGGAAAGGAAGTTTAGTGGACATGCTTGTTTATATCTATCCATATATGTTATATAACTACTTATAGTTACATATAGATACAGAAAGTATCCAGCCATCGTCGGCAGCCGTCCGTCTCGAGAGACGATGGTGTAGCTTCTTAAGAGTATCTGCACCGCCGAGAATGGCTGTGCAGTCCGACTCGGGAGTGACACGGTATCTGTCTCCTCCCGTGTTGAATCGACATCTTGCGATGACGCTGGAGTGTCCTCTCCAGTGAAGCTGAAGCTACAGAGCCTGGGCAGGGTGATATGGAGGGTCTGCTGTTGCCCATGCAGCAGACCCCCACTCTCTTCGCAGCTGAAGGGTCCAAGGGAAAGACGGAGTCAATACAGCTTGGCTTCAGGTGCGCCGCAGGAGTTGCCAGTGTTGACTACAACGTCAAACCGCCTTAGGGACTTCGGCTCCGGATTTTCTGTCGGGGTTTACTCCCTTAGCCTTTCCCCTGAAGAGGTATGCCGCAAGGCAGCGGAGGTTTTTTGGAGTCAGAGTTTTCCTTCTCTGATGTGCCCTGACTGGAAGATCGAACCAGCGACACTTAGCTCGCAGGCCGATGCTCAATCCACTGAGCCAAACCAGCCAGGGTATCCAGCCATATAACATAAAAAATAGAGACATTTATTGAAGAAGATACAAGATACAAGCAACACTGTACATAGGGCAATGACACCTCAGTCCCCTTCAGAGTAGGCACCTTGGGACTTCACACAGTTCTGGTTGTCATTGGATCTCATCAACAGTCTGAAGTGTCTTCTTTCTCAAAGGTGATTTTAGTTCTGGGAAAAGCCAGAAGTCACAGGACACCAAATATGAGATGTAGGGGGGCCGAGTCACCTGACTGATTTGATGTTTTGCAAAAAAACTCTGCATGAGACATGATGTGAGGCAGGAGCAGGTATGGGTTGTCATGATGAAGCTACCAGTCACCAGTTGCCCATAGCTATGGGCGGCTGAATCATCCAAATAGTTTCAGTGGAGGAATGTCCGAGATTTATGCAAAATTCGATGCAGATTCATTCCTCTACTTTCTCAGTCATTTGAATGTGATGGCACACAGTCCACATGCTCACTCAATGGAGTCTACCATCCCTACTGACTAGTACAGTGAAGTCATCATTGTTCACACACATGTATTCCAGTCCACTCTCCTTAGCTGCCAGATTACATCGATGTCATGCAAACCGTTCTCATTATATTAACAATGGCTGAACTTTTTCTGGACAGACCTCGTATGTAGAGATATATGCACATGCCTGTTTTGTGTGTGTGTGTATATATATATGTGTGTGTGTGTGTGTGTGTGTGTGTGTGTGTGTGTATGTGTCTGTGTGAGCCACACTGTATATAATAATTCTTGGTCAGTTTTAAAATGGCAACAGTAACTCTGCAGAACTTCCCAGAGCACTCTGCTACCACCTTTCCATGGTTTGCAGGAAATCTTCCAAACCTTATTGAGAGATCACGTGCTCCTATTATCAAGGATTTCTCAGGAGGGCTATATTCTGTAAGATCCTCCTGATTTAGTCAAGTCCAGACACCAGATGAGAACAGCCAGCCACCTCATGTGCTTTTCACAAGTCAAAAAGAATCAGAGTGATTTCCCAGGTCTGCAACCTTACTCCTTCCCATAGTATATCAACTTCTAAAGGATTTTAAAGAATGCAGCACAACAGGGTAGTCACTTAAGGCAGAAAATTCATTTCCACCAATGCTGAGCCTCCTGTCACAATGGATTAATCATCAAAGTCGATTATTCCATCAAATTCTCCAAGGGTGAAATCACACATCTTACCACTGGTGTGTGGAGCAGGCATTACCTTCATCTTACTGGCACAGATACAAACTGTGAGTAACTTTTATACACTGCACGGGAGGAAGTGCTGATACATTCAAAAGGGAGCTGCTTCCCCAGAAGCACCTGCCCAGAAGTTGCTGAAAAATTATACACCATGCATGTCTCTCAATACTCCCTACTGATAGGTCAGCAGTTATTACAAAACTATCCTGATTAGAATCTGCTTGGAGCTTCTGGGATCATATTAACCAAAATGGAACCACTGAGTCAGAGAAAAGCAAAGAGATGAATCAGAATAGCTAACATCTCTTTTTTTTTTTTTTTTTTTTTTTGCCTGTTTATATCATACCCAATCTTCAAGGCTAAATCAAAATCTTAACTCTTTGCAAGGTTTTTCTTCCCACCACAGAGCTCATCATTGCCCTGATATTTTTCTGATCACTGCAATGCTGTCATTGTTCCTAGCATTTATAATATTGATCTTTCATTGTTTGTATTTCCTTTATATGCATTGCTCTGATCGATCATTTTGCCCTTTAAGGATAGAAACCATGGATTTCTCAGGAGGGCAAGGATTCTGTATGATCTTCCTGATTTTTTCCTGTGGCCACTACCATGTTGAGCCCATAGTAGATTCTTAATAAAGTCTGGTTGGTTGAATTTTTAAAAAATATTTTATTTATTTATTTTTATAGAGAGGGGAAGGGAGGGAGACAAGGAGGGAGAGACACATCATTGTATGGTTGCCTATTGTGCGCCCCCAACTGGGAGCCCGGTCTGCAACCCAGGCATGTGGCCTGACTGGGAATCGAACCAGCGACCTTTTGGTTTGCAGGTTGGCATTCAATCCACTGAGCCACACCAGCCAGGTTATGATTGTTATGATAAATAGAAATATATCATCCTCAGGCATTGGTAATGCATTTTTCTACTTAGAATATAGTGCTCAATTGAAAGTTATTGCTTCAGCTATAAAAGTATTTTCTTTTGCTATCCTTATAATTTAGGGTAGAAATAATTTAAATTGTTAATATTTGGCATCAGAGAGAAATGAAATGCAGTCGCACACACATAGCGTGCTATAGTTTCCTCTGGTATCTTCACATGCATTATCCTTCCATCACCCATGAAGAGTATCCCCAAATTCTGGTTGAGAGAGCAGGCCCATAAATGATAAATAACTTGTCCATCATCATATGCTTAAGGAAGCAGCTAGGCTGGGACTTGAACCTGTGTCATTTGATTCATTTACTACCTAGAGACTGAGTTTTCAGCCTCTCACATTAAGATACTGTATGACCTTGAGTAAATTATCCAACTTCAGTGAGAAGCCCTAAATCACCTACAAAATAAAATGAGTGGGGTCCCAAATTTAGTCATCTAAAATGTGGAGTCATGTTATTATGCTGTCATTGGTCAAAACCATCCTGCGCAACTAAACTGCCTGGGACTTCTGAGGCCTGGTTTCCAGATGTTAAGGTTCCTGACTGCAATTTGGTGCCCCCTGGTGGCAGTTGTTAACTCTGGTTATATATTTAATGGGGATGATTCTGGATGTGGTGGCTCATTGGAACATCTAGAATATGGGCAATGATTCTAGGAATCTCTGGGTTAGTTGATGCCACTTTCTTCTGCCTGGTGCAAAAAGTAGATTAGTCCTGGAGAATAACCCTCACCTCTCACTAGTAAATGAAATAATTAGTCTTCTGTGGTCAAACCGGGGCTAGATAGAAAATGGAAGTCATTCACCAGTCGATTATAGCTGAACTTATGTAATCATCAGGCATATTATTGCAAGATGTTATTGTAGTTTGAAGCCTTGAGCTAAAAATCAAGTGAGATAAAACACTTTGGAAGGGACTTTTGCAAAGTTTGAGGCACTAACAGAATGCAAATGATTATTATAACTTGGTAATTTCTTTAGCAAAAAATTGTCCAGTATTAATAACATAATATGCATTTAAAAAATCTTAAGTCCATGCGTTCTACTGTTCTGTTTTATGCTTGCCCTGATTCTGTCTTCAGAAGAATTCTGAAAAAGCAAAGTAGACTGGTCCTGGTTTGGAAACTCTTTAATGCTTGATACCTCCCAACCCTCATGGCTTATTGTTAGATACAGCCCAGTGCCCTACTTTGCTATATCTGTGTTGCCCCCCTTACTTATATTTGCTTATTTAGCCTCCACAGCAGTTATATTTTATAAATTAGACCAAGTGGTAAACTTATTAAAGATTATCCATATGACATTTATTAAATGTCAGAGTTGATTCTCTAACTCAGAGTCTGCTTGCTCCAAATACATTACTCTTTAATGTTGCTTCTTCCATTCTCTGACACTCTTGGTTCTGTATGGTCTTGACCGTAGTTCCAAGTTGATTTTCAACATTTTCTGGTTTATTCTTCTGTATAGGTATGCATTTTCAAAGTTGAAATATTCTACCAGCCATCAATCACAAAGCTTACATGCTCACAAATGTCTGAATCAGCGTCACCATCATCTTAATCACCAATTAAATTGTGCAAATACTAATAGAGTTGCCTCACAGTATAAATGTCCTATGTCAGTGCTTTGGTGGTTGGAGTCAGCATGCCTTTTTATTCCTCTTGTGAGTAATGACAATAAATATCCCCCCACACATATGCACACATACCACAGACACTTGCAAAACTATAAACAAATCAAGCTTTGACAGGGAGGCTAAGTCATATAATGTTTAATGTCCTGGACCCCAGCTTCAGACTCAGATATGATTCCTCTCTTGGCCATCTATTAACTTGTCACCTTGAACATTTTATCTAATTTCCCTGAACCTCAGTTTGTCTTATATAAAATGGGGATGATTATAATACCAGAACCTTATCAAGGTATGTTGGGGAAGAGTGATTTTAAATTATACATATAGAACATTTAGTAGTGTCCAAGGAGTAAAAGCCATTGTATGTTAGCCATTAGTATTATTATCTTTAGCAATGTTATTACTATTGTTAGTCTTGTCATCCTTCACAGTTCCTGATTGCCTGAATAGGATCAAAGCCAACAGCAGTGAACAATGTAATTAGTACACTGATAAGGGTCTCCATACCAGCAGTCCTTTGTGATTAATATTTTATGATGGGTTCCATTTTCAAATTGACTTGAACGGCCTTGATAGTTATACAGAGGCCAGTAGTGGAATAGGGAGCTATCTCATTGGATAACTTCCTGTTAGAAATAATGGGTGTCAAGTTTAAATCATTTTGTTTGATTTCACAGGGGGCCACATCTGTCCTGAACTGGCAGAAAAAACTCTTCGCAGTTTACAGGCCAGTTACCTTACACAGACTATGCATGGATTGTAAAGATATGATAAGGTCTTCCAACAATCTGGCGATAGTCAGTGATGTTAAGTTGGACTAACAAACAACTAGGGATAAAAAAAAACAAAGATGGAAGGTCAATTTATTATCTGGATCATTGTGCTTAGGTTCTTATGAGCTGTCCTGCATTCCTCCTGCCCCCTGCTCTCTCAGTGTGCCTTTCCAAAAGATTTGCTTTGCCATCTTTTACACATTTCACAAGACTTATATCTCAAGTTCGCCCAAAGTGGATATTGAAATATGATGAATTCCCTTCTTATCTAAAAGTTTAATCGTAAGTTTAAAGTTTCCAGTAATTACTAATTTCTTTTCTTCACTATTACTTTATGATTAATTTACTATTAATTTACTACTATTAATCGTTAATAATTTCAAGTGTACCTTATGTTGTGCAAATGCCTCCAGTATATTTTTATTAAAACCTCGGAGCTTTCATGAAAAATATCTGCCATATAATCTAATGGGCAGTGAACATCTCTGTGGTGCCGGTCACCCAGATCACTCTTGCTATCTGTCAGGAAACAGGCAGACTTTCTTTTGTAGTTCAAATAAACATGCTAATTCATGTCCTCAAGACAATCATCTCACCTGTGAATTCACCTTTTGAGTGCCATGCGTAATTTGAAATTTGGATCAACATGAGAAAAAATTATATCAATATAACCTGAGGTACAAAAAAAGAGAACAAAACATAAAATACGAATTATTCCACTGCTATTTACATTTATAGCCCTTGAAAAAAGAGTCGCTGGGAGCGACACTGGCGCTTTTGGGAAAATTTGTCAGCATTGCTCACAACGACGTTGGCACTCAAAGGGTTCAGATCCTAAAATAGATGCAGAAGGAACGCACAGATACTGAGAGTTGCGTTACCCGGATGAAATAAGCCACTGTGCACTTCAACACTTGGGACAAGCTCTTAAGAGAGGGCTTTCACAAAGACCGGGTGTTTTAACATCCCACCTCTCCCAGCAAGGCACAAGTGTCCCTGGAAACCACTCGGGTCTGTATAGAATCTGGATTAATGGGATTATTTATATCATAAATGTTGTATCACATATAAATATCTTGTCCTATAAACTATCATATCGTCGGCGGCGGCAGCCGTCCGTCTCGAGAGACGATGGTGTAGCTTCTTAAGAGTCTATCTGCACCGCCGAGAATAGCTGTGCAGTCCGACTCGGGAGTGACATGGTATCTGTCTCCTCCCGTGTTGAATCGACATCATGCGATGACGCTGAAGCTACAGAGCCTGGGCAGGGTGATATGGAGGGTCTGCTGTTGCCCATGCAGCAGACCCCCCCTCTCTTCGCAGCTGAAGGGTCCAAGGGAAAGACGGAGTCAATACAGCTTGGCTTCAGGTGCGCCGCAGGAGTTGCCGGTGTTGACTACGACGTCAAACCGCCTTAGGGACTCCGGCTCCGGATTTTCTGTCGGGGTTTACTCCCTTAGCCTTTCCCCTGAAGAGGTATGCCGCAAGGCAGCGGAGGTTTTTTGGAGTCAGAGTTTTCCTTCTCTGATGTGCCCTGACTGGAAGATCGAACCAGCGACACTTAGCTCGCAGGCCAACGCTCAATCCACTGAGCTAAACCAGCCAGGGCCAAAACTATCATATATACTATATTTTATACTAAAAGTTTACTGAGATTATATGTTACTAAAGTTTATATATACATTGTATGTTGATATGATAATGTTTTAGATATGTTAAGTTAAATAAAATGTTATTAAAATAATTTTTCATCCTCACCTGAGGACAAGTTTATTGATTTTAGAGAGAAGGGTAGGGAGGGAGAGAGACATTAATGTGAGAAAGAAATATTGATTGGTTCCATGTGCCCTGACTGGAAATTGAACTCCAAACCCTTGTTTACAGGACAATGCTCCAACCACCTGAGCCACACCAGCCAGGGCTGTTATTAAACAGAACTTTACCTGTTTCTTTTTTATTTTAATGTGGCTACTACAGTATTTACAATTACACATAAGGCCAGCATTAGAATTCTATAGGTGTTACCGGACCTTTACAATGCAAACGCCTGATATTTATTCTGTACTATTTGAAGTTTCCCTTTTTTATTTTTTGTTTTTTTCTTCCCTGCTTGATGCTTATAAAAATGCTTTATTACTATATATCAAAAATCAAAATATTTGCTAGACTAGGTCTAGATTCCTGTTTTGTTGGAACATGGTAAGTTCTTTGAATCTTTATTATTAACTTATTTTCTATTTGTCCCAATTTATTCCTGGACACAACTATATTCATAGAACAAATTACTTTTCTCTTTGCAATTCATCATCTAAAAATCTCTTTGCTTTTTTTCCCTGAGAGAAAACTTTTCAAGTTTGCGTCTGCATAACTGACTTGATTTCCTGCAATGTCAATTCTGTTGTCTAGCTCCAAAGAAATCTTATTTTGCTTTGATAGTTAGTGTCCTTAAAATTATTCCTCTCAGTCATCTTTGCACATCAGCTGGTATTTCAGTGTGGTTTTTTTCTGTCCTATACTTCTATGTCATCTTTTATCAATGATATATATTATTTTCTGAAAAAAATTATTTGATGCATAATCTCAAATTATTTTCAAAAGTGTGCTCTTCCTCTAAGTCAGAATGATGTGCCCTCTCTCTATTTTTTAGTAAATTTTTCTACACTGTTTAAGTTTATTCATTCTTGAGCAAGAAGAGAGAACTGGAAATCTTAGAACTGGTATTTCCCAAGAGACCAAGACAATTGCTTTACATCAACTGGACTATTTGTTAGTGAAAGGGCATACTAGTCACAATTGTGCCAGCCCTGCAGGCATAAATTGAGATGCTTGGTCACCCTGCCTTGACCTACTGCTCTGTCACTTGAACAATGGTCTAATTGCCTTTTCAGATCTACTGCTGGAAGGTGGGAGACATGGCTGAGAACCCAATTCCTATGATTTACTACGGTTTTAGATATTGTATATGCTGCGCTAAGAGGTCTTCTCCTTGTTCACAGATGAGGTCTTCCTCTCTCAGATCTCACCTCCAAGATGTAGTGCCCTAAGCAAATCTCTTCTATTTATTTTCTCCATGTATCCTATCTCCACTTATCTTTCCCTACAGTGTTAATTAATTTGGGGAGAGAGGGTGGTTGGGTCTATGAATAGACATAGAGATATAGGTTCTTATGAATAGAGGTGGAAAGCAGTATTGTGGTCATGTCAGAATGTGGATGCATAGTATCCCAAGATGCAGACTTTGTGGAAGCAGTTACTTATTTTTAAGTATATAAATTTCCTCAATTTCCTGCTTGTCTGGCCATCAGTTGCTTTATTCAGTGTGATTTCAGTTGCCTTTCAGCTAGGGAAATTCCATCAAGTTCTGGCAATAGGCTGGTTCTGGCTTTAGGATGATTCAAGGATGTTGTGATAATTTTTTCCATCTTTCTACTTTTTGCTTGGGTATTTTCATAAAAATTGAAAAAGCGACATCATGATTACTGGCCAGATGTTATTTTAATTTTTTATTGTTGGCTTCTACATAGTACTCAGCATGCTGTAAAATTAAAATCTCACTTCCCTCTATCTAGGGAGGAGAAGGCTGTGGGGAACCTGATATTATAATCCAGATTCATAGTGATAAAGAGGAAGATTGGTTTTTGTATTATGGAAAGAAGTGAATCAGCAAAGAACAGCTAATCCCAAGAATCTTCTGGGCTACTCAGTCCAGTAAAGGAGCACTCTCTCGGTACTGTCACAGATAGGACCTGTCAGTAAATAACCAGCAGATGCTTTGTTTGTTTCTTTGCTCATTTGCTTATGTGTTTGTTTGTTTGAGGGAGTGATGAGGATCAGAAACATTAAAATGTGATCCCTACCCTGGCTGCTGTGGCTCAGTGGATTGAGTGTCGGCCTGCGAGTCAAGTGTCACTGGTTCAATTCCCAGTCAGGGCACATGACTAGGTTGCACGTCAGGTCCCCAGTTGGAGGCACGAGTGAGAGGCAACCACACAGTGATGTTTCTCTCCCTCTCTTTCTCCTTTCCCCTCTCTCTAAAAATAAATATATAAACAAGCAAATAAATAAATAATTTTTTTAAAGTATATTTTATTGATTATGTTGTTACAGTAGTTCCAATTTTTTCCCCTTTACTCCCCTCCACCCAGTATCTCCCTCCCCCAGCATCCCCCCCCAAGTCCATACCCATGAATAATTTTATTTTTAATGTGATCCTTAGTCATGAGTAAGTTGATAGTCAGTCTCGCTGGAGAGAAAAGATGCATTCAAGATTAAATGTAATTAGCATGGCCCTGGCTGGGTGCTCAGTGGGTTAGAGCATCATCCTAATACACCAAGTTTGTGGGTTTGACCCTGGTCAGGGCACATACAGGAAGCAACTAGAACAACCAATAACTGCCTAAATAAGTGGAAGAACACATCAAGAAATTGATTTTTTCTCTCTCTCTTTCTCTCTTTCCCTCTCTTTTATTCTCTTTCTCCCTTCCTCTTTCTCAAATCAATAAATTTAAAAAATAGTAATATTACATCTTAAGGGCTCAATAAATGGTTTAGCCAGTAAGCACATCAGGACTTAAGAGAAAAGGGCTACCCACAATGCACCTTGATGGAAAGAATATATGAGTTAAGTTCCGGTGGTACAGGGTCCTCAGATAAGCTTAGGAAGGGCAGTAAAGGGGAACTATGCGTAAACACTGGGGGTGGGAATGTGTGTAGCACATTCAGAGGACAGGATGCAGAAGAGTTTAGAAAGGAGACAGAGGTTATATAAAGAATGGTGACAGACAAATTTGGTCACATAGTTCAAGGTGATAGTAAGTTGAGGCAGATTACAGAGTCTATAAATGCCAGACTAATGTGAAGATAATAAATCTCCAGATGTGTTGAATCATCCTTACAATGATCCTTAAATGTAGCATTTAGGTTTTAAATTTTTCATGGTAAAGATTTCTTTGCTGTCTGATATTTTGGTTGACTTTTTGCTTTTTCTAAACAAGCGTGAAATTATCCAATGCAATATTGGATCTCCTGAGATGTTGTTTAATTATTGATTTATGACATTCCTGAAACTAAATTATTTTTAAGTTACACAGACTTGTTTAATTTATATTTAGGAAATCAAATTGTTTCAATCTGTTCCCTCAGCTAAAGGTTTTGAAAATTTGTAAACTCTCAATAAATCAATACCAGCTATTTAACAAATGAATGAATAGATAATCATCATTACCTAGTATTTTTCTCAGATCACAACTTGATTATAACATTTTCCTGTACTGTGGCTTCTAGCTGAAAAAAGTATTCTAAGCCAGAAACAAGAAATCACCACTCAATAGGTCAGTTCTATAATATTTGTACCTACCACGTGCTATGGAAACCCAAAGGAGTGAGTGATTGAAGTGTGTAAAGATTTGTAGAAAAGTACTGTAGAACAGTAGACACTGATGGATGTTGAAGAATGAGCAGAAATTCAACAGCCTGACAAAGGAAGGAGGCTAGATAGACAGAAGAAACATCAAGATAAAAAGCAAGGAATCCAGAAAGATCATGGTATGTTTTTTTAAAAAATCAGGCCACTCTGTGTGGCTTGTGTCAGATTCATGGGAAGGAGGATGTCATGAGAGGTGAGACTGGGAAGACAGTTTGGGGCCAGACTATGAAGAGCTTAAAACCACTCCTTGAACAAATATGTAAATAAGTTTTAAATGGTCTTCATAATAAATTGCAATAGCACTCATATTAAAGAAGACATTAGAAAATATAGGTTATATGTATTGGACTGACTGCAAATTTAGAGTCCATAATGGAATTTATAGAACCCAGAGACCTGAGTCACAGTGGTTCCAAGATCCTAGATGTGAATGTTGTATCACCCAGAATAGGTTGGGTTAAGCTGCATAGCAAGCAACCCCAAAGTCTCAGTGACTTAGAACAATGATGCTGCGTATGCATGGAAAGTTAGCTCTAGCACTGCCCTGTGGTGCCTTTACTTCATGACCGAAGCCGATAGAACCACAATCTGAAGCAATGCTTGTTTTGAAACTGAGGGGAAAAGACCATGCTAAAGCACAAGCTGGGTTGTGAAGCTCCAACAACAAGTTACATACATCACTTACACTCACCTTTCACTGGCCAAAGCAAGTTGCCCAGGTGGCCCTTCAACGGGACAGCGACACACACTCTCCTAGAAAGAGGCAGGAACTTCCTGGTTTCCCACAATGTCCAGTCTCCATCACTAAACCACAAACACAAACCACTCAAAGCTTGAGACTTCTTGAATAATGCAGTCATATTTTATATTTGAAAGGGATCTTCAAATTAAGGTCCCTGATTGGTTGATATGCAGGGGAGACATTTCTGCTATTAAATGGAAGTTATCTTTAAAATTCATTTAAAATTGTAAAAGCAAGTTCTCCCCTCTCACTCTTTGCCAACTTTCATGAAACAGCTGTGTGCCGGGGCACCAGGCTAGATGCTTTCAAATATGTAATTTCATTTAATTTGCAGAACTATGTAATACTTGTCAGATATGAGGGCTGTGAGAGTTTAGATGCCTGTCTGAGAACATATACAAGGTGAGGAAAAGTAAGTTTATAGTTCTGAGTATGGGAAACATGGAGTTTATCCTTGTATTATTAATTATTAATGACAGTATTATTTTCCATACAAACTAGCATAAACCTACTTTTGCCTCCCTCATAGTTAGTAAATGTATTAAGATTCTTTATAAGAGACCTATAATACCATATATCTGATATTCTCATGGAATTCTTAAAGTGACTTGAAAGTGCCATCCTTAAAATTATTTAAGAAAATAGTTATTTAAAATCAGTTTTGTTTCCATATATGACTGTTATATATCTCTGAAGATTAAGCTATTAATGTCTATCTTATGCCTGAGAAGCATTTAAAAATAGGGTTGCAGTTTACCAAGTAGCATGCAATGTTTATGATTTCCTTTGAGCCGTCTATAGAATGCTTTATTTATTTCTACATAATAATATAATGTGTGGAAATTTTTGGAAACCGTCAGTGTCTTTACATCCTCCTACATGTTTCCCATGTATTAGAACAATAATTATAAATCTACTTGGATTGCATTATACAGAAA